>NC_139024.1:74078594-74473586 GCF_964662115.1 Mustela nivalis | reverse complement strand
GGTCCCCTGTGACAAATGCTATTGAAAATTTGTGCTAGGTGAGACCAAAATAACATCCAATGGTTTGGTGCCACAGAGGTCACCAGTGACTTCTCTCAGAGTGGATTGCTTAGGACCAAGATGTATAGAAGAAAGTAGAAAAGTAAATAGATTAGGAAAGGAGTCTTCATGGATGGAACACTCTAGAAATTCTGCTCTGCAGAATATGAGAGAAAGGGGCAGTCACTGAAAGAGTTTGTAGAGCCAATAAGAGCGTGACTTCTAAAGACTGGAGTTACCTAAGTACATCTCTACATGGTGAGACTTACCCCCCATTCCTTCCTCCAGGAAGGCTGATGTGACCCTCAGCGGCCGGGTGAGGCCCACATCCCATGTCTTCCCAATGAAACTCAAGCAAATCTCCCCCCCAGGATGAGCCCCACGACCCTGAGGTCATTTTAAGTGTGTCAGCATTACCAGGCTTCTGAGTGTCACTCACCAGAGTCCTTCCCTCAGGGGGACAACAAGGTGACTTTCCACTTACTACCAAGCTTGCCACATTCACAGAATGCTGGGTGCATATTTTTAGAGAAATCTCTGTATTTGGTTCAAAAGATAACAAGGCAGCCAGCCATTTCCTTAGAAATAGACTGACACCCTCTCCACTCACCGACTCCCCCAACACACTCAGTCTGATATTTCACGTGCTGTCAAAATGAAGAACTTCCCCTTGGAAACTGACCTTCAAAATAGAAGACACAGGTTTGACTGAAAGGTGAACTTGGCACATGCACCAAGCATCATGTTCTCTTGAAAGGTTTCCTTTCTTCCTTCCTTCCTTTCCTTCCTTCTTAATTTTATATATATATATATATATATATATATATATGAGAGAGAATGAGCACGAGTGGCAGAGGAAAGGGGCAGAGGGAGAAGCAGACACCCCATTGGGCAGGGACCCCAAATCGGGGCTCGATCCCAGGACCCTGAGATCATGACCTGAGCTGAAGGCAGAGGATTAACCTACTGAGTCACCCAGTGCCCCCCTCCTGGAGGTGATCAACGTCCACAGGATGTGGTTCCATAGAGCAGCTCTTCCCTATGTAGACCTGAACAAATGTGTGTTTTTTAACTCAAAGAACACCAGAGTCTTCAGATGTTGCTCTTTTACTGTTTTGTTTGCTCCAAGAAGGAGTCTGTATCCTGACCCTTCATACGCTTGGTGCGTTCTTTTTTCTCCTTCTCCCAACGAAACAGGAGCAGTGTCTTGGCAGGGCTCTGGGAGATTCCCTCTGCCAGGAAGAGAAGCACCCACACAACCCTTAGTCTGTTTCTCAGACAGCACGCTGTGGAGTCTGGCCTTCTCCCAGCTGTGTACTGTTGATGTCAGAGCATGCTGGAGGCCTGAGAGTGAGTTCAGAAGGAAGCGCTGCCTGTCAGGTCGGAGGAAATGGAGTCAAACAAATAAACTGCTCCCAGGCCCCTTGGTCGGTCCGCTGTTTCCAGTCAGTCACCACTCCAACAACTGATTCTTCTGTCCCCTCTTGCTATCGACTGGCCACAATAACGCCAGAAGCAGGTGAGAGAAGTGGCCCCAGGAGGGAGAGGGTGGGGGGCTGTGTACTGACAAGGAGAGTGTGGGAGAGCTACGCGGACTTCTCCATCGTCATGGCTTGAATTAAACGACTTCCTTCTCGGGGGCTAAAGATAGGTCATGGGGGATAAAATTATCAACCCAGGAAAGAGACAATGTTTATAGCTTCTGCTACTTTTACAAAAATAGATGAAAGGAGAGATTGTTTTTTCCACTGTTTGTAGCCTGTGAACTTCCTTAGCACTGTGCCTAACTTGCTGCTTCTTCGAGAATTAGGAGAATCTCATGGGGCATTGTACGTTGAAGTGGTTGGGTGTGTTGACCATGATGCTTACAAGGCAAAGCCTTCTAGCGTGGAGAACAGCTTCCCTGGGGCAACTCCCCCTCCTTCCCTTTCTTCCATCCTCCCTTTTTCCTATCCCACCTTTCACTTCCTTCCTTCCCACCTTTTCTTTTTTGTTATTTCAGTGATATGATTAATAATTTACATGCCATAAATTCACTTGCTTTAAGGAGAACTTAACATAAGGAAACCATCACCACTTCTAGAACATTTGCAACACTCCCGAGACAGCTCCTCCTGTCCATTAGCAACCACTCCTCATTCAACTCCGGGCAACCTCTAGCCTACTTTCTGGCTGGCTGGCTTTACCTTTCCTGAACATTTCGTATAAATGGATCCAAACATACATTTTTATGGGTGTGTGTGTGGCTCCTTTCACTTAACACAATGTTTCAAGTTTTATCCATGTTGCAGGGTGTGTGAATGCTGTTTTTTTGTATTGCCAGATAGTATTCCATTGTACAGACATACCACATTTTGTTTTTCCATTCATCACTTAATTGACATTTGAACTGATTCCACTTTTTGACAAGTCCAAATGGTGCTGCCATGAACATGTGTGTACAAGCATTTATGTAGACGCATGTTTTCATTCTCCGTGAGTCAGTATCTAGGAGTGGAACGTCTGGGTCATACGATAAATTTGTGTTTAACATTTGGGAAACTATCAAACTCTTTTCCAAAGTGTCCGCAAAATTTTTGTGTCCATCAGCAATGAATGAGAAGTACAGTTTCTCCATGTGCTCACCGACACTTTTGTATATTACAGCCATCCTGCTGCGTGGGACGTGGAGCCACGTTTTTCTGGTTGTCAAGGTATTATCTAGTTCTGCCAGCCTGCTGGGGCCCATTCTGGGAGAGACCAAACAAAATGAGGAGAAAGTGAGGACGAACACTGATGTCGTGGCTATCACTTTCAAAGAGAAGTGTTGCAACAGGAACTATTCCTTTTACCCATCAATAGTAATGAACAAGTCATTATATACCTGACTTCTAGAGATGCAGAATAATCAGCTTATCATGTCTACCTTCTTGCTTTTATGCAATAGGCATTCCTTATCCCCCACTCAAGCAGTCCGAATTGTACATGCATGTTCTTTAGGACTTCTGGCTCTAGAGCTCAGGTAGAGACTGTGACCACCAACTGGCTGGTTCCTGCACAACACCGGTAGGTGAAATATGTGTCAGGTTTTTGCTGTACTGGTTTTCCGGGCACATGGTAACCACACTGAGATGTTCTCATTGGAGGAGCCACTTCAGACCTCCTTCTGCTCTCCTCCCAAACAGGTGGGAGATGAGGCTCTGAAAAAGGCATCAAAAGCAAACTGGTTTTCTTTAAAAAGCTAGATTAAAAAAAAAAAAACGATACTAGTCAAATTTAATGATTTCTATTTCCATTTTTCACAAACATAATTCCTGCAATGAACATTATGTACATCTTGGGTTATTAATGAAAACTGCAGGGTGTTTTTGATACTTTTTGTGACCCTTGGAAAAATTCTTAATCGTCTGTTCTCTTTTTAGAAGTTTGTTTTGTTTTGGATCTTCATAGTAGCTTTATTTATGAGTTAAAAACTAGGAAAACCCCAAATGTCCTTTAATTAGAAAATGGTTGTATGCATATCATGGAATACTACTCAGCAGTAAAAAGGAACAAACCGTTGAAATATACAACAAATTGAATGGATTTCAAGGGACTCATGCTGAGTGAAAAAAAAAAATCCAGTATTGTATACTATGACTATGCAGTCGCCAGCAGTTAAGGGGGAAGGCAGGGAAGGGCTACCTGGGGTTATGAAATGATAGCACAAAAGATTTTTTTTAATAAGCATTATTAGCAAAGCACGATTAATTTTCAGCCAGCTCCATCTGCTTTGTTTCTGCATTTAAGTTTGCATGACATTCTTTAAAAATTTTGTCCATGGCTCCAAGTAAATTATTTAAAAACTCACTGGTTAAAAATGAATATTTCTCAACATTGGTTCATATGTTTTTGAATGTTTGTCCTGAAGTGATTTGGCCACTTTGAAATCAACTTTCCCCAAGCTAATTAGCTTTAGAAAATTATAGATTTACGGCTACTGATGTTTACTTTACTTGTTTAGCCATATTCTCAACTATTTTTTGAATGCATGTATTTTTCATTCATGAAAAGAAAAATAAAGGCTTCAGTAGGAATAAAGACCTGGCCATTTTTATTGTGGTTATTGGTGGATATTACCCCAAAAAAAGCATACATATTGTAATTGTTTTCCTAATGTTGGAAAGAAAGCAAAACCTGGAAAAATACTACCTTAATGTGCAATTAAATGAATTATGGCACATTCATTCAAAAGAATATCATTCCATCATTTTTATGAGCAAAATTGTTATGTATAATCATAGAAAGTTGTCTCCAGTATTTTATTTTAAAATTTTTAAAGATTATTTTTTAAAATAATCTCTACACCCAATGTGAGGCTCGAACCTACAACCCAGAGATCAAGAGTCTCATGCTCTACCAGATAGCCCTGTCTCCAGTATCTTAAAAGTACAAAAGCAGGTTGCTGAGCAGTATGTATAGTGTGATTCTATTTGCATGCAAATGGTGTACACATATATGTATTTGCTTATGCAGAAGAATTGTTTGGAAATAAACCCACCTGTTAACAGCTACAACGCTTAGGCATAGAATGAAGTATTTCACAGAATAGTCTCCTGTTCGATTTTACAAAAATGGGAATGTTATTTTGTAATAACATTCAATGAAATTCCATATTTCAAAAGAATAGGGAAACCTGCTTAGATTTCAGCATAGCTGTTTAGTTCATGTATCTCTTCATATACTTTGGTGAATGATCATCAATGAAAGGGGACTGTGCAGGCTTAAGTGTAATTATGTCTTTTCCAAGGTTTATTATTGCTTATTGCTCAATAAAATTAAATAATCAAGTGTCCATTCTAATGCTTTCCTTTGCCTTTGCTACCTCATTTCTCTCATCTCTTCCTACATCTTACGCCATGCCCTCTTCTCCCGCAATGCAAGCCCACCTGAGGTGTCTTCTGACCCTATTGCTCCATTTCTTTAGGTCAAAACCATCTTTCACTGCTCACCCACCTCACAGAATATTCACACAGCAGGTAGCACTGGGACCATGGTCTTCACTACAGCCCACTGGGCTGCCTTGGTTCTTTCTCCTTCACTCATCACTTTGACCATTCAGCCTTCATGGTCTGACACGCTGATAGCCTAACCTCAGAAACAGTAAAATTTGGGACCAGTGGGTTTGCAACATCTTCTAATGACAAATATTTTGAAAAAAGAAACCTAGCTTATTGTCTTATGTCAGAATTTGGTAAGCAAATTAAGTCAAAAGAGCATTTCTAGTAGAACTTTATACTCAGGAAATGATGCTTGACTAATTCATATAGAAGCATGTATGTTTTAGGGACGTCTGGGTGACTAAGTTAGTTAAATACGTGCCTTGGGCTCAGGTAATGATTCCAGAGTCCTAGGATCAAGTCCCACATCAGGCCCCTTGCTCAGTGGGGAGCCTGCTTCTGCCTCTGCCTGCTGCTCCCCTGGCTTGTGCTGACTCTCTCTCTGTTCCTGACAAATAAATAAAGTCTTAAAAAATCTTTAAAAAGAAGCATATGTGTTTTTACTTTGTTTGTATCAAGCAGAATCTAAGAACTGAAGAGAGTTTTATATGTCCCTAAATTGCTCTACTCTTTGGGATTTAAGATTTAAGTAGGTGTTTTTATTTATTGACCATATTTGAAACTCTTGTTACTTAGGTTTGGGTAGTTCATTTGGCCTCTACACAGCACCACTACGTCCAGTATTCCAACAAAGCTGGTCTTCTCAGTCCTTCCATGGCTACGGACTACACAAATGCGTGCCCTTGGTCCGAAGTAGTGTAGTGGGATGCATGCCAAGGGCAACACTGGAAGGAGCTTGGGGAACAGATATAGCTGTTCCTTTGACACTTTAAAATGTCCTTTATTTTACTTTTAAGTAGGTCATTCATAAATGAATAGTGTCAGAATACCACTGGACACTTCAGGGGCACTTTAATGGGTATCTTCAAGGCTGCATCAATTAATCAAGCAATTACTTTGCCTGTCTTTCCCCGGGTGTGTCAGAGGAGATATAAGAGACAAGATACGTGACAGTTTGCTAGCAACATGTAATAATTACCCAAGACTGATACAAACAAGTGGTAGGTGTCTTAAGGAGGGAAACATAATTCTCTCTCTGAGAAGTTAGGAAAGTATTCATGGTAAAAGGGATACTTGCCCTGGACCCTGAAGGATGGACAGAGTTTCAACAGAGAGCTAAAAGCTGTTTGGATAGGGTAGAGAGGCAGAAAAAGCATGAGGCATTTTCAGGCAAATTTGATGGGTTATTTTGACAGAAACCAGGAGTTTGAATAGAGAAGAGGCACATAATATTGGTAAATAACAGTCTTGCAAAGCCTTGAATATCCGTCCCACCAAGGAGCTGCACATTTTGCTATAAAGGATAGAAAGTGGTCACTTAAGTCTTGGAGGTGATCAGCACATGACAATACGGCAGCGTCGTGTCCCCTGGACTGGGAGGCAGAAGACCTGGAGGGTGAGAGATAGCAGACCATGACCATGGTCCAGGAGGGAAAGAGAAATCTGGCCTGAACTAAAACCATGCTCTGTAAAAGACCGTGGTTAAAGCTGGTGCAGAGAAAGAGGGAATTTCATAGCTTATACGGTGTGCAGAGGACTGTAGAGGGCAAGGTCAGGAGGGCCACAGACCTGCAAATCAGGATGATTAGGGTAATACTTTTAATACAGTAAAGAACTCAAGCAGAGAAAACAGTAACAGGAGGAAAAAAAAAACCACCAAGTTCAATTTTTGACATGTTAAGTGACTGGAAGAGGACACGTCAGCGGGCATTTATTTGGAAATGCATTTGCCCAATACAAAGGAAGCAACTTTTTTTTTTTAATTAATTACATTTCATTCACGCCAGTTCCTTCCTCCCCACCCCCCACCCCCAACCCCGGGAAAATGAGCACGGGTCCCACACGGGAAAGCTCCGGCCTGGATGAGACTCGCTGATTCCACCTTGGTGGGGCCAGTAGTGTGTCTGCAGTGTGACGAAGAGGTAACGGGAAACTTCCAAAGACCGTCCAGTCGTCTTTGTCTTTCCCCGCCAGGTAGGAGGAGGAGGGCGGGTCCCGCAAGCCGGAGGAGCATCGCGGGAGCCCTGGCTTCGCGAACCCCGGCCGCGGGCCCACAATCCTGCTGCTTTCCGGTCCCACGGGATGGCTGCAAGACTTCCCCAGCGGGGCAATAAATATAAAGCCTTTCTGCACCGACAGCCAGCTTCATTCAAGCCCCCAACAGACACTGCTCTAGCAGGTGGTGTTCAAAGTGCAGGGAGCGCCAGCCATCAAGCCGGGGCCTCCCGGCTGTGCAGGGTGGCCGGCTGGGATGCGCGGCCCCGGGCTGGAGGAAAGGGGGCGGCGGGGGCGGGGGGAGGGCGTCCAGCTGCCGGCCTCCCGGGAGAGAACAATGCATCTGTCACCCAGTGAGTAATAGAGCAGCCAGGGCTGAAAGGGAGGCGCATGTCTGCCGCGTCTTCCCACCAGGCTGGCTGGTGCGCCTCCCACTGCTCTTGGGCGGAGAGCCAGCAGCCGGAGCTCTGGAAGGTTCTTGACAAGGACACACCCAGTCAAGAACTAACGTTAAGAGGAACAGCCAGGACTGACTTTCTGCCCTGAGGAAGCCCAGGGGATGGGATGCCCAGGCAGAATGCAGCCCCTACCCTGAGCCCTCCAGGCCTGGGGTCGGGGCACAGAGCAGCTCTTTCAGGAGAGCATGGAGGGCAAGAGGACGGATAAGCCCTCCGGCCACTGTGGGGAAGCTTGCCTTGGGTGATGCTGCCTGATGGATTATCGCTTTGGAATCCTGCTGGGGACTATTCCTGGTTCTGCCCCTAACCTGGTCTCTAACCTTGGGCAGTGCCTTTTGATGGCCCTGTAGCTCAGTTTCCCCTTTTCATCAATACTCAGATGCCCTCCAGGACTTAAACCAGAGAGAGGCAGCAAAATAGCCATGACTCCCACAGTGTGGGAGAAAGCCAGTGCTCAGCTGATCAATTTGAACTAACAAAATCCTGCCGATTACTTTTAAATGCAGAAATAAGCATACCTACAATACACTCATTCATATACATTCTAATATGCTTATTTCAGAGACTATATATATTTACTAATAAACTGGAGACAGTCCTCTAAGGAGCTGGTTAAAATGAATAAACAAGACACTTTAATCAGGAGCGATTCATTTAGTGAATCTTAGGCTTATTTATACTTTGAAATATGGACCCACGAAGAATATTTCCACTTTTATTTTGTTTAACAATCCCTGGGTGCACTTCAGTTCTCTTGAACCCAGGTCAGACTCATGAATACTGTTACTGGGGTGGTGAGTAGGTTACACAGAAGCAGCAAACCTTCATCAAAATTAAGTTACAGACAGCACTGGAATGGTCTCCAGGGGTCTGGATTTCCAATTCAGTGTTCTACTTAGGGCATCACATGACTTGTTCCACAACTAAATTAGAGTTTTCCAGAAGGCAAGACTATGCCTTACATCTTTATTTCTTGTCAACACTGAGAACTGTGCCTTGTATATAACAGGTGCTGAATAAATATAGGTTGATTTCATAAAATCCCAGAAAGAAATGAGATGAGCGAAGAGAAATAAGGATTCACTTAGTGTTACAAAGAGGGAAAGAAATTCCATTACTCTGTAAAATACAAGCGAGGCCAGAAAAAGAGACAGTCAACATCTAGAGTTGCGTAAGAATGTAGGAACTTCGATTGTATCAGAACCTGGTGTCATTCTAAGAGACATTTCTGTGGTTGGCTAAAGGTTGTGAGTGAACACAGATGAGGTAAGCTTAAGAGGAGGTAATAGATGATGATTTTGGAAAAAATTTCCGGAAAAGAAAGAGAATTTCTGGCTTGATTTTGCAGTACTATTATAAGTAGGTCACAGATAAAAATATCCTGTGTTCATGGTATTCAGAAATAAAATGATTGCCAGAAGGGACTAAAGAAATGCTGTAAAATCATAAATTCGATGAGTGAGACTTGACAGTTCTAGTCAGAAAAAGGTAACTGTGAAGGAGAAGTGTATTAGAAGAGGCCAGAAAGAACGCTTTGCTAAAGAGAGTCTGGGAGTGGAGAAAGCAAGCTTATCAAATTTCCATGGACACTAAGAAGCAAATATCTTAATATGAGATGAATAGTCACTAAAAAATACATCCCAGTATGGTAAGGAATGGCAGAATGAATACGGAGAACTGGAGAATCACGAAGCAGATTAAAAACCAAATATGTTAAAGTTCTCCAGCAATGACCACTAGAGATTCAAGGGGGAAAACCCAAAGTGAAAATCGTGAAGAGGGAGAGGGGGTAGAAACCAAATGACAGGAATTCAAAGAAGCATCGAGCAACTGTTGGGTTCCACTTAGGTGTTTCTTCTGGAGGCTCTCCTGAGCAGGACTCTCCTTGTACAACCTCTCACACAGAAGAAAGGCAGAACTTAGAGATGTGTGACTACCCCCCATTCGTCTTTTCTTTGACTAGAGAAGGGAAAGAATTAGATGGGAACCCTGGGCAGGGCTGAAGAAGGGAGTTCTCTCCTATTATGAGCCTGGGTTTGGGTGCTGTTGCTGTAAGCCCCCATTCAGGTACCTGCCCACTCTGGGGAAAGGTGCAAGAGTGAGTCTGGATTTCTTCATTCAGGCAGCCAACTTTTAAGGCCGCAGTATCTGTGGCATTGGCTGTTGAGGGGGTTCTGTGCAAAACTACAGACTATGCAGGGCCAGTCTTTGTGTCCCTTCCACATCCTTTTCTGAATGTGTGTTCCACCTCCTGTTCCTTCTCTTGTCTCCCAGACACTCAGCATCTCATGCTGCTCTCAGAAACTAACGGCTTTGGCTCACCTCACAAAGCCTCACAAAACTTGAAAGTGAACTTAAAAAGGCAACCTCTTGCACTGGCCCCAGAGTGGAGAGAGCTCTGGCTTTGTTTGTTTGTAGCAGACCACGGCTGAGTTCTAGCTGTCACTTCCTTCGTGAGACTGAACAAGTCACATCGGGTTTGAGCATCTCGTGTTATCTAAAACATTAGGGGGACAATAATAACTATCTCCACTCTACCACAAAGTTGTGAAAACCTGTGAGACAACAGGTCAAAAGATTATATCAAATAATACATTAGCAAAGGCAAATGATTTTTAGAGTCTCTTAGTATTTGGGCAAAAAAGTCTCATTTATATAGTGTAGCTTTCCTTTATTGCCATATATCATCTGTGTCAAAACAAGGAGGCATTTTTAAACATGTATGATATTAAGTCACGAGTGATAAAAGACATGTGGTCTACATACATTCATGCTTTTAAAAAACCTCATGGAAGAAATATTCTGCCTGCCAGCCACATGGCAAGTCTTGTTCAGATGGAATTTTTAATTTTCTTTCCTTTTCTATTTAAATTATTTCATATTTATCTACATGCATATCATTATTAATCTTTAGTTCAAGTAACTAGGTATGTAGCATTTTAAGTTTTATTGCCTTCTGGAATGGTAAGCTAAATAAATTTTAATCATACTTCCAAGGAAGTTTTTTTGTTTGTTTGTTTGTTTTAATTTATTTGACAGACAGAGATCACAAGTAGGCAGAGAGGCAGGCAGAGAGAGAGGGAAAAAAAGCAAGCTCCCTGCTGAGCAGAGAGCCCAATGCGGAGCTCGATCCCAGGACCCTGGGCTGAAAGCAGAGGCTTTAACCCACTGAGCCACCCAGGCGCCCCATGCTAAATAAATTTTAAAGATTCCTAGTGATTTTTCACCTCAGGGAAGCAAAATGTGGATTGTGAGTTCACAGCTTTCCTTTACAGTGTGAGTTCCCATTATTGTTGTTGCTTCCATTTGAACAAGGAGAGGGAAAGGGCATGGCACCAAGAGGCATTTCGACTCTCCCCCTCAAAATGATGAGGGAGAGTTGATTTTTTTTCAAAGCAAAAGAGGTGGGAATGGGGCAAGTTAGCAAAATAACGCTGGCAGGTGGCAAATAGATGGCAATTGCATTCTAAAAGTGGAAAATAATTCAGGCAGCTACTTTGAAGGAAACTTATGCAAATATGTTTGAATTTGAAAAAGAGAACAATGCAAATACATGTTGGGAAATCCTGAGAAGATAGAAATACAGAGAGGAATGATGTATAGTTGAAAATAACCGGACAAGAGCTAAGAAAGGAAAAAAAAAAAAAAAAGTGGGTGTCGATTTGGTCTATCGTTTGAAGGGAAGGAATGCCTAATGATTCTAAGTAGGAGAATAAAGGACAGAACCCCGGAGAAGAACAGGACACTGGGAAGCACTGGGAGGAGCGAAGTATAAGAAAAACCCAAATGGGTACATGGAATGCACAAGAAATAGGTTATGTGGAAATATACTGGAAAGCTGCTGGTTCTAGAGAGCCAAAGAATGGTGTTTTATCCACAGAAGGGAAGGGTTTAGGAAGAAATCTGACACTATAAACATTCTTAGGACAAGTTAAATAATGGAATCATAGCAATATTGTTAAGAGAAAAGAGAAGACAGCTGATAAGTAAGGGAAGTCATATAAACGAGAGAATGGGAAATGATAGAAAAAAAATATAGAAAGACAACCACACATCATGGGTTGTTATTTGGTTTGGTTTGGTGGCGTGTTTGCAGGTTTAACATGTCATATATTTAAAAAGAAGAAGAAGAAAAGTAAGTAGTTAATTACAATGGAGAGGAGAGAATAAGGCAGCAGTACAACCAAGTATAATTTAAAGATTTAAAATAATTTAAAAGCGGATTTAAATAATATCCAAGAAGTTTTTACATGACCTAAGAGAAGATTCTGCTTATAACTTCATACACTTCTGTGAAAAAAGGAGAGAACCATTTTGTGTGATGTGTAGGTATTTCCCAAGTTTAAACCTATAAGGAGATTCAGATAATTCTTTAAGTTTTAAGAATGGGTAGGATATAAAAAGAAGAGCACCAGAACAATTTGTGAGTGATGGTTTTAATAGTTAATATTTACCACATATTAAGTGCATCTTTGTTCCAAGAAGTTTCAAAAATATTCAAATATTTCATATCATATAAAATTATTTTACGTTCTATGTTTCTATTTAAATAATTGTGTTTCTGTTAGGATTTGTTTTTAAGCTATCAGATATTGACTTTTTAGATCATTGGGAAGATGTCACAGGAAATTCAGAAAGTAGTTATTTTTTAAATCTCTATTAAACAATCAAGGGAAATAATGATAAATTTTTAAAATGTTTTGTGCCTGGTTTTCATTTGTACCCAAAATCCCAGACCAAATTGTCCGTTGATGCATTCATGTTAAATTATTTACTTCACAGGTCAATGATTAAATTTATTTGAGTCTTGGGGCACCTGGGTAGCTCAGTAGGTTAAGCCTCTGCCTTCCACTCTGGTCATGATCTCAGGGTCCTGGGATCGAGTTCCACATTGGGCTCTCTGCTCAGCAGGGAGCTTGCTTCCCCCTCTCTCTCTGCCTACTTGTGATTTCTCTCTCTCTGTCAAATAAATAAATAACTTAAAAAAAAAACTTTAAAAAAACTAAAAAACTTAAAAAAAAGTTAAAAAAAAACCTGAGCCCTATTTTCTTGGAGGAACATGGATTTCTTAAAAATCTGAGAGGTATTAAGCTTACAGGGGTCTCTTTCCTGGTGCTCTGAAGACGTGACCAATGTCTCTGTGACAGGATCACACCACAGCTCGTAGCCACTCTGTGCCATAATCTGTAAACGATAATGACTTTACAGGGCAAACCCACATATGTACTTGCCGAAAGGTCTCTGTCAGACACAGCAGGTGCCTGTGACATCTGAAAGGGGACCCGCAGAACTGACACATTGGGCAGCTCAGGAAGCCAGTTTGCAGACCCAGTGGCAGGGCCCTCTGTGTGTGACCCTGATGGGCAGGTGGTCTTGAGGTTTCGCTAGAGCAAATGGCACTGGATAAAAGAGAACACCCGGGAAACTGCTAAGTGGCTTTACAAAGAGGAATGCCAAGAGCGGACTGTAGCCCCACCAGGGCAGCAATACTTGGGTAAAAGCAAGCCATTTCAAAAATACCAGGGGAAAAACTTGGAGATCGTTGGGAAACAGTTCGATTTGGAATAAATGAAGAGTAAATTTGGCAAGTCAGCGTGGGGCTTGGCGTGTTAACTTGTCTTCTTAGACTGGGGTTCCTCAAGCTTCACGCACGGGTGATACCCTCACTGAACAAATGGGGACGGACTCTCTTAGCTGGCATCAAGGGCACTCATCCTTACAAAAAGAGGTTTCACAACCTAAGACGTACTTGGACAAAAACATTAAAGAAATTCTATATAGACCTGGCCTGGGCCATTCATGTGGATAAACAATATTTTCTCACTTGGCCCCTTTTTAAATTTTAAAGTTGGATATAGAGACCTTTACGAAGAAACTTCAGAAAAACTAAATAACATAATCAAGAGACAGCACTTGAATCCAAGTGCTGAGATTTTCAGGAAACTTGAGATTGCATAGATGTATTTTCTTAGTTATATAAAAAAGAGAGGTAATAAACATTAGATGTTAGATTAAAATGTAATCAATACAATAAATTGATCTTTGTCTTGTATATATGTTCCATATATATACCTATGTATTCAACTCTGAATCTAAAGAGTTGTTTTTTTTTTTAATACAAAGTACAAGCTATTAAAAAAATGGTTCCATTAATTGGGAGATTTATTTTATGTTAATCAAGCACAGAACTGAGAGGCGGGGAAGGTTGTGGGTTTTTTTTATTGTTTTCTATTGTAACTATTTGGTCATTTTTATAATGCTGGATTAATTCCAGTCTTTTATTCATCAGATTTGTTTTTGAATGACTTGGGGCCTATGTAAAAAATCACCATAACATCTAAAATTTGATGATCTGCCACTATGAAGATGAATATTTAAATAGAAGCTGTATGAAATGACAAGTGAGCAGGAAAAAGAAACAGGTATGTAACAAAAGTATCAATGTTGATAGAAACTTGACCTTTATGGTTCAACCTTGTGACTCTTCCCACAACCATAAGCAAGTGGATGCACAAGAGCAAAAGAGCTTAAGACTCAAGAGAGATGAAGTCAGTCCCCATTCTCTGTGGTCTACATCTCAATCTTCTGTCTTTCTGCCCCTTTGCCAGTGAGTCCAACTGCTTTCAGTCCAGCTGGATTCCACCCCAAACATAAGCCATTACTCAAATTGAGGGTTCTCTCACTAATATCAGTAGCCAATATTTACTGGGCAAACACATTCTGAGCCGTGCAAACCATGTGTATGAATTTGCTCATTAAATCCTCACAATTCTCTCTTTACTGCGTTTCTGGGATTCAAATATCAACTCTCCCCATGTCTACCAACAGTCTAACATTTCTGAAGTTAGGATGCGTCTTACAAACCATGACAAGTCATGGAACTGTGTTATCTTAGTTGTGTATAAATTAATGGTGCATCTCACAGTTGATGATGTCTTAGAATTGAAGACACTTAGCACTTTTCTCATTTTACAGAGCTTCCCATTAAGGTTGCTGAGCTTGTAAAACTCGTGCAGAGTCCGGTGATCAGAGGGAGCCAAGCAAACCGGTCCAGGGCAAACCCTGGAGGCTGTTCTGTGCTTGCCTTCCAAACCCTTGGTTTCCATCTGTCTCCACAGCCCCTTTGCGAGGGTTTTCACAGAATCAGGAATAAGGAATAACAAAGTTCATTTAGTCTGTATTTGAACTGACCTCTGAGTTGTATGAAAATCATCAATCCTAAAGATCCAGGATTAAAAAAGACCAATTAAAATTATTTTGTTAGAAGGAGGAGGAGGGGAAGGAGGAAAAGAAGAAGAAGAAGAGGGGCACCTGGCAGCCTCACTCGGTTGAGCATGCAACTCTTCATCTCGGGGTCGTGAGTTCGAGCCCCACGTTGGGATTATAGATTGCTTAAAGAAATAATAAAAGAAAGAAAGAAAAGGCTGGGGTGCGGGGAAACCCAGAGTCGAACAATCACTCCTGACTTTATTTTATTCTAATTCAAACACTCAGTTTGAAGAACTCAAATTTTAGACTAGCTAAGTTTCACTAATCAGGAGAAATACATTCGTTTATTTAATCCAGCTCCAAATGCTAATTTGTGTTTGAGATTGTACTGAATAACCAAAAGCAGCAATTGTCTTTTGTTTTGTTTTGTTTTATGTTTCTTCCCCCTTTTAACTATAAATTAAGTTGATCAGAAAGACTTACTGTGGTTTTGACTTAAAATTAAAAGCACTGAAAATATGGTCACTGTATTGTGGAAAGAGTGTGACTTCTGCCATCATCTCTGATAGCTCTCTTTATGTTTTTATTATTGTTAAATCACTTCATTAAGTGTCCCAAATATTTTGTAAACATATTTACATAGAAACTTAAAGCAAAGGCCTCATCATGTTTACATACCTTTTTTTTTTTTTTTTTTTTTTTTGGTGCATGTTAAAACCTTTTACAGGCAAATATTTGTGTTCTATAATGAACCTGCTACAAGTGCATGAATAAACTTTGCTACAGTTTCAGCAGTATGTTTACTTCGAAGAAGTGTTTGCCTGCCTTGGTAAAAGGAATTAAGAGGGGAAATACTGCAGACACTTCTTTACTCTGGCATTTTTACATTAGAAAGCATTAGATCCCTTGATGATAATAAGCTTTTGAGGCTAACAGTGACTCAGACAATGATATTTTTTAATCTCCTGCCATGCATCAGGAGATGAGCTGGGCCTTCATGTCCACGAGTCACATCAGAGATCCTGCTCTCCCTGGGCTCACAGTGCAGGAAACCTGTAAATAGAAAAAATTATCACAGTGCTGCATGACATCACGGACATAAAAAAAAAAAGTACCCTGGGAGAAGTTGATTGCATTTACACTCAATTGCACGTAATTGTAGATATTGTGCCTTATTTTCAGACTGCTTACCCTTCAATAGCTTCACGTTATTACCTCTCATGAGAATCTGTAAGCCACCAATTTGCCGTCTACTTCCTTGAAGCATTGGTCTTTCTTTAGTTTATTAATATCTTTGCTGATTGATTGCCCTTCTTACTTACCACCCAGCCGGGGCTGCAAAGGGAGGACATTTAAAGAAACACAACATGGTCGCATCCCAATAAAAAATGATAGTGTCATCAATATGATGAATGAGAAAGAGCCATTGCTACATTCATGCTTTACAATGCATGAAACTAAATGTCACTGGCCATTCCCACTGCCTCCCTAGGGAACAGGGTAGGATGGCAGCTTTCTCATAGTTATGCTAGAACACACAAGATACTCATTTGGTTGAAAAAATTCAAAAGGTATAAAATACTGCAAAATATTAAAAGGTACAAAGTGCATACCCCAGCTCCCAGCTGTTATCCTGGGCTAGGGTTGCAGAGATATTTTAAGCAGATGCAAGTAAATATTCTTTCTCCTTTTGTTTTCTCCTTCCTCCCCTTTTTTTCTTCCCTTCAGTTCTTTCCTACACCGTCCATTTTCCTTCTCTTCCCCCTCCTTCCCTTCCTTCTTATCTTACGTTGAACACATTTAACAAAATAAAACTATACTCCTTGTTCTTTTCCTTGAATTTTTTCCAATTAACAATATATTTTGGAGATCTTTCCACAACAATATATGATTGACTTTGCCATTTCTTTTTACAGCTGTATGCTCTCTCCTTGAATAGGTATATGAGAACATATTGAATAGTCCTCACAAGTAACCTGGAACATATGTCATTTCACTAACGCACGAGTGTATTTGTGGGGCAAATTCTTAAAGGTGGAAAGGCTGAGCTGAATGACATATGCAGTTGGAGCTACAGTAGAGACTGCCAGACAACCAAAGGTCGCATACTTGGTTTGATCATTAAGGAATGCCTTGGGACTCTTGTTAAAATACCCAACAATGACAATATTGGATGATATCTATAGTAACAGAAGTATCTGGTTTTGGGGCGCCTGGGTGGCTCAGTGGGTTAAGCCACTGCCTTCGGCTCAGGTCATGATCTCAGGGTCCTG
Organism: Mustela nivalis; assembly: GCF_964662115.1. Lineage (NCBI taxonomy): Eukaryota > Metazoa > Chordata > Mammalia > Carnivora > Mustelidae > Mustela > Mustela nivalis. Next base: position 74,456,534 of record NC_139024.1, on the reverse strand, counting down.
GGATCGAGCCCCGCATCGGGCTCTCTGCTCAGCAGGGAGCCTGCTTCCCTCTCTCTCTGCCTGTCTCTCCATCTACTTGTGATTTTTCTCTGTCAAATAAATACATAAAATCTTTAAAAAAAAAAAAAGTATCTGGTTTTCAGTTTATTTGCCATTTTCAAGTTATTCGTGTTTTGGTCTCTTTGCTTTGCAGACATGATCAAAGGTTATCTGCTGAGTACGAAAGCAGAATGAAATCCAGGGAATATGGGGTTTAAAGACATAGAATTTGTAAATAGAAATGCCTATTGTACTCCACCTATGTCTTCTTTCATCTTCTCGATCATTTTGGCCACTGACGTTTAAAGCAAATCTGTCTTCAATATAGTTTCTAAATTCTGTAGGACTTGGATAATCTTTTTGCATGCTTTTATAAGCTGGAATTAGGGACAGCAACACAATTCAGCCTCTTGCTGTGGAAACCACAAACTTCTAAAGGGCATCCTGCCTGGACATCACTTCATAGAGAACAAGCTCTATCCCTTGGGCGCCTTGAAGACTACCCCCGTGACTTGTTGCATCATGTGACCTTTGGCAGTAAACTTAAATTTAAACCAGAGACAAAACAGGGTTTTTTGCCTTTTACCAACTGAAATCCCTCTAGTTTCTGTGATAGCACTCTTCCCATTATTACCACCACTCCCCAAACAGGTTTATCATCTAAACATTCCTGGTTTGAAACCCATATGAGAGGGGTCAACTTGCCCCACAAGACCCTTCAGCATGGGACAAATAGACCAAAGAGTAATAGTTTTTACCTTAAGGAAGTAGATGGAAAGAAAGAATACTCTTTGTCTTCAAAAATTCTACCTAATACATGAAGGATCATGGCAATCTGCCTGTTTACCTTGTGGTGACCTTCAGACAGAGAATCCCCGAATGAACGTAGTTTTGTGGTATTACGTGGTGCGGTGGAATGTGTTGCGTGATGCAAATGTTGCCTGGGGATGTCCATGAGTGGTCTTAAGGGAGTGGGGTGGGGGGACAAGTGAGTTTATGAAGTAAACGTATCGTTGTTCGTACCTCTAACGGTGCACCCAACGACAGAGCAGTGAAATGAGCAATTTTCAGCTCCCTCCTTCCTTTCTTGCCCAGGAAGACAGCTAATCTGGAAGCAATAAGAGAGCAAAGTAGTTAGAAAAGTCGAGTTGTTTTAAATAAAAGGATGATGCTGCATGTTTTAAATAAAAGCAAGACCTTGCATGACGGCGCGATGAGGATGCTTACCCAGCATTTTGTTAGCCCCATCTTGCAGCAGCTTTGGCCTGGGACTCGTGAGAGTGAAGGTCAGCCTGGCCCTCAAGTCTCCTGTGGGATACAGGAGCCACAGATCCATGGAGCGGCCAAAGACGGGCAGGACCCGTAATAGAGGCTGAAGCCCATCTTCTGTGGTGCATCTCTGACTTGCGCAGAGAAAGAGGTAAGGTGGATAATGAGTATGATCAGAGGAAATGACATTGTAAATGACAGAGAAGCAAAAGGTCATTCCAAAAAATTGAAGAAAGGAAGAGGAATCTAAAGCCCTTTCATAGGGGAAGGAAGAGGAGGAGGTGGCTGTGATTTGACCAGGTGGGGAGATGAAGGACAGGTGACCCCTTGTGAACAGTGAAGAGCATAAAGGGGTTTGTTAGGATGAGCCTGAGACAGGAGGTTATTTTTCTAAATTTTATAAATCCAAGAAGTGAGTGAAATGCTTTGGCATGACATCTGTGAAGAGAAAGGGAATATGTGGACGTATACTGGGCCTCACCGTAACCGGGACCTCAGTGTCTGACGGGCAAGGGTCTGTTTTCTGTACTGAACACACCCCAGCCTCCCTGGAAGCCTCTGCCGTCCACAGAGCCTTGTAGCTGACCCGGTCAAATGACGGCGACAATGGCAAACAGTTGAGATTGCTGGCCCAGGGAGGAGGGAAACACAATGGCTACCCTGGAGGAGGAATGTCTTGCCCCGCTCACCCCCTCACAACACAGATTGGCTCACCTCTCTCCCTTCTTCTTGGTCTAGGCAGAGAGGTGACTGAATTACCTCTTGTTCTTTTTCTCATAGGGGGTTCATGGGCCCAAACTGTTCAAGTTAACTTCTCTTGTAACAGAGGCTCTGAGACATGAAAAAATCACATATGGTTTCATTTCCAGTGACATCTGGAAAGCAAGGGGTCAAATATCATCTCATAGAGATGTCCTGGTGAACAGAGGGAATGAGCTGACTCTGGTCTCTTTGAGAGATTAGTAGGGAGTGAAATAGGCAGGGCTTGCTGAGGATGGAATTCTAGTGAGGAATTAGAATAATGTTTTTTTTCCTTGACTCTCTTTCTCAAATTACCTCTATAAGGAGGTGTAAGGACACAGAAAAAAATAGGAAAGGAGGGTAGAAGGAGCTACTAGAGTGAGCACAAGAATTTCAATAAAATTACAACCTTCCAAAGAGAACTGAACATTTTTTTCGACCTGATTTAACTACTTGCCTCATGTCTCAACACCGAGTGGATTCTAAATTAATAGCATGCATTTAAAGAATTTAGAAATAATGTCTATACTTTTATAGCATGTTTTCTCTCAAAGCATAATAATTTCCATCTAATTTTATATGATCTAATAACATCAGCCTTGTCACAGTCACACAAATGAACATCAAACTGGGAATAAGTAAAGCATGTTCTTGTTAAAATAGAAGCAATTTATATCCAGTCCCCACCCTACCCAAAACTGGCACTGAGAACTGTGATAGCGAGACAGAAAGAAGCTGAATGCATACGCTCCCCCTCCCAGACAAAGAATGAGTTCCTTCGAGTCGAATCCCCCCAGCAAGGGATCCCACAGTTTTCATTAGTATAATACAAAAACATATGCGTAAGAAAAGAAAAAGAACATAAAGAAATGAGCAAAAGAGCTACAGAATTCAAAGAAAACACATTCCCTAGTTCATACCCACATCTAACTGCCTAAGAAATTTCAATGAAAATCAGATGTGATTTTCAGCATGTATTCTGCTTAAATAAAATATGAGTGAAATACAAGGGCTTCTCTATGTGGTGGTAACAGAATTTTCTTTTATTGGGTTATAATTGTAGAGAGTTATGTGAAGATTAAAATTAGATAACATTTGTAAACTGCTAAAGAGCCATGCAAGTTTCTATCCCCAAGTTATGAAAATTAATTCTTACTGTTCAGGAGATGAAGCTATGATTACAGAAGAAGGAAAAAACAATCAATTTTTCACCTAAATGGGTATCAACCTTAAGATATAAATGGGAAGTTGTTTTTAAGAGGAAAGAAATTCCTATCAGCCCTTTTCTTTTCTTGGAATTAGTTATTGTTGGTGTTTTTCTAAAAGTAAATTCCAGAGAAAAATAACCCGGTACACATTCCGTGTGCGGATGTTGGTGGAATGCAAGTGGACAGAAATACAGGGAAAAGAAAGGCCCTGCCAACCAGGTTCCAGGACTTTCTTAGAAAGTCCTGAGGTCCAGATAAAAGAGTGTAATGAAGAAGGGGAGGAGGAAAGAAAGGGAAGAGATGGAAGTGGAGAGAGAGGACGAACAAAGGAGAGAAGTCCAACGAGCAAGTGAATCTTGGCTTCTTTTCTTTTCTAAAGATTTTTATTTATTTATTTGACAGAGATCACAAGCAGGCAGAGAGGCCGACAGAGAGAGGGGGAGGAAGCAGGCTTCCTTAAGCAGGCCCCCTTGGAGTAGAGAGCCCGATGTGGGGCTCGATCCCAGGACCCTGAGATCATGACTAGAGCTGAAGGCAGAGGCTTAAGCCACTGAGCCACCCAGGCGCCCCTGAATCTTGGCTTCCTACTGATAACTTGCTGTTCTCCCGTTGTACACAGTGCAAGCCCAGCATTGCTCTTTGGGAGTCAGCTCAATGTTTAATCTAAGGCTTTGACTCCCTTTCATCTTTCTGAATTTGATCTAGTTCATCTTTACAAGGTGCTTAGGGACTGAGAACCTCAAAGGCTCACTCTAAAAAGATTAAGATAAATAACAGGTTGGGGAAAGGTTTTTTTTTCTTTTCTTTTTTTAACTTCAGACTTTAGAGAATATTTTCACATTTATTCCTATTTAAAGCAAAATATAATTCTTTTCCAGGAGTTGAAATCCAGGATCATAATACTAGAAGGAAAGAGTATCTATTTTGCATTCAACTGCATGTGACTGCCAGACACACGGGTGGCAATGAAACCCCAACCCTGTTCTTCCTTCAATCGGCGTTCACTGAGCATCTACTACATGTCGTGCATTCACTCCCCCAGGCCTGGGGATACAACAGGAAACAAAACAGATGAACATCCCTGCTCTCTCAAGAAGTCAAGAACTGATTTCTTGGGGGTAGGAAGCCTGGTAGCAAATTGGAGATCCCCAAGAGATTATTTACTTTAAATACTGTTATATATACTTACATACAACAAGTCAAAGAATAAGATGTAAGATATTTTTAAGTTCTAGAATCATGAAATAAATGTTTTAAAACTGTTGTGCATTTGAGAAAGTTGGCATATCTACAAAATAGAAATTTTACTAGTTTTAAAACAAATGTAAAATTATTTTGAGGAACAAAAACATGTTACATACAACATGTAAAAGAATCTGGTTTTTCTTTTCAGAAAATTTCAATTTTCATAGTGATTGAGGTCTGAAGTGAAACATGAATAAGGAAGAAAAAATATTTTTTCAATCTATCTCATAAGCAAGTAGGAAATTGGGACAGGAAAGTTCTTAAAAATATTCTCCCCAACTTTTCTAGTTTTATTTTTGTTATGGTCCTATAAAGCCTAGCCCAGTGTCTTGTCTTTCATAGTTTTTCAGTGGCTATATGTTGCATTGTTATTTTATAAACATAGCACAAAGTCTTAAGAAAGCACCTCAAATTCACTTTGAAAAAAAACCATTTTATTGGTTTGAAGATGAAAAGTGACCATATCACATGATTTACAATGAACTCTAATCTTTGAATCCTCAAGAGCCCAAACTTCCCTTTAGGAAATGAGCAGTGTTGTGTTTGTAGCTTATTGTTCAAAATTTATTGAAATGATGAATTGTTTTATTTTATAATCCATTAAAGAAGATAGTTATTATAAAATTGCTCCATTTTTCTATAATTCCAGAAATTCTACATTATTAAATTACTTAAAATATGAATTGGTCTTTTTTTTTTTTTTGATGGCTTGTCCTGATTTAATTGGCAGCACTTTTTTCTTTCTTTATGGGACATAAAAGTAGAGAGATGTCTTACACTTAATGGCACCTTGCATTTGATGAAGTACCCCCTACAGCATAAGGTAAATTTCAGTAACAAAATGACCCAACAATTCAGAATCCCAAGCAAGGTAGAGATTGTTCTCCTCTTACCTAACAATCCAGAAATGAGTGTTCCCGGTTATCGGGGGTCTGTTGCTCTATGTGATCTTTCAGCTGCAACCCAGGGCTCTCCCATCTTGTTGCTCTGCAACCTTCTTCGCACAGTTGAAGATGGGTTGTTGGCATGTCTGAAGTCTAGCTCATGAGAAGAAGGAAAGAGAAGTGGAGAGCCAGCAATTTCCTTTTGAGCAAGTGAGACAGAGGGGACAAGTCTTCCATCCCACTGGTGAGAACACTGTCACGTGGCCATGGCTGCCCTACTGGTTGCTTATAGTCACATCCATGTAGTCTGGTCAATGATGTAGGCCTCACCACATAGCATGAGGCTGCTCTTGACCTAATGAGAGAACAGAAGGAGGATCATTTGCTTCTGGAGACTGTTGAGTTTCTGCTTGGCAGACAGCAAAAATGGGGGTGAGGGGAGGAGCTATTGTACACATTTTCCCAAAGAATTGCCAAGAAATTCAATGTGATCAATGTTTATGCTGGTGTTAGCTACTTGCTGTTGGGAGACAAAGTAACCCAAACTTGCAGCTTACAACAACAAACATTTACTGTCTCCCAGTTCCAGGGTGGGTCAGGAATCCAGAAGTAGCTTGGCTGAATGTCTCTGGCTCAGGATCTTTTGCAAGGTTGCCATCAAATTGTCAGCTGGGGTTGCAGGCAATTCTATTTCCAAGATTCTGCTTCTGGCTATTGGCAAGTCTCATGTCCTTGCTGGCTATTGGTTGAATTTGCCAAGTCCTTGCCACATGGAATTTTCAATAGGGCAACTCACAACGTGGCAGCCAGGCTTTCCTCCGAGCAAGTGGGTAGACAGTGAAAGAGAGCAAGAGAATGAGTAAGATGGAAGTCACAGTCTTTCTGACAGAGTCTCAGAAAGGACATCACATCCCTTTTGCTCTTTTCTATGTCAGAAGTAAGTTACTCTGTCCAGCCCACAGTCAAGCAGAGGCTATTATATAAGGGTATGAATGTTAGGAGGGGAGGATCATTTAGAGCACTCTTGGAGGCTACCTATCACAGTACTCTGTAACATTAGATGTTCTTACAACAGAATAGACAATAGCTGGTGATGCAAGGAAGAGACATTCACCTGACTGGAAGTCAAAACTGATGGTATCTCAAAAGTTCCTTTGCCCCTATGATGACATTCTCTGCAGTGAAATGGGTTCTTTTCATTTTCTTGGTAAATTCTGTCAGACACGATGGTAGTTCAACCATTACTTCCTCTGTCACATGTGGAGAAGTCACACTAAACTCTCTCTGTGCAGTGTAATATTGTTGTTCAGAGACAGAGAGATAGGTTTTTGTTTTGTTTTTGTTTTTTAAGATTTTATGTATTTATTTGACAGAGAGAAATCACAAGTAGGCAGAGAGGCAGGCAGAGAGAGAAAGGGAAGCAGGCTCCCCGCTGAGCAGAGAGCCCGATGCAGGACTCGATCCCAGGACCCTGAGATCATGACCTGAGCCGAAGGCAGCGGCTTAACCCACTGAGCCACCCAGGCGCCCCCAGAGATAGGTTTTGACTCCCATCCCTTCACTTACTGCTTCTTGATGTTTTCTCATCCAGAGAATGGGGATAATATTTCTTCTTACCTCACAGCATTGTTATAAGGACTAAACGAGTTCAGAGCTTAGAACAAACGAAGGTACATATTATAAAATCAATACATGTGAGCTAACTAAAGAAATTTGATCTTTCCTTTAACTATTGAGGACTTTTTTGGGAAAAGGCAGTTAATCTTTATTCATAAGATTTCCTCCATGTCTGTCTTGACATTTTCTCTTCCCTGACTTCCTAAAATGAGTCTACATCTAATGGTATGACTCAGAAACCAAAGCTTAGTGGCAACGTAATGTATATGAGTATAGAGCCAGCCAAGGAGATGGGGGCTTCAATTTATGACAACATGAATCTTGTCATATTCTAAGGCTCTATCAAGTCTTTCATCCAGTTTTAATGTATTTATGTTTTCGAACTCAGTTTTCGGATAGTAATCTTTTCAATCTCAAAAAAAAAAAAAAAAAGCCTAGAATTTAAATTAGAAAAATTCCTTTGATGTCTTTTTTTGTTGATTCTTTGTAGTCTTTGACATTTTTATAAAAAAATCATTTTTCTTCTAGAAAAATTAGTGAAAGAAGTAAAAAAAGAGATAAAGAAAAAGTTAAAAGATATTCTGAAAATGCCAATGTTAATGATCTCTTCTTAGTTGACTTTTAATACTTTCATATTTTTTATTTAAAAAATTGTGCTTATTCTAGAAAAAGCAAAGTAGGTTAAAAAAGTAAGTAAGGGGGCACCTGGGTGGCTCAGTGTGTTAAGCCGTTGCCTTCGGCTCAGGTCATGATCTCAGGGTCCTGGGATCGAGTCCTGCATCGGGCTCTCTGCTCAGCAGGGAGTCTGCTTCCTCCTCTCTCTCTGCCTGCCTCTCTGCCTACTTGTGATCTCTCTCTGTCAAATAAATAAATAAAATCTTTAAAAAAAAATTAAATAAGGGGTGCTCGCATGGCTCAGTTAAGCGTCAGTTAAGTGTCTGACTCAATTTCAGCTTGGATCATGAGATCATGCCCCACATCCAGCTCTAAACAGACTATGGAGTCCACTCAAGATTCTTTCTCTCTCCCTCCTTCTGCCCCTCCCACTACAGCTCCCTCTCTCTCCAAAAAAAAAAAAAAAAAGGAAAAAAAAAGGAAAAAAATAAGAAAAATAAAGAAGAAAAAGGAAACAAATATACACTGATAATCTCTTATCCATACAGAAGTGGATAAGAGATTATCACTTCTTCTTTATTCCAAAATAAAGAAGAAAAAGGAAACAAAATACACTGATAATCTCTTATCCATACAGAAGTGTGACTAGTTCTGGGCATATAATAATATGCCTACAGTTTTGTAATCTGTGCTTTTTTTTTACTCAAAGACACACTGTGAGCAAGTTGATTTACTCCAAGCAGAAGTAAACCAGCAGATGTGAAAAACCTGTGTGTAACATAGAAGTGAAAAAGGGGAATTAATTCAGAGAGAACAGGGAGGCATGGAGAATAATTAGACTGGGAACAGACTGCAGAGCAAAGAGAGGGAACTCCTTTGGTTACCTGGGAAATGCTAGCTTGGCTCTTCTTCCCCCTGGAACACACAGATGCCTGGAACAATTTGTTCATTACCCCAGGTCCAAGAGATCCAGCCAGCATGGAGACCAGCGGCAGACTTTCTTCAAGCTTACATTTTATGCATCTGGGGACTACTCTATGTGTAGAGATTTTGAACTCCTCTTACATATACTCTCAGAATTCATCTTCATAAAGACCCCATCAAAGTTTCATTTGGGGACTGGACTGAAAGAGCCAATATCTATTAAAATACATCTTTTTCTTCTAAAAATAACATTGCTGAAGTTGAAATCCATATACTCAGCTACTATGACATTTTTATAACCTGCATGAAGATACTAGTCTATTAAACTTGAGCTTAATAGTGTATTTTCAATGAGAAGTAATTAATCCAACATTCACATTTGGCAATTTAATTTAATGTAGGCTGACCAAGGAGGAAAAAATAGGAAAAAAAATCTCCACAAATCACTAATTTCAAGAACTGAAAAGATATTATTATTCTATAGACGTAAACATTAAGAAAATAGTATAAACAATTCTGTGCTAATAAATTCAACAACCAGAGAAGCTAAATGGGATGGATTCTAATTAAAAATTGTAAATGTACAGAAAGGAGGACATTTCTTTGTTTTAGACCAGAAGAAACTGAAAGGGAGAGGAAGACTAAAAGGCCAGGAACCACCAAAGGATCTCATTCTAAATGACTTCCCAAGAAATTAAACAGTGGATCATTGGCCTGGAATGAAGTAGGTGGTAGGTGGAGGGCTGGGTATAGAAGGAAAATAGGAATTATTTTTTCTAACAGCTAAGACTAGATTTCTTCTTTAATGGAGAGGTAACTGATAACTGAGAGAAGAAAAAAAAAAAAAAAAAAAAAACAAGCAGGGGCGCCTGGGTAGCTTAGTCAGTGGAGTGTTTGACTCTTGATCTCGAGGTTGTAGGTTTGAGCCCTGCCTTGGGTGCAGAGATTATTTTTTTAAAAACCTTAAAAAAAAAAAACAAAAGGCAAAACAGGCACCTTTACATAATCCTTATAGGATTGATGATGCAGAAAATCTCATAAAAACTGGATCAGGAAAACCTTCCTCCCAGTCAGTTATTACCAGTGATATGTAGCAAAATCTTGCAGGACTTCTGGCATTTAGCAACACAGTATAATATTGATGTCTGCATTTTTTTTTTTTTCTTTTCTGCTGAAACATTGTCATTAGGGGTTTGGATTTTATAATTCTATTCTGTTTCTGAAATGATTTCTGAAGCTTTTTCTAAACAAGGCAGTCGGTTAAAGAAGTCAGTGTCTGGGTGCTAAAAGGAAAGCTAAAACGTTGTATTTTCCTACAGATCTAGCTGGCAGGGAAATTTCCATCACCTGGTTGCAGTATCCTAAATTCCTTTGGTAAGTGTGTTTTAATTAACTGAATCTAATTCTGGGACCTACATTACCCATTTCATTAAAGCCCCTTCCTTACTTGACAGGTGAGAAATTCACACAGCTTCTCTCAGTTTACAGATGTTAAGCGATTGGCATGCGCTCACATAATTAATTAGTGACAGACCCATAATTTAAAAGTCACATTATGGGGACACCTGGGTGGCTCAGTCGGGTAAGTGTCTACCTTCGTTTCAGGTCATGATCCCAGGGTTCTGGGATTGAGTCCCGCTCAGCTGGGGGCCTGCTTCTTCCTCTGCCTGCCACTCCTCCTGCTTGTGCTCTCTCTCTCTCTCTCTCTTTCTCTCTCTGACAAATAAATAAAATCTTTAAAAAACAAACATAAACAGGGGCATCTGGGTGGCTCAGTGGGTTAAGCCACTGCCTTCGGCTCAGGTCATGATCTTAGGGTCCTGGGATCTAGCCCTCATCAGGGCTGTCTGCTCAGCGGAGAGCCTGTTTCCCTTTCTCTCTCCCTGCCTACCTCTCAGGAAGCCTGTTCCGCCCCCACCCCCTCCTGTCTACCTACTTGTGATCTCTGTCTGTCAAATAAATAAATAAATAAATAAATAAAATCTTTAGAAACAAACAAGCCTGCTTGTGCTCTGTTTCTCTGTCAAATAAATAAATAAAATCTTTAAATAAATAAATAAATATTAAATTTTTAAAAAACAAAACCTGACTGATAGGTTTGTAGGAAAACAAATGGACACGACCATTCAAATAGCCCACACTGTTGCACATCAGCTTCTGCCTCTGGGAAATCCAACACTGATTTAAAAAATGTAGGTTTTTCTCCTTGGTGGCCCTGCAACCTTATACTTCCTTTTTCTCAGGCAGCTCTGCCTTAAAAAATTACACATCTGGAGTACTCACGGGCTCAATGCACCAGATCTAAATCTTTTCCCACTCATAAATGGGCTCCCATAAGACCAGTGTTTTTCCAACCGAGGATCGTGACCCATCCGTGCACCATGAAATCAATTCAGTGGGTCATAATGGACGTGTTTTTTAAATTGTATAAAATACAGTGCGTTCTCTCCGTTACCATTTGACCTCCACTTATATTTGAGGCTTGAAGGGGATTTTCTCTGATTTATATGGGGTAGCCTTGAGAAGAGGTAATTCCTTTTCATTCTGATTTTGCTTGAGTTAACATTCGCTCTAGATTTAGTTTACTAGAATCACCATAAATCCTGACCAAGAAAAGTCCCTTGCAGAGGATCCTTAAAAGAAGAGACCCTGCTTCCCTATGAACTGTTTATATAATAATTAAGTCAGGGTGCTGTAGTCGTCTTTCCAACTTGCTCCTTGCCAGGGGGTCTAGAAGCTATAGACTTCTCAGGTTAATTGCACCGAATTGAATTCCCGCCTCTTTTGTGCAAGGAAGAGTGTTCAGTGTCTCCTCAGAGTCTTAAGGGCGCATTGAAGCTTTAGCTGCCAGAAAACGTGGGTCTGAGAGGATGAGAATCAGCTGGAATTCAAGAGTTAGTCCCACTCCCTCCCCCAAATGGAAAACCACACTGAAGTATTTGTCCTCTGTGCTTTGTTCCTAAAGCAAACACTATTTAGCTAAGTATGGTGTAAAGGGTTGCCATGTGCCACAACTGATAAATAAACTGGTAACCACAATGATGAGGGAGAAGTGGGGGTATTTTGTGGTCTTGGGGGGAATTGAAAGCTCCCTTTCATTGGAGACAGGCTACAAAAGACAAAAATCATCAAAACAAGGAATTAAATTGTTTTCTTAGAATAGAAGCTTTGTTGGCGACAGTTGGGGAGCGCATTTTTATTTTTAGATGATTGCTCGTTAGCAGGTAGGAAAATGTGTCACATTATTTTTCTGATAAAAAGAGTAAGGGTGGACGGATATCTCAAATTTTGTTTTCTCTCTTTTTTTTAATTTAAAAATTTGTATTTAAAATGATATGTTGGAGCCTAATAAATATGGAAAAGATAGTCAGATGACTGGATGTCCCTGATCAAAGCAAATTTAAAAGGGACAAAATTTAAAAACCAATTACTAGATAAACGATGCTGTGGGTTCAAATAAATGTTAAAGTTTAGCTGTGTATAATAGTAGCAGTTAATCCAGAAGAACCCCTTTTTCTATTCTGACCTTGCAGGTCTTTTCTTTTTTTCTTTTTTTTTTTTTAAAGATTTTATTTATTTATTTGACAGAGAGAGATCACAAGTAGGCAGAGAGGCAGGCAGAGAGAGAGAGAGGAGAAAGCAGGCTCCCTGCTGAGCAGAGAGCCCGATGCGGGACTCAATCCCAGGACCCTGAGATCATGACCTGAGCCGAAGGCAGCAGCTTAACCCACTGAGCCACCCAGGCACCCAGGTCTTTTCTATTTATGTAAGATTTTGGTTTTATGGGGAGTTGTTGAAATTTGCTTTATTTGTACCTGCAGACATACAGATTAGTGTTAAAGAATTACACCAAATAATTTTCACAGTATCTATGAATCAGGGGCATACCTAAATTTACATTTAGTTGTCTAAAACACAACAATGTGATCTTGTCAATATTTCTATATTTTATCCATGTGTACCAGTTGTGTTCAAAAAGAAAAATAAACTAGAAAGAAAAAGTTTTTGAAGTTCCATTTATATTAAAAACTTTTTGAATAATCTATAATTGAAAAATGATTGTAAGCTACTTAGGATTGTGGTAGTGTAGAGTAGCATGATAATCTAAAGTGACCATAAGTCATCTATAATGATATCTATAATATCCATAATTTGAAGCTATCATAAATTTTTTTCTAAATATAAGATGCTTGGAGTTTAAAAAGGAAACTGACTTTGCTAACTTTGGCCATACATACCCGCAATAATTTTGTAGACTTATGTAATTACTCCTTTCAGTTCCTTTTAATTGAGAGCTTTAAGTAGCTCATATTTTTATCTATTTGTAAAAATGTTTATATAGCATTTGGGTGTATACTCTTGCAGTCTTTTGGAAATATTTACATATTTGCATAAGGAATATATATATTTATGATCATACCTGATTTATAGCTTCTTGAAAATATGTCATAATTATTTGCCCATATCAGTGAAAATTGTCAAAAACGTACTTTTAAGGGCTGTATTTCATGTCGCGGATCTGCCCTAGTTCATTAAATCATTCTGCTATGTCACAGAGCAGTTAGTTGTTTCCAACCTCATTTTAAATCATGTGTGATGAGTGCATTTGTTTAGGAATTCTTGGCTTTTTCTCTTACTGACTTTTTAGAAAGAATTCCAGACAGTGAAAATACTGGGACAAAGGTATTTTCTCCATTGATTTTAAATACTTTATTTATCGTATACTAGATTCTTAGGTATTATGATCAGCACCAAGGCCTATACATTGTGTTGCACTGATTTATCCATTGCTTTTACCACTACATTAAATTTTTATATAAAGTTTTTACACCTAATAAGGGAAGTTCCTCCTTAGCTACTCTCCCTCCGCCTTTTCCTGCTCCCATAAAATTCATGGCTAAGCTCATCTCTTTAGCATTCTAAAAAATTTAGGATAATTTTTAATGTTCTCAAACTGTACAATTTTTTAAGGAGGTGGGATTTTTATTGGAATTTTGAAAGACATGTAAATTAATTTGGGGAGGATTAATATTTCTATGATACATCTCTTCAAACAGCCGAACTTTCTTTTGCATTTCAAAAAATATTTGTTGGTTTTTTTTTTAACATAGGTCTCACATACTTCTTAATGACGTATGAGTAGATTGTTTTTATTTGATTGTTAGATTTTTGTTATGCTTCAAATATTATTATAATTATTTTATAACCACTTATAATTGGCATATAGCTTTGTTAATTATTAGATGAATTAACTTGGATTTCTCTAAAAGATCATATTATCTACAAATTATGGTTTAATAATTCAATGACAAATATTTATTAAGTATCTACTATTGGCTGCCGAACCTTCTAAGCACTGGGCACACAATACTAGGGGGAATGTATAGGTTATGGGGGTTATGTTTCTAGCAGGGGAAGACAATAATCCAAATTTTACCAGAATAACACATAAATTAAGATAGAGAGTGCTCACTGTAAGTGAACAAAGAAGAGACATATAAAATAACAAGGGAAGGTACTGAAATTTTAGGTAGAGCAAAAGGCCTGATCAAAAAAGTGTCTACTGAGTAAAGAAGTTGGAGTCAATCAGGAAGATAGTAGTCAATAAGATCTTAAAAGCATATAATGAGAGACTAGGTAATTGGGGTCTTTATGAGTCATAGTAACACTCCAGAGTAAGTTGGAAAGATACTGGAAGACTTAGAGGGAAAAAAAAAAAGTAATCTGAAATGCTTTAAATAGTTATGGTTTTGGCTGCTGTGGTGAGAACAGATTTAAGAGGATGGAAGCAAGGAGATCAGTTGAACAGCAGAGCAGAAGTTGTAGTTCTCCTGTCCATAGAGTCTTCGTTCACTTCAAAAGGCATCTGTAGACAGCTCTCATATATACTGACTACTTCCTGTCTGTCTGCCTGAGAGCAGTGGAGAAGTACCAGGGAGCTATACTTAGAATTGACCCACCAAGAAGGGAGTTGGTAACATAAAGCCTCTTGTTTCTCTCAGTGGGGCAAGTCTGAAATGTGTTCCGAAAAATCTTTCAAAGGGCCCCCAGCAGAACCCAGCTCCCATGTCCCAGAGCAGAATCTCACACTTTAATGAAGTTCCATCTACTTTCCCTGTTCCATTCTCCATCTACTCACCAGGCCTTCCAGGAGCACTGTCTTAGAGGTGGCTTCTGGAAGAACCCAAATTAAGATAGGTATTACGGTAATATTATAGTAATCCAGGCAAGACAGAATAACAACTTGGACCACAGTGCATCCTTAAAGTGGAGATAATTGATTTAATGCTGATTATCCTTTAAAGAAGAGGTGAAAGGATTTGCTGATGCATTTAACGTGAAATATAAGAGAGGAATCAAGGAATCAAGATTACTGAGCAATTAGAAGGATAAGGTATCCATTAACTAAAATGGGATAGTGTAACCCATCTGAAAGAAACCTAGAATACAGTGGGAGGTAGGAGTCGCTTTTAAAATATGAATATCCAGTTGATCCAGCACTATTTACTGGAAAGACCTTCCCATAGACATGGTAGTGCAGTATCCCTTTTGTCAAAAATCAAGTGACCATAAACGTGTGGGTATTTGTCTATACTTGTCATTCTGTTTCATTAGCCTATTGTCTATTCTTACACAAATACCCCACCTTCTTATTTCCTGTACTTTAAAAGAAGTCATTATATTCATCAGTGTAATTCCTCCAGGACTGTTCTTGAAGATTGCTTTTTATAACTTTATAATGTCTTCAAAGTTCATAATAAGTCCTAATATCCCACATTTAATTCCCTTAACTCTGTTCTTCTTGACGATTACTCTTACAACTTTATAATAATTTTAGTAATTAATGGTGTAATTCCCCTTTTTCTGTATCTCTTGAGGTAACTCATAGACCAATTTCTTAAAAATTTAGAAATAAGTTATCACTTTACACATACACACACACACAAACAGAACTGATGTCACTAGAATTATGTTGAATCTTTAAGTCAATTTGGGGAGAATTGACTTTTTTACAGTATTGAACTTTCTAACCAACAGACTTGTTTTAAGAACTTGGGGCTTGAACTCATGACCCTGAGATCAAGACCTGAGCAGAAATCAAGAGTCAGATGCTTAACCAACTGAGCCACACGGGTGCCCTGCAAGAGATCCTTCTTGACCGGGTAGCTAGAGCAAAGTGCTGTGGGTGTGATAGGTTCACATGCCCTAAGAGGCAAGTGAACTATTGTGTCAACTGCTGGACAAACATCCTGTGACAGGGATGGGAGCTACAGGTGTGGATAAGTGTGGAGGGATGGGGCATGAGAGTTGATGCGAAGAAAGTGGGATGGAAAGGAGTGATCACTGTGAACTCAGAAACAAACGGGAAAAGAATGGGAAACTGTGATGAATTCAAGAACCAGAGAACAGATGAGGGAACACTGAGACTTAAATTGATTTGTCTAATGAGAAACAGAACCAGTCGGATACAGAGCCCAAGAAAAATACAGGGGCCAAGGTTGTCAGAAGAACCAGAGATTGGGATCCTCCTCCTGAATTGTGTCTAATGCTGGGTCCGTAGGATAGGAGCGCTTCGCAGCATATGCCTGACCTGAAATTCTCAGCAGTGTTCTCATGGTTTACGAGTCTATTGGAGTGAATCAGGGCTTTATTCATTCTATTGATCAGTTGTGAATGTAAGTATGGATGCTTCCCTGCTTCTAACAGTTCACCTAAATACTGCTCAGTTTCAAGGACTCTGAAGTTTTTTCCATGAAACAAACAATTATTTTTCTCTTTAAGATGGTCCTTTCTTTGGGTTGCCTGCATGACTCAGGTGGTTAAGAGTCTGCCTTTGACTCAGGTCCTGGGATCGAGTCACACACTGGGGTCCCTACTTTTCTCCCTCTGCCCCTCCCACTGTTCATATGTGCTCTCTTGTTCTCTCGCTCTCTCTCTGACAAATAAATAAAATCTTAAAAAAAAAAAAAAAGATGGTCCTTTCTCCAATCATAAGCCTTCCAGTTGAACACATGTTATGAACTTCCATTTTCACCATATTATTCTCTGCAATACGAGGAAAGGATATCTAGTGGGAAGTGAGAAAAAGAAAGCTCTGCCCTATATTCCATGTATAGCATGTACTATTTTTATAAACAATGAAAGCAGATTTCTGACCCTAACTACAAGTGCTTCAATAAGTAAACTTGTTTTCCCTTTCATTTTTCAAAGTCTTCATGGTAGAGGCTGTGGTGTGTCAGACACCAGAGGTATTCCTGAGCCAGACACCAGTTTGGCTCACACAGGCTTCAGCTGTCAACTTGTCTGCAAGGAGATCTTGGCAGTCGAATCCGTGCTCCCATTTCAGGCTGGGTGTCACACCAGCCGCCTACCCTTATTGGACAGCAAGCTAGGAGGAAGCATCTGTCCCAAACCCAGTCATGTGAGGGGTAGAATGAGTGGCAAGGTTTGACACTCATTTTTGCTTTCTCCCCCTCAGCTCAAGACCTGTAGAATCCAGACAGTAAACCCCGTGGCAGCAGTGCACGTGACAAAGAAGTCAACATACTCAGGAATTCTAGGTGCATGTGATGTTTCACATTCTTCAACTTAATAAAATACTTATAAAATCATTGTAAAACTTTGTTTTTAAAAACGTACACAAGTAATCAGGCATCCGTAGTTCTAAAGCTGCTGGAATTTCAGGAAAATAAGTCACTCTTTTATCACTATTCCCCCTAAATAGTTGATAGGTTAGGAAAAAACTTTCATTGTAGTTTCACTGTATCAATTACACCAATGGGAGGGTCTCATGAAAAACAAACGTAATCTAGTGTTGATAATAAAATTAATACGTCACAAATTTGCCAGAAAAATCTTCATATATTTTAGGGCCCATATAATATAAACTAAGAGAAGTTTTGGATGATTTGGTCAATTATTTCATCAATTCAAATATAGTTCAGGTTATGGCATATTTCCAAAACAGAAAATTCTTGTTCTTGTTCTTGTTCTTCTTCTTTTTTAAGATTTTATGTATTTATTTAAGAGAGAGAGAGCATGAGCTGGGGGGAGGGGCAAACAGAGAGGGACAAACAGGCTCTTGGATGAGTAGGGAGCCCAATAAAGTAGGGCTTGATCCCAAGACCCCAGGTTCACGACTGAAGGCAGACCCTTAACCAACTAAGACAGCAAGGTGCCCCAGAAGATCCTTGTTCAATAGAACATTGAAATAATGCAATTTCCATGGGAAGTGTTTATATATCCTGCCCTCATCCACAGTGTGCTAAAGACATTCCACTGCAGCAGAACCAGCCATGACAGAGCCTGAACAGATGGTTTCCCATGAAATTTGTCCCCATAGTCTCTTCAAAATCCTACCAGCTCTTGGTCACCTCTTTACCACCTTACCAGATGTTAGAATTCTCATCATTAGAATACCTTGTTTGTACTAAAACATTGTCCCCAAACTCTTAAAGATCACAGATATCATGAAATCATGATTTCAGAAGTTATTGTCAAGAATGGTGAAGTGTCTTAGATTTTACCCTATTTGCAGGCTCACAAGTTAGCCAGTCATAGTTTCTTGGATGCTGGCAGAAGACAGGAGACTCTTGGGTCAGAGACAAAAGACAGTTTATTAACCACAGACACAGCAGTGGACAAAGTATTAGTATTTGCTCTGGTTCCCTGAGCTCCAGTTCTCACAAGACAATGCAAGGAGGGCCAAGTGATACCTGTATATACAATGGATATGTTAGAGGAGATGAACACCAAGCTTAGAGAATCATAATATTTTATAATAGGCAATAACTTTGTCTTCCCTTTGCTATGAAAGGACACAGAATCTTTATTTTTTTAGACAGTAAATAAATTTAACTTGCTCTAGAAGGAGACACTATATCTAACTTCCAAGGCTGTTTTCTGTATACACAAAAGTGAAAAGATAGTTTTGAACAAAAGAATATTTTTATTAATAATTTATTAATTTATATTAGCTATGTTTTGTTGTTTCTATAGCTTAATGCTTTAATATCTTCAAGACAGATGTCAAATATGTTAGGTAAACAGTTAGGGATTTGAGTTAATCTCCTGGATTGCCCATACGTTGAGCCCTACATGAGTTTGCGAAGGTGTCACTTTTAAATATGGGTTACCAATCCCAGAGCCTTGCTTTGCCTCCTCCTTCCTGTGGAAATCACAATAGAAGTGTTTGCCTGCAGTTCTGCTCTCTTTCCTTCTCTGCTTCATGATGGACCCTTGTGTTTTACCCTGGGGCCCTGCGGGTCATGCTGCATGACTCCAAAACAGCTCTCTCTTTGATCTATGTATGGTCTCACTATACCTAAATTAAGACTAAGTTATGATTAAAATATGGTCAGTAACCACAGCTCACAAAACATGCAAACACATTAGAAATGCATGGAGAGTCATCTTCCAACAGATACTATCTTAAAGGCCATCAATTTAAATTCGCATTTATGCCCAAATCTTTTCTAAGGCAACTCCCTATTCCCATAAAACAACTCAGTATATCTTTTAAACACTTTTCTTCAAACACTCTTATGTCATCTGTGATTTTTATTTACTTGGCCTTCTCATGCCTTGGCTCTAATGAGAACATATATATTTGAAGGCGATTGCAATGTACATTGCACAGGCCTCTTCTCTGCTACTTTCTCACTCCTAGAAAATATTTTTGCATCATCTGATTATCTCTAGTTTACTCAGCCATCCTGGTGACATCATGCTAAATGCAGTCTGCTTTGTCTATTTTTTAAAATATACTGTTGCAAAAATATTTTAGATGCAGTATGAATAAACAGCCTTGAGTAGGTAGAATAGAGTAGAAGAAGCTTGCAATTCCTTTTTTTTGCATACTATATGGATGTATTAACTTACTTAAAATGTACATCATACCTCTGATGATCAAGAATCAAAGATGAACAAAAGTCATTAATCCTGTCACTCCATAACTGGTTTGACCTTTCTATTTTTGCTTTACAATATAGGCTTTGCATTTATCTCTATAAAATTCAACCTTAGATTTGTGTTTTCTTTTGAGCCTCTGAAAAAATCTCTCAGATTCTGAAAACAAAATCAGTTATCATTCTAGCCTCAAACCATCAAAAATTTAACAAGCACATTTTATATAATTAAATTCCAGTCCTTGATTAAAGTGGGGAGTAGGACAGAACTGAGCATGGGGTCCCAAGCACTCTGTTGGAACCTCCCATCAGGTGTACATTGATGAATGCTCCTTAAGCATAGTTGTAAGACATAAGAACCGATTTAACTAAACCTTCTTCCAGACCCTACTTGTTTAAAAAAAATTCTATATGGAGATCTTTAGAGTCCTGCATTTCTATATTTTGTCCTTCTGTCAGTTTTGTTAACTAAAGAAAAGACGTTAGTATGTTATGACTTACTCTTATGGAATCCATAATGACAAACAATGGTCACTTCTTCATTTTCTCTATCATCTAGAACTTTTTTACATATATATTTTAACACAATATAATATGTTCTCTGTAATTATTATATACATTTAATTATATGTATATGAGTATATATACATATATTGTATATGTACATATGTAAATTGTGTATATAAACATATAATTATATATTATATTATTGAATTGTATTATTATATAATTAGTATTAATATATATTATATAATAACACTCAGAACAAATTAGATTAAGCTGTTATTTTGGGAAGTGAGTTTTTACCTTCATTATCAACAAAAATTTAGTAAATACATGTTATATGTTGCTCTGTTCTACAATTTGTCCTGAAGATGACATAGAGAAAAAAAAAATCTCATTGGGAAAGGAAATTCCAGGAAGTGTTCAAAGAAGGGAGAAGATCTGACAAATTAGTGTCAGAGGAAGGAAGGGCACTGGTAAGGGGAACATGCCAAATTGGAGAGAAAAAAAATGAAGTGAGGAAGAATACATTGCATTTAAGACTTTTAATTCAAATCTAATTTACCCTTTTAGAATGACACTGTTGTTATTATTTTTCTGGTCAGATTACCCTCTCTGCAATTGCTCTCCTGACTATCATTTGTGTTCCCAATCTTCATCCTTATTTCATTGTTTCCAATGTGTATATCTTGTCTGGTGCATAATCCTGGTAGACAGCAACCCAAACGAATTCTTCAGTATTTTGAACCCCTAATGGTCCAGGACATAACAGCCTCATTATGTGCTCAGTGATAATTTTGGAATTGGAAACTTCAGTTTTGGGGAATTACAAGTGAGAGGCTGGAAGGAATTTTCGATACAGAGAGCTAGAAAGATTGAATGACTTGCCTAGAATCATGTAAGTTTCTATGCATTCATTCACAAAAAGCGTCCCTCTAGCCCTGTTGCTAGGATTGTCTTTCTTGGATATCCAGGATTGGTCTAAAATCTCTGTATGGGCTGCTAACAAGGCATCAAAGCTTATTATGATTGTTTGGCTTGTTGGAACTGGTTTACATATTAAGAAAGGTAGACTTTGATCCCAGAGTCTGAATAATACCTTCTAAGACCATGTGTTGGCTCTTACATAGACACAGACATAAACAAATTCAACCCAGGGAGTCAATGGAAGTTTTCCTTAGATATTAATGTATATTTAGGGGCTGATGGCATATATTTAGAAGGATATCTTTCCTAATCCTTTTTATTAGCAGTTGGGATAGTGCCAAAATTCACAAACTGAAAGTCAGCCTTTCACTAAAATGACCTGAAGAGCAAACAAATTTTTTTCTGTATCTCCAGGAAGGACTAGCTGTGATATATTTATAAGCAGTGTTAACCAGAGGCACAGCTTCTTGATGATGGCACTGGTCTCAGCTCTCTAAGATGACTCATAGAAACAGGCAGCAGTTGTGGGCATGGCTTCCCCAGCTGGGCTTAAAAAATCCCAAAGATCTTATATGTCAACCAGACCACAGTAGTTCTCTGCCTTTCCACTTAATGATCATCAAGATCCAATGCATTCCAAATGCACACCTCAACTGGATTTATTATTATTATTTCTTTTTAAAAAATATTTTATTTATTTATTTATTAAATATTTTATTATTTATTTAAAAATATTTCATTTATTTATTATTTATTAATAAATAAATAAATTTATTTATTTATTTGTTTATTTGATCACAAGTAGGTGGAGAGGAAGGCAGAGAGAGAGGAGAAAGCAGGCTTCCTGCTGAGCAGAGAGCCCAATGCGGGGCTCTATCCCTCTCTGAAGGCAGAGGCTTTAACCCACTGAGCCACCCAGGCGCCCCTCAACTGGATTTATTTTTAAAATAATTGTTTATAAATTATTGGGCTCTTTTATTAATTTTGTATGTTTTTAGAAATTTTTGGAGTGAGGGTGCAGGGAAGAACACTATAACATCCATCCTTTGCCCATACACCATTAAAAATTCTGGAAGTAGTAGTGCCTGGGTGGCTCATTTGGTTGGGCAACTGTCTGCAGCTCAGGTCATGATCCTGGAGTCAACAGAATCGAGTCCCATGTCAGGCTCCCTGCTCGGCGGGGAGTCTGGTTCTCCCTCTGACCATTCCCTCTCATTCTCCCTCTGAAATAAATAACTAAAATCTTTAAAAAAAAATCTGGAAGTATATGGCTGAGAACCCTATAATACCTTCTTTCCTTATGCTGACTACCCCAATTTTTAATTTGAAGAAGGTATTCTGGGTGATTTGGAGGTACCATAACACAAAGAATATATTTTGTAGGAATTTTGTTTTGTAGTAGTATAAAACATTCAAACATCTCGGTCTAGCTCTGTAAATTTGCTCTCACAAAAATCCCTGGAGAGTCTTTCTTCTGGAGCTTTTCCTCTTTGCAAATTTAATATTTGTCATCCATCTAGTAGCTATGCAAACAAGTAATATTTAAAAATATGTTTTGAGTTTTTGGAGAAAATGATGCTGGATAAGTGTGTCATTTTGGAATTGCCTTTTTTTTTTCTCTCTCTCTCAGAAAGAAGCCTGGCAGTTCTTCATACTTGAAAAACAAATGGGGCAAGGGGAGTGGCTGAAATAGAAAAAAACAGATTATTTCCTTATTTTATGGACAGAAGTTCCTCTTACCTGGGGCCACAGAGGCCCTAGAACACCCAGGTTTAAGGCAATTTGGAAACGAGGGAAGGTGTCTCCTTAAACTAGTGTTGCTGGCTGCCTTATATTATCCCTAGGCCAGCATCCCTGTGCAGATGTCCCAAAGGCTGCTTCTGGCTGAGACATGTGGAAGTCCAGCTGCTGCATTGACCAAACCATTTTCTAGGACAGCCCAGATGGAAAGGAAAAAATGAAACTCGATTTTATTTTTATTCCCATAGAACTTCTGTTTTCCCCCTCAAGTTTGAATAAGGAGCCAACTAGATCTTATTTAAAATATAAGAAAACACCTAGTACCATGGGATGAGCTTTCATATTCCAAGATTGAGCCTGGAACCCATATTTGAAACCATGTTATAAAACTCAGAAACTTGAGTCCATAATGACAAGGACAGTGTGTAGGGGAGCTGGTAGGCATCTCAAAAACAATCCAACAGTAAGTGTTCATGTGTTTGGTTTAATGGATTAAAATAGAAAAACATCAGAAAAATATATCAGCTGAACTTAGTTAATTTTTTTTAATTTTGGAAAATTCCCTTTCATCTACGAGTTTTCTCAATTTTTATTTATGTCATTTACTAATCTTTGAAGTGTTGCATTGGAAGCAAAACCATTTAGCTTTTGATGATTATTTCCATAATTTGGAGTTTGATCACTTGGGTCATTTGTCCCTTGTTGACATGAAAGGCTGTACTCCGGTGGCCTGTCAGAGGACAAAGCATAAACGTTCCTCCATTCATCATCCTGAAGTCAGACAAGTCTTGTGCATGATTTGCAAGGCCAGTTACAACAGCAAGAGGCATTCTCCACTGGTTAATGAGTCCTTTCAAACTCCTACAGCAAGCCTGTCCTTACCCTGTCAACAAGCCCTCAGCAAATTTTAATTCAATTATTGAACTCAAGAACATAATTACTAATTATGGTTATCTATTAAATATTACTCATAATTAGCTATCGTATGACTTTTTGTTGTTGTTTATAATCTTCTTTCATTTGCAAATCAATTTTGAACCTCTCAAAGTCCCTCTGAAATATATTATCTTGATTCACATGTTTTAGTCAGCTCAGGCTGCCATAACAAAATATCACAGACTGGGTGGCTTGAGCAACAGAAATTTCTTTGGTCACAGTTTTGAGACTATACGTTCAAGATCAAGGTGCCAAAAGGTTGGTTCTCAATGAGAACTCTTCCAGCTTGCAGACGGCTTCCTCCTCACTGTGCTCTCACTTGGCCTTTGCTCAGGTTGCATGTGGAGATGAGAGTGCTGTAGGGTCTCTTTGTCTTCTTATACCAGCCCTATCAGATTAGGGGTCCAACCTCATGACCTTAATTCACCTCCATGATCTCCTCAAGGACCCTATCTCCAAATAGAGTCACCCTGGGGATTAGGGTTTCAACATATGGATGGGGAAGAGGCATAATTCAGTTCATTACATCAGAGTTTGCAAATAAGACAACAGACTGAAGACTAGCCTTAGAAATGTCAGGGCCAGTATTGTTTCCACATTTTTGACTCCCTATTCTTTGTTTTGCTGCAATTCCTTTATGATGGGAAACAATAATTTTTTGGGTTTTTGTAAAGTGCCCATGGCTTTCCAGATACTACAAATATTTAACTGTAAACATCTAAAAACCATAAAAGAACTAGGTTTTGAAAAATAATTATGAAATGGAAAAGATTTCCTAAAGAACCATAAAACCAAGAATCCAAATGGGAAAAAAAGAGTGTAAAGGGGATTGTGTAAAACATTCAAGGCTTGTAAGACATAAAATGAAAAAGAAATATGAATGTGAAGCACAGGAAAGCCTGGAAAATATCTAAGATGCATATGACAGGTGGGGGACTCAGTTTCTTAAAACACACAGATCTTTTATAAATCAACAGCAAAAAGACAACACTCCAAAAAATGAGCAAAGGACATGAATAGGCAGTTCATAGGAAAAAATGTAAATGAATACGAAACATATAAAAATAATCTTAACTTCTCTTGTAATGAAAGAGATGCAAGTTAAAATGACAACAAAACATTATTTTCTGCCTACCAACTGGCAGAAATGAAAATTGCATGGGAAAGGGATGCAGGAAAAATTATCCTTTTTGTTACACAATTGGAGAAAAATAAATTAGTGCAATCTTATAGAAGGTAACTTGGCAGTATTTGTCAAAATAAAATAAGCACATACCCTTTAATCCAGCATTTCCACATCTGAGAATAATTGAAACTTCATAAACCATCACACACACACAAGGAAAGTTGTACATAAAAAAGTATTTGATGTAATATTGTTTGTATATTAGTTGCTAGGGCTGCCATAACAAAATGCCACACACAGGGTGGCTTAAGCAACAGAAATTTACTTTCTCATAGTTCTGTAGCTAGAAGTCTAAGATCAAGGTGATGGCAGGTTTGGTTTCTTCTGTGGTCTCTCTCCTTGGCTTACAGACAGTTTCTTTCTTGCTGTGTCTTTCCTCTCTGCCCATCACTGATGTCTCTCAGTGTGTCCTAATCTTTTCTTCTAAGGGCACCAGTCAGATTGAATTTCCGCCCAATATAATGGCCTCATTCTAACTTAATTACCTCCTATCTCCAAATATAGTCACATTCTGAGATACTGGGAGTTAGGACTTCAGCACATGAATTTGGGAAGGGTATAATTCAATCCCTTATAGTTTATAAGAGGGGGGAAACAAGCAAAAAAAAAAAAAAATATATATATATATATATATATATATATATATCCATCCATAGAGAACTGGTTATTATAAAATATTCATATAATGGAATGGTACGCCACTATTAAAAAAGCATGAGTTAGGGGTGCCTGGGTGGCTCAGATCGTTAAGTGTCTGCCTTCAGCTCAGGTCATGATCCCAGGGTCCTAGGATCAAGTTCTGCATCGAGCTCCTTTCTCATCAGGGAGCCTTCTTCTGCCTCTCCCTCTGCTGCTCTCCCTGCTTTTGCTCTCTTGCTCTTTCTGTCAAATAAATAAATAAAATATTTAATAATTTAAAAAAAGCATGAGTTAGAACTATATGTAATACTAGGAAAAGACACTTAAAATGAACTGTTGAGTAAAAAGCAAATTCAGAACAGTATGTATAAGAATATCTACATTGTGAGGGGAAAAATGGTATGTGCTTTTGTGTGTGTGTATATATATATATATATATATATACATATATGTGTGTGCATATGTATTTGCTACATATATTCACATATATATGAAATTTCTGGAATGATATATAAGAAGGTTCAGTGTGAAACTGAGGTTTCAGAAGATGTCTTTCTAGATTGTTTGAGACTTTTAAATGAACATGTGTTATTTTAAATTCTCAAAAACTACATGTCAGTTGGATGCAATTATTCTTATCCCTATATGCAAGCTCTTTGTCATGCAACCTTATAGCTCTTCTCACCAGACAGTGAGGGCTGTCTTTTTTCAGCCCTTGAATTTGGGCTCCCATGTCATCGGACCCAACCAATAAAATATGGTGGAAGTAATGCCTTCCTGCTTTGAGCCTGCCCACTTTCACCCTCTTGCCAGCTTGCCATAGACACATGAATGAGCCCACTCAAGACTGGAAGCACCCAGCTGATTGCAACCCAAATTAAAAATCTATGGAATCGTGAGCTAAAAGTGGTTGTTATTTGGGGTTCTTTGCGATGCAGTAATAGATTACTGATGTCCTGAATAATAACATAGAGCTATAAACAAAAGCACGAAGACATTGATACATTTATTTACAAACAGATGAATAAATGGGATGAAAATTGGTAATTCTGTCCTCAAAACACACACTTCTGACATGTAAATAAAATATCACCACCCTGTTAGCCGGACTCTTCTTCCTTAGCTATAGTGAGGACCACACATATCCGTAACATTTTCATTGTTGTGACAAAAAATTCTCTAAGATTACAAAATATAGCTTAGTATATAGTTTAGTCTGTAACATTTATGCAAAACCACAAATTATAGAATAATCTAAGGGAGAAGGAGAGAAAATATTTTCGATAGGAAGGGTGACCTCAGAATACAGAAGAACCAACAGGACTATCTAAACCCACCCTGAACCATATATATGAATAGATGGATACATAAGATCATACATAACTATGTACAACACAATTAAAGTTTATGGAGAGATGTACACGAGAGCCTGCATGAGGGGATTAGTCCAGCAGTGTGATTAGAGTGTCCATAATGACCGTATTTCTGGCTAAAGTGAGGTTCTGATTAGACCTCATGGCATGCCCGCATTTCTGGACATCTCTCCTACCTCCTCAGACCTTTGCAATCACATTCACCACACTTTCTGAGTCCCAGATTTCTCAATTGCAACAATGAAAGTATTTCCATGTAGCAAACACATACAGAAGTCTCCCATAGGCGAAAAGATCCTGAGGGTGAAATGATCGTCTTTTGGGGCCAGTGTTTGTATTTCATTGAGCTGTCTGCCTGATTGCCCTGTTTTTACTTCCAAGAACTGAAGATTGGGCTTGAGTTTGTATTCTTGGCTGCCAAATAAATCTTTCTGCCTTGTGTCCTTTTTATGAACCATCACATTTTTCCATGACGGTGGGCGTTCTGGGCAAATAATGGCATTCTGGAGAGATTATTGTCAATTGCTCTAGTATTTTGGTTTTGTTCTACAGAAAAAGAAAAAAACCATGAGAAGTGTGATAACTAGATCTAGGCTAGATCTTAAGGTTTTATACTGAAAGGCTTGGTGGAGGTTCTTTTTGAAAGTGGTGTCTTTCTTTTTCTTTTTCTTCTTTTTTTTTTTTAAGATTTTATTTATTTATTTGACAGACAGAGATCACAAGTAGGCAGAGAGGCAGGCAGAGAGAGAGGAGGAAGCAGGCTCCCCGCTGAGCAGAGAGCCCGATGCAGGGCTCAATCCCAGAACCCTGGGATCACATCCTGAGCCAAAAGCAGAGGCTTTAACCCACTGAGCCACTCAGGCACCCCAGAAAGTGATGTCTTTCTAAAGAAATTTGTGTGGGATCTGTCAGGTGATTTCATTTAGCACTACTTCCAGTCAGGAGGCTGAGGTGGCCATTAATGGCTTCTCAGAGCTCTGAGTTAAGCAGCTGGGGAACCACTGCACCCACTCAGACAGCATCTTATGGCAAAGCATGAGACTTCTGTAGGGAATTAGTCCACCATGTGTTCTAGCACAGACTTAAGAGAATGCTCATCAGCCTAGAATATCTCCCAGGACACTTTTTTTTTTTTTTTATTCTTTGCTCAAATCTCCCTTTATATTGAATTGTCTTCTTTAAATTTCTGTTTTGTTTTTCAGATGTCCAGTTCTGAGTTGTTCGCCACTAAGGACTCCCCATAGCCTCTACAGCTATTCCCATCCAAGTCTCCTTCCACTCATTTCCTGCTTCTCCTTCTACTTTATTTATGAAAGAAATGTTCCTTCAGAACAACTTGTGGTCAAAATTGCATTACTGATACATCAGACAATTCCAAATCTTTGGATTAAGAAACTCATCCGTAGACTATATATCTATGGCTAACTGTATTGAATCAGCACTAATGAGGCATTTAACTTACTTTGTTAATTGAACCAGAAATGAAAAATAAAGAAGCAAAAACACTCTTTACCTGTAAAACACTATGAAAACCACAAATCAGCCTGTGACTCTCTTGATAAACAAGGCATAGAAGGTTTCTTAAAAGCACCTTTTGACATTATATTTTTTAACAGAAGGATGAATTCTAAAAGGTCCTTTAGTTCTTTTTCTTTCCATCTGTACCTGCTCTTGATATTGCTAAATAGTAGATAAGTCTTATCTGTAGTTACTTATTTATTCTTTTTTTTTGTTGTTGACAATTTCTTTTAGAAAAAAAAAATTAGAGCATCTATTAAGTGGCATGTATGGTACCAGGACTGGGCTAACAAGATGAAAAGGAAGAAATCATGACTTTTACCCATAAGGAGACAGCTTAGTTAGGAAAGACTGACTTGGGCGTCTGAATGCTCTGAGATGGGAAAACAAGAGGAGGTATAGGTTTGAAGGAGTGGGATTTTTAAGATTTATTCCCTTACTCAAGACAGACTGAGTGAAAGAGAGAGAAAGAGGAAGCAGGGAAGGAGTATAGGGAGAGGGAGAGAATCCTTAAGCAGACTCCCCACTGAGCACAAAGCCCAACACGGGGCTCTCTTCTAGGACCCTAAGATTACAACCCAAGCTGAAATCAATGAGTGGGATGCTTACCCCACTAAGCTACCCAGGCACCCCATGTGTATGCCCACTTCTTTTGTGTTTTATAATCTTCTGTGGAAATAGAAAGTCACTCTCATTTGCCTAATTTATTATCTCTGATACTCTTGGAAACCATTATTTATTTAGATTTGTGGAGTTTTATTCTATAGGCCAAATAATCCCAATTGCTTTAGTCTGGCTTCCAGTTTCATTTTTTATCATTTTAAGCATTTCTGGATCCTATTATTTGCCTCTAAATTCCTCAGGTCTTTACATTTTACATTCTTGTGCTAGAATTATTGCTTTGGTTAAGAACTGTCCAGTATTAATACATGCATTATTCCAATTCCACATCCCAGCCTGGTGAATATGCTTTCGACAATAGTTACCATGCTGAACGGCACGCTAATTTCGTCAGTTCTCCTCTTGTTCTTCTTTCAGTTTATCTTCACATCTCTGTTAAAGAAGTGAAAAGAGCAGGTGACAATGTCTTCTAGTATCTAATAGATGAATTTTTTTTAAAGATTTTATTTATTTATTTGACACAGAGAGAGAGAGATCACAAGTAGGCAGAGAGAGGGGGGAAGCAGGTTCCCTGTTGAGCAGAGAGCCTGATGAGGGACTCTATCCCAGGACCCTGAGATCATGACCTGAGCCAAAGGCAGAGGCTTAACCCACTGAGCCACACAGGAGCCCTTAATAGATTAATTTTTGAACTGAACTTCCACTGCCGTGAAATTGCTTCTGATCTGCCAATTTGGGTTTTTAATTTTTCACCTTATACCATTAAAAAGTTTCAAAGTATTTAAATTATTCAGTGCATAATGACAAAGATTATTACTACTATGCAAATGGGCATAAGCCTGTACGTTCGAAAGCTCTAAGAGAAGTTGTTAAAAACATGCTATGATTAATTGAAAATTTCAATTGAATGTTAAGATATAACTTGAAACTTTGGAAATTGTCTTCCAGTCCATATTTGCTACCATTTTAGAAATGTGAGCCATGTTTGTTAATGAGCACCCAAGAACTGATTAGCAATTATAGCACACAAGGTGGGCTTTATAGTGATATCAAAAGGGAACTGGACCGGGAGTCAGGAAGCCTGCCTTGGAGATACACCAACCCCGCTCTTGGGACCTTGGAGAACTTACCTTCTCTGAAATTCAATCTATTCTGTTCAACAGAGTCCAAAAGTTGAACCAAAAATTTGTAGCCCAAAAGTTGTAGCAAGAAATTAAGACATAACGAAAATGAAAACAGCTGACAGAGTATTTGCTCATTCAGTGATGCTTATACTTTTTTTTTTTTTTAAAGATTTTATTTATTTCACAGACAGAGATCACAAGTAGGCAGAGAGGCAGGCAGAGAAAGAGGGGGAAGCAGGAGAGCCTGATGCAGGGCTCGATCCCAGGACCCTGAGACCATGACCTGAGCCAAAAGCAGAGGCTTAACCCACTGAGCCACCCAGGTACCCAATGCTTATACTTTTCTTTTGCACTTCCTCAAGGCATTGGGTCAAAGGAGAAGGCTCAGAAGATGTAATTCCTCCCTCAAGCAATTTATAATCCAGTTGGAAAGACTGTGAGTGAACTTCAAGTGATATTTTAGAAAGAGGATTATCAGGAACAAGAATAATTGGGCAAGAGTTCATGTAGAATATAGTGTTGGGTTCCAATAATGGGTCCATGGTCAAAGGAGCGAGACTGATAGAAAGTGAAGGTCAAACAAAGCTTTATTTTGTGCCAAGCATCAAGAATCAAACTGACTGTCAAACAGACCGGTCAGGGCCACTCCTTACAGAGAGGGCGACCTCTCCCTGCCTCACAGACTAACTTTTTTATTTTTTTATTTGACAGACAGAGATCACTAGCAGGCAGAGAGGCAGGCAAAGAGAGAGGAGGAAGCAGGCTCCCCGCTGAGCAGAGAGCCCGATGCAGGGCTCAATCCCAGGACCCTGGGATCATGACCTGAGCCTAAGGCAGAGGCTTTAACCCACTTAGCCACCAGGCACCCCACAGACTGACTTTTATAGAGCAAAGGCCTTGTGGTTGAGCCTGGCTACACACAGGTGGCCAATAAGATTGCAACACACAAGAGAAAGCTGCACAGTCATGCTAGGTCCCACACAGGTGGTCAACTGAATTACAATTTACACTATAGTAGACATTTGAACTAGCCTATCACCTTGGCCAGAACTGGTGCCCATAAGGCCCCCAAAAGGCGGGGCCCACACTCTTGGGTAGCTAGGGAGACAGTATGTGTGTTTTACTGATTGGATGTTTCCACCTCGCCCAACTCATCCCTGTCATCTCTACCTGACCTGACCCACCCTTGTATTTGGGCTTTGTTACCTGGGACTGGTTTCCTGGACTTGCTTTTAAGTAAGTTCCCCTGAGGGGCAGGGTCAATTTAAGTTTTACTGCATAAACAACAAAATGGCTGTTCAACGGGATTGGGGCTGCTCTAGTTGAATAGGCCCTTACAATAGAATGTGAGGCTGACCTTAAGAATGGAAGGGTTTGCATTGTGGGACTATGAGGAGGGAGCATCCTAGCCAAGCAGGGTAAGTTAAAGGAAAGCAGAGGTGCCAAGTTTAACAGCACATCTTTCCAGCAGGAGAGCAGAAAGCATGATCCTTTCCCTAGGATCTTTAGCAAACAAATAAAATACAATAAAAATAATCTTTTTATTTCCTTGCACACATCCTGGCTCACCGAGGCATAATTTCAGGAGGGATAAAATCACTTCTTTAAAGCTATTCTTTCCTTCCATTATTCAGCAGAAGTGGATTACATTTCCTCCTTAAGCATCATGTGGGGAAGCCTAACGGTGTGTCCTGAGCTCATGGTTGTAGACAGAGGTTTTATGTAGGATCTTTGGATTGGTGTGGGAGCATATTCATTCATTCATTCATTCATTCATTCATTCCATCTTTCCTGAGTGCCTGCTCTGTGCCAGAGTACGAGAATGATAAAGTGTGAAACTAAAGACAATACAAATGAGAACAAACAAAGTCCATTGGGTTTGCTATGATGACGTCCCAGAACCTAAGTCAGGTTCGGTGGGGTGAGGAGGTTCAGAGCCGACGACTAAAGAAAGAATTCTTAAGATGTCGTTGGTGCAAAATGGTGGTTTATTAAAGCACGGGGACAGGACCCGTGGGCAGGAAGAGCTGCTGCCCCGGGTTGTGAGGAGTGGCTGGATATATACACAGGAGTTGGGTAAGTGAGGACAAAGGGGTGTCCAGAAGGGCTATTGGGGCAAAGAATACTATCAGGATATTGAAGGCTTAGTTGCTATCAAGTAAAGACAATTGGAAGTCTGGTGGAATGTTACATTCCTGCTATCAAGCATCCTTGTTAATGAGATTTAGGTTTAGAAGAAATTTTACTTTATTTACTTTTCCTTCTACCTCCGCCTCCTTCGATTTTTTATGGAGGGGAGGGTGACATTAGGGCTTGAGGAACTGAGTTCTGTGTCTTTGGAAATTGGGCTATTGATAAGGTAACTTCTTTGTTGTAATCTCAAGGACATTTGCAAACCAAGGGAGACTCCTGTCTTGCAGGATTGTGATCTCAGCAAGTTAACTATTTATCATTTTATGGAAGTCAAGGGTGCCGGAGGAATGCTACACATATGGAGGGAAGCGGATGAAGGGGGGGTGCAAGGCACCAGCTTTTGCTTTGTCCTCAGCCAGCCTCCTGCTCCCTCATCAGCTATAGCATTTAACACTTAACACAGGGGACTCTAAGGCCATGCAGGGGAGTGGGAAACTATCGGGGTGAAAAAAACCTCTAACCAGGTGCGCTCTGGTTAGAGACTGCTGGTATGGGGAAGCTAGAGACACACTAAGAGCGGGGCATCCCATGTGATAGATTTGGGGAGCATATTTTACTTTCTCTGGTTGGCTCTGAGTTGGAAGTGGGGACGCAGTTAGAGAAACTGGCTGTTGTTGTCCTAGCCCTGACCATTCTACTGACCATTTGGACCAAGAGGTTATACTTTGTCTTCCCGAACTAGTTGCCACAGAGATGGAAGGTCAGGGAGCTACTGTCATAGGTGGTGTGGCCAAGGTCCACGCTTATATTCAGGCCACTTGGGACATAACCAGGGAAGCTGAGCCTCCTCTCATGGAGTTTACAGTCTAGCAGACAAGACAGATGATGAATAACAGTTTAATCAGGCCTTAGAAAATGCTAGAAAGAAAACATTCCTGGGTGGATCTGATATATCTGGAGTGCGGGAGTCTCCCTGCGCAACTGACTTCAAGCTGGGCGCCAGATGTTAAGTAGAAGTTATTCAGAAGAGTCAAAATGTTATTGCCAATACTACTTGTGAGGTTTATCAAACATATCTGTCCATAGTAGACTACATTCCCACAAAAGGAGTATTAGTTCCCTTCTCCACCTCTGATCAGAATCAAAGGGCTCCTTTTGGTTTCTCACAGCATAGCAACAAAATGAGGAGGGCTCTCATTGTGAGGGCCTATTGTGTCTTAAAACAAAACAAAACAGAACCAGAAAGAACAGCGTTTAACATGAAAATAGAATCCTGACCCTCCTTGGACTAAATGTTGTTAATCAAGTTTAAATTTAGCTCCCACACAGTCTCAAAAGAAAAGGAGACAGCCAGGCCCAGGGAGGAAAAACTTCCGAGCGCCTCAGAGGCAAGGAAAACAAGCGTCAAGTCTACAAGGGCGGCCTGTAAAAACAAATGTGGCTGACGAGAAGGCGCCTCCAGAAAGCTCATTAGCAATCAGACGCAGACGCCCGGGGCCGCCTCCTGCTGGTCGGGGCCTGCGCCCCCACGGAGCCTGGGACTCTGCGGCTCACCTGCACCGAGCCTGATGCGTGCCTCCTACTCCGGTGACACCCTGGAGGGGAGAGGACAGGGGAGGGGAGGGTCGGGAAGCCAGGAAACCCGACAGGCAGGTGAAGGAGAGTCAAGCTATTGTGTTTCTCATCCACCCATAAGCAATGCTGAGGGAGGGCAAGAGGCTGCCGCAGAGGGCCCTGGGTCAGCACGATTTCAAGTGAGGCCTAGAGCATCGCCCTTGCACTTTTGTTCCAGCCTGGTCAATCCCAGAGCTGTTCCCATTCTTTAGGACTCTAAGGACCTCTTACTATCAACCTCCTTTGTGGCCGTTGACACAGTGGAGATGAATTTATTTATTTATTTTTATTTTTTTTAAAGATTTTATTTATTTATTTGACAGAGAGAAATCACAAGTAGATGGAGAGGCAGGCAGAGAGAGAGAGAGAGAGGGAAGCAGGCTCCCTGCTGAGCAGAGAGCCCGATGCGGGACTCGATCCCAGGACCCTGAGATCATGACCTGAGCCGAAGGCAGCGGCTTAACCCACTGAGCCACCCAGGCGCCCCGAGATGAATTTATTTTTAAAATCGATTATTTTTTTCTTCTTAAAGAAGGCTACCTTAAATTTCATAAAGACTTTGAATAAATTTGTTTTTTTTTTTTTTCTTTGCTCAGCAGCAGCTACAGGCATGGGAAAGCAGTTGCCTACCTGTAGTTGACAACCGCTCTTCGCATCCCTCCCTGTCCTTGTGGGCTCCCAGAAGGAAAGAGCTGTGCTCCAGGACAGCAAAGAGTGAATAAGGGGAAGCCAGCATTTCTTGAGGGCAAACGACTTACCATTCTTGGGTAAGAAAGCTTACTGTTTATCAGTCCTCTTCTATGGAATAGAGAAGAGCGAAAATGGAGAAATTAAGTTACCTGCGTCGGGTCCTACTATTGGCAAGTGAGAGAGCAAGGACTTTTCCAAACGACAGCCCTCTCCACCTCTCTCTGCTCCTACTTGTTAAATTAATTAAACAAGCAGCCCTTTAGACTGAAGTAGGTCTATGTTTTAGCAGCCTATGTGAGCAAAGCAAAACCTAAGCCCGTAAATAGCTTAAGGTTAAGAAATGAAAACATAAGGACAACTACTCACTAATAACCACCAAGGCTTTTTCAAAGAAGATGAATATTTAAGCGATTGCTGGGCAAAGCATTTTCTCGCTTTACTTTATCCTCATCTCTATAAAGTCTCTCCCCTAGCTCCTGTCCAGGGAGTGCTTCTAAATACTTCCGGTTTGGAACTACCTCATTCAAAATGATTTTTGCTTAAGTAAATTCTAAAACTTTTTAATGTGTCTCAGTTTATCTTAAATGCACTGGAGTCAGTCCAACCACAAATGTTGGACTGGGGGATATTAGGGCCTGGTTGACCACATGTCATACATTTGTGAAGGGGTCTTTCACCTTGCAGTTGGTGGTTGGTCCTTTATGTTCTAGATGCTATTAGTGGGATGCACTAGTGATGAATGATTGAAAGGGGATGGGGCTTGTTGCAGACAGAAGGTTCTGGACAGCTATGTGAGCAGGAGATTGTAGGAACTTTGACTAAAAATGCACATTAAGTACTAAAACTATAAAGGGTTTGAAGTGGAATTCAAAATCCCAAAAATACCTTTTACAGACGAAAGGAGGAATTAATATTTAGGCCATTATTCCTATATCGGTTTTTTAAATTTATTTTTTATTGATATCTGAGGACTATAGAATCTTTTCACCGAGGGCGTTAGTTTGCAAATATGTTCAATGTTCTCCAAATATTTCAGGAATCCCCCTTGAAAAATAATGGCCTATCTGAAAGGCCCATCTCAGTCCCGGGACCCATCACTGCTTTCAACAAAGGGGCTTCATTTTGGTTCATGTTAAATTGCCTTAATGGATTTTGTTCAAAGAAAGTTGCCTCTGCCTTAGGAAAAAAAAAAAAAAAAGAAGAAGAAGAAGAAGAAGAAGAAGAAGAAAGAAAAGAAAGTTTAAAACCTCTGTTCTAAATAAATGTAATGCCTGGCTGGTGATGGGCCCTCAAAAAAATATTTGTTGGCTAAGGGTAGACAACTTGAACCACAAATGATTCTTCTAGACCCATTGTATTTAATTCTTATTTAAAATAACAACATGAGATAATACTAGAAACAGTCATGTGTTTTCATAGAAGATAAAACCATGACATTATTAATGTGGAGGAGGGTAGGAGATTAGAAACAGCTCCTGTTGCCTGACTGCTATGTGGGGTAAATTAGATCTCTTATGGGCCAGTAGGAACACAGGAGCTGTCATCCGACCCAAAATACTTACCCAACTCACATTTTCATCTTTGGAGTTTATATTAGACCCTTAGATGTTTTTTGGGTTTTGTTTTGTTTTGTTTTTTATGGAAAACTAGTGATCCTTGTAGTCCCTTCCAGTGTGATAGGACAGTGACCTTGTCAGGCCTGTGGGAAGCCATGTTTACCATGCGCACAGTCTCCAGGAGTGTCTCTTACTACACACAGCTGCAGAAGTAGCTTTTTCAGACTCCTCCATTGACCCTGACACACAGAGCTCGTGAGATGCCCTGTGGGGGAATATGGTGCTGGTACTAATAAATGATGAGGTGGGAGCATTTTTCTTATCCAGGAAAGAAAATGGCAACAGCTGCCATTTATTGAACACTTATGAAGAACTACGCACTCTAATTTTACCCCTATGAAGTAGTTACCCCAACCACTTCACATTGGGAGTCTGTGTTTTGCTTAAAATGTTTGAACAGCTCGGGGCACCTGGGTGGCTCAGTGGTTAAGCCGCTGCCTTCGGCTCAGGTCATGATCCCAGGGTCCTAGGATCGAGCCCCGCATAGGGCTCTCTGCTCAGCAGGGAGCCTGCTTCCTCCTCTCTCTCTCTGCCTGCCTCTCTGCCTATTTACGATCTCTGTCTGTCAAATAAATAAATAAAATCTTTAAAAAAAAAAAAAAATGTTTGAACGGCTCTCCATCCTAATTAGACAAATATCTAAGCACTTTACCCTGGTTCCAAGGCCCTGAGTAATCTCGTTCATCCTTCTCTCTGACCTGATTTTTCTCTTTCCACCCTTGCCTTTGCCAGCCTTCTCTTGTCTTTCTGTCCTTAGCTGTCCAAACTTATTTTGGGGTTTGCTGTCCAGCTGCCCTTGCCCCACATCTTTGCATGGCTGATTTCTCCACATCACTTGGGTCTCTACTCACCCCCACCAAGGAGGCCTCATTGGTCTGTCCAATAAAGCAGACTGCCCCTCCATGCCCCCTGGGTCATTCTCCATCTCGAGATCCTGTTTTATCTTTCTTTTAAGCTTTGCTCAGGAATCTCTGAAGTTTACTTCTTTGTTTCTTTGTTTATGTTTGTTTGATGTCTCCACTTGCAGCAAACTATATCATGGCTTGTTCAAAATTTTATGCCTGAGACCTTCATTTGTATTTGTTGAGTGAATGAATGGACAGTTGAATGTTGAGCAGTTTTTGCTAGATCACATAGCTAATGTGGGTTGAGCCAGGCCAGAAACCCAGGTTTGTCTGTCTCTATTCTTAGGATACTAAATTCAGAGAAAGGGGGTGCCAGGAGTGTTGGAATTCAGGACAGGATAATGCCAAGTGGCCCAGCATTGCCTCTTCCAGAATTCAGCTGGGGCTAGAGCTGCCTGGTCTAAAGGAGTATTTCTCAAAGAGACAGATCCAGCTCGCTAGAATCAGAATCCCCTGAGAAGCTATTAAAAGTGTGGTGTTTTAGGTCGCATCCTAGACCCGACTCAGACTCTGGAAGTGCTAACACAGGGGGCGGGTGGTGGTGGCATTTTTAACAAGGCTTTCAGAAGTTTCTCATGCACTGTACATTTTGAGAATGACAGACTTAAAAGAAATTTGCTCCTGACTGTGCTGCTGTATTTCTTTAGACAGCTGCCCTTTGGGTAGATACACATCACTCATACGTGTTGGTTATTTGACCTGGGCAAGACCTATTTCTCAGGACAATTCACTCTGTTGGAGCAGTAATGACTCTCTGCTGTGTTAGCCATCTGAGACTTTCATCTGTGACGGAGTCTTCTCCTTTAGAATCTCTGCTCCTCACCTCTTACAATTAGAGATCAATGTGTTTACCTCTCTTCATCAGAGCAGCATGGAACTGGGTCCTTTATGACTATGAATATGGTTACGGAAAGAGTAATTTCAATTCAAAGACTTTAATGGCCTAGGTGAACTCTTGGAAAAATTGTTTGAGATGCCCTTACTACCCTTGAGAGCAAGTAAAAACCAACCAGCCAAATAAGAGATGTGGTCTTTTATTTTGTTTTGTTTTTTAAAGTAGGCTCTGCACCCAATGTGAGACTTGAACTCAAGACTCTGAGATCAAGACTTGGATGCTCTACTGACTGAGCCTCCTAGGTGCCCCAATTTTTACTTCTTAGTAGACTAAATAAGAAGTCTACAACTCCATAAATAAAGACTGTGTTTTAACTACCTAAAAAGAGTACCTTAAAGTCTGCTTTGATAATTCGATCTTGAGATCCTTTTGTCCTAAACTTTCTGAGTTTTGGATGGGTTACCTGCTCCAGTTTATTACTTTAACATTTAACTTACAAACACAAATGAAGCAAAGCCCTTTTGTCCATGGAGAATCACAGCTACCAGTGATCTGAATAACCCTTTTCTATGTAGCTTGGTGCATATTACCGAGCTGGAAAATCTTGTATCTGAATTCCTTCAGTTGACCTTAATAACTTTTACTTTTAATGGACTTGGAACATTGATTTTTGCCTAATTTGAAATCATAGGGAGAAAAAGAAGTTTCACCTGAAACTTGGCCTAGATTCCTTTATGGTTTATAAATCATGAACACACAGCCAGATTGGGTTAGCGTTTAGATCAAAAACCAGACAGGAAAATTTTCACTTATTTCATGTTTCAGATAAATGTTTATAGTTCTGACTAACACTCTGTATTACAGATATCAGAAATGCACTCCTGGACATTTGGGAGAATAAAAACATTTTAGAACAGAAAATCAAAGAGAAATCTCAGATATCTCATCTGAATATAGTGGATGTGTTTTAGGGATTTTGTCAGCAACTTTCTAAAGGGGTTTTCAAACATGCAGTTCTCTAAAGTGTGCTCTGCCATCAACTATATAGTTCTAATATCTCTCTTGACTTGTCACTTTTTGGAAGAGATGATCTATGCCTTCCACATCCCAGCCCCAATCCCTTCCTGTGATCCTCTCCTGGTGAGGCAGGACTAGACGTTTAAAGATTATATTTAGTTATTTGGGAGAGAGAGCATTTGAGAAAATGGGGGTTGGCAGAAGGAGAAATAGATTCTCTGCTGAGCAGGAAGCCCAAGGGGGTGGGGTTCGATCCCATGTCCCTGACCATGAGATCATGACCTGAGTTGAAATCGAGAGTTGGACACCTAATCAACTGAGCCACTCAGGTACCCCAGGACCAGCCTTTTTAAATGATGCACCCATTAAGTTATTTGTATTTTTTAAAGATATTATTTATTTGACAGACAGAGAGAGAGAGAGAGAACAAGCAAGGGGAGGAACAGAGGGAGAGGGAGAAGCAGACTCTCCACCAAGCAGGAACCCTGATGTAGGACTCAATCCCAGGACCCGAAGATATAACCTGAGCTGAAAGCAGATGCTTACCTGACTGAGCCACCCAGGCGCCCCCCATTAGGCTATTTGGAGTTGCAAATACAGAAAACCCAAACCAAGTTAATTTAAAAAAATAAAATAGCTCCATTTCTTTGACCTTTTCTCAGTTCTGCCCTTGTGTTAGCTTAGTTCTCACACCAACTTTCCTCTGGACAACCAAATGTCCTGCAGTGGCACCTGGGATTATGTGGTCCCTTATTTCCGTCCAGAGTCAAGGCTACATAAGATTAGAAATTGTTTTTTTCCTTCTTTTTTTTCACCTAATATCATGCCATGGAGATCATTCCTAATTTTATATCTAAAGCTGCCTCATTCTTTTTTTAATGACTGCATGATATTCCGATGTGATTTATGTGAGGAGTTCCTTAATGACACTTAGACACTCTAATTTTTTGATATTGTGACACTGCTACAATGATATTCACAAATATATGTTGTTTAGCACAAAGGCAAATATATCTCCAGGATAAACTCCTTGAAGTACAATTGCTAAATGAAAGAGTACATGCATTTTACAGTTTCTTAATATTTAACTATGGAAAATTTCAAACACATACTAAATTGGATGACTGTAACATGTAGAGAGTTACATCCTTTGAACCCACCCTCCACCATCAATAATTATCAGCACATGTTCAACCTTGTTCCATATATACTCTTCCACTTTTAAAAAGATAACCAAATCCAGAATTCTTTTACAACCTCAGAAGTATTCACACTTCCCTGATTTTCTTATAATATTTTATATAGCTGCTTAGTTCAAATCAGGGATCAAACAAGGTCCACACACTCATTTGGTTGATATGTCTTATAAGTTCCTCTTAGTCTGTAAGTTTCCCCACCCTCCTTTCCTAGTTCTTTAAAGTTTTTATTAAAGAAACCAGATTGTAGAATTGTGCCCCTGTTGGATCATTAGATATATTCCTTTGTCTCCAGCATATTAGCAAAATGTTAGTTAGATCTAGAGACTTGATTTTCACTTTTTTGTTTTTGTTTTTGTTTTTGGCAAAGACATTCTATAGGTGGTGCTCTGTACTTCCTATGAAATCATATCAGGAAGTACATACTTTTGTTTACCTCTTTTTTTTGTGTCATCACTATAATCAACCAGCTGATCAATAACTGATATTATTAGCTTAATCCATCTATTATAAATTATTCATCAACTAAGTCCATTATTTCATTAATGGTTGCAAAATGGTAGCACTCTAGTCCTACCATTCTTTCTGCATTTATTAGTTAAAAATCTATAAAAATGTTCGTTTATTTTGTTACTCTGAGGTACAACTTGTTTATGGAAAGCAATATAACTGTTTGGTTCTTTGCCATTCTTTCCCAGCTATTAGAATAATGGATTGGCTCTCTAACATTGTTAATATTGTTCTGAATATTGTGCTCCCTACATACTATTTTCCTGTTAAAGAAACTAGGGCATGAAAAAATATCTGATTCCAGGTTTAAGGCAGGAGGTAGCAGATAAATCTGGAACGTGTCACATCAAAAAGCATGCAGGCTTTCTAAGACTATTGGAATTGTACCAAAGGGACTTGAGCCAATTTGAAGGAAATCCTACTGGCCACATGCAAACATTTGAACATTTAAAAAAAAATACTAATTACAATTAATAGATATATAAAAATGTATTAAAACCAATGAGTTTACAACGATACACTTAAAAAAACTCATGTGTTACCTTTGGAGGATGCATTTTTTAAACTTTCCGTAAGTACATTGCAGGCTTCCTAAATAGGACAATTATCAATATCATCATCATAAAAATCTCCACAAAAGACAAGTAAATAAGTGGGATTTAAGCAAAAGCAATATGAAGATTAGCAGAATTAGCTTTCTCAGCAGTCTAAGTGAAGATCTTTGACATGTTTTATATTTGTATGTGTCATAATTATATCTCTTTTATAATTTATCATTTAACCAGAAGAGGGGACTTTACTCTTAAATGGCAGCTCCAAAAGTTACTAAAAGAGGAGAACATTTTTAGACCCTTTTATTCTCCAATTCATTGGTTGAGAAAACTCACCTGGCTTTTTTCTACAGCTTATGGGTCATTTGTGAATTAAAAAGCAGCTGGATAAAAACACTGAGATGGAGAAGTCCTTAGGCCTAGACCCTGGTGGACTTCTACAAGTTCTACAACTTGGTCAAGCCACTCAACATCTTAGCTTCACATCCTTTATCAGTATGATGAAGGAATTGGGGTAAATGTTTTCTAATATCCTTTCCAAATTTTAGAATGCGTTGGTTCCGTGATTTGTGCCTATACAGGGTGAGAGTATCAAGACAAAACTTTGCCAGCTGTCTAGAAAGAAAAAAAATTTAATCCAATATCCACCTTTCAGTGATGTCTGCCTTCTCCATGCTCTGCCAGGTAAGACTGGGTTTCAGAAGATTTTCTTTCGCTTCTCTACCCCCATTCCTTTACACAGCTGCTTCCTGCCCCCCTCAAGAAGTCACTAACTCCCTTTGTGTTCAAGTTTCTCCATCTGTGAAATGCAAGGCTGAGTGCCCATCAGCCTCCCAGGGGTATTCTGTGTCTGATTCCATTACAGAGCATTCACTATGCCGAGCATTATCTACAAGCGAAGTTTGGCATTTCCTTCCTTTCCTTTCTTGATCATAATTTGATCCTAACTTCCTTGGGAGCCTCTTGTCTTTACCATTTGTCAGTAGTTCTAATCCTGTTTTAACATAATTTAGAGCTATGGTGATGCTAATGATGTCATTGATAATGAGCTGGGGATTGCCAAGAGCCTTTTAAAAAGTGTGTTCTAATAGTGAAGAGAAGAGTCCAAAAGCAAAAACAAAACAAAACAAAACAAAACAAAACAAAACAAAAAAACCCACAGCAGGAACATAGGAAAAAGGGCTCATCTACATAAAATAATTTACACAAGACAGGGTCGGCAGATAAGATACAAAATACAGGACACTCAGTTAAATTTGAATGTCAGACAAACACAGAATAAATTTTTCGTGTATGTATGTCTCATGAAGGGAACACGACCCCTTCCACCCTAAAAGGGTTTTTTGCTGTTTATCTGAAATTCAAATTTAACTGGGTGGACTCCTGTATTTATATTTGTTAAATCTGGCAACCCTAACAAGCTTTCTGTTCGGCCACTTCTGTCGGATCTAAACTGAGGTTCCAGGGTGCAGCTGGTCTTTTATAGATCTTCCAATGTTAAACAGAGAGATACTCCACAGTTGATGAGGGAGAGAGGCTGAAACTTCACTATAGTTATACTGTTAAAAAAATATGTGGGAAACAGTAGATACCATCATGCTGAACTTTTGGTGTCCATGGATATTTCGCCCTAGGATTAAGAGAAAAAAAAAAAAACGAAACAACAAAACAAAATGAAAAAAATCAGTTGATGTTTTGAAAGAAGTTGCAATTCTTGTACCTTAGTAGAAATGGTGCAAAAATCTTCTAAAGGTTGTAAAAATTGTGGTCTTGAAGGATTCTGGAGACAATGAAAGGGGGCAGTAGTTTCAGAAAGACTGTTTTTAAAGCACATAGTGCCAGGATAAGCCTGTACAGTAGTGGACATGGACTCTGTGATCACTCTGTTGAGGACCGTGTAATAGTCACACAGCAAAGGGCCCGGCGGGTCTCCGCTTGCCCACATGCTCGCTGATGCTGCGCAGGCCACCTCAGAGCACCATCTGTGACATCTGTACCCTCAGGGTTGAACTATAAGAAACGGTCCATTCATTAATAACTGTGACAATTAGAGAATTGGCTCCTTACTTGCTTTGCAAACACACGAAGGATTTTTCTCTTTAATGTTCTTCAGCAGGTAAAATGACAAAATAAAGATACAAAAAAGTTGAGAAGCATGACTGTCATCCAGTCCAGTCTTACTCAAAGTCTGTTCTGTTGTCTAGTGTTGGTCTGTGAACTCTTTGTCACCATTCGGCACCAGGAGAATTACAGAAATGTAGAATAAGCGTTTAGAAACCTTTATAGTATCCCACAGAGTCATATCAAGTCTGTGGAATTTAGTAATGAAGAATCAGGGCTTGCATTTTGTATGTCTTTTTGTTATTGCTGGCTTCACTTTTCTAGTAATTTGTTTTTATTGTAGTTCCCAAAGTATTTGTCACTAAAGGACTATCACATTGCAAAAAAATGAAAGACACACTACTATTTTTGCCCTTTAAGACAAATAAGAACTTCTACAATAACTTAAATTAAAATCATTATATTTATCAATTCAGGTTTTCAAGAAATAGTCAATACAAACCAGTGACTTTACTAGACATTGCAGATAAAGTGATGAATAAGACAGATACAGTTCTGGGGTTCCTGCCTCCCAGAGTACATTCCGGGACAGGACAGATAATAAAATCACAACAAACAGGTACAAAAATACAGTACAATATGGGAATACACCATAAAGGACTCTAAACTGGTCAAAGATTCTGAGAAATGTTCCCGGAGGAAATCGTACAAATTCTGTTAGGTATGACTAGTCCAAAATTCAGAGAAGAGGTTCGAGCCAGAGTATTCGTTCATCTGGAGATGTTACTTTAGGGCTCAGGAATGGATGAAATTGCCAAGGTGGAAGATATTGAGTTAAAAAAAAAGGGGCGGGAGAACTGAACTGTAGAGATCCAACAGCTGAAGAACAAGAATTCGCAAAGGAGATGAGAATGAAGTAGTGGAAGAGGTGAGGAAGTGAGGAGGTTGTGTGGTGTCCGTAGCAAACAAGATTTGGAGAAGCAAGGCCTGATACGGAACATTAAACTCTGTCACGAGAAGAAACAAAAACAGCAAGTATGCGTATGGTTCACCAATGTGAAAGCCATTGCTTTTGGCTGGAGAGGCCGCTGGAAGCTGGTGGTAGAGGTAAGCAAGTGTTTCAGAAGCCAAGGTGCAGGGAAAGTAAGAAAAGGAATACAATGATGATAAGCAACTTTTTCTAGAAGTTTTACTGTGGAATAGAGGACAATGTAAGACTGTATT
This sequence comes from Mustela nivalis, assembly GCF_964662115.1. Classification (NCBI taxonomy): domain Eukaryota; kingdom Metazoa; phylum Chordata; class Mammalia; order Carnivora; family Mustelidae; genus Mustela; species Mustela nivalis. The sequence goes on along the minus strand of NC_139024.1, from coordinate 74,412,165 downwards.
GAAGGAAAATATGGGATAAAGGGAATTTTATCTTACTTTAAAGATGAGATAGCAAACATAAAGGCTGACTGTAGGGAAGTTATAGGAAACAAAATCTAGGAGATATAAGGAAGACAGTAAGGAGTTAGTCAATGACAGTTACCAAAAAGGCTGGACAAGAGGATTCCTGTGTTACTTACTGCCCATCCTGTTTGTAATTTCAAACACCTGCTCTCTGCTAGTTTCACCACACTTTTGTGTGGTTCATCACTCTCTTCTTAGTGCCTGGGTTAGTGCTGGAACATTCAGATGCTCAGGAAATAATTGAGGAGAATAAGGCACCAGTAGAAGGTGTCTATCTTTGACACTTAGAGAGGCACCTCCTCCTCCCTGATTTGAAGGCATGAATGAGGACTGTGAGGGGGAAGCGAGAAAAGTGAAGGATTTTCCAACTGATATCTTTTATTTTCTCTGAAATCAAAGAGTTAAAAAAAATAGGGAGTTGATAGGGTAGAAGGCTTGAAGAAAATGATGTCTTGACACTGCTATTGTGAAGCAAGACTTACAGATAGAGAACCAACGATGACTAGCAAACGGCAATATGTGATGAAAACACAGCTAAGCTGTGTTAGACATTCATATAGGGAACACATTTTTTTCAGTCAGAACTGTCAAGGAAATCATGAAGGAGAAAAAACTTCTGGTTGACCCTGAATATCATATGTAGGAAAAGAGATAGGGCTGTGGGATTGGAGAAGCAGCATGGGCAGAAGCTCAGTTATAGTATTTGGCCTTTTGGAATCTACAGGAACAGCAGCTATATTGAGCTGAAGTTCTCTTTAGGTATTGAAATGAAGAAACTGGGGGCAAGAAACAGAGGTGGGGAAAGGCAGTGGAGGTTCATGAATATCCTTGGCCATTTGATAAAATGCCTATGTTGCCATAATTAAAATCTCCCAACTTCATGCTAAATTCTTCTTGTTTTTTGAGAGCCACTGACTTAGACGATGGTGATTTGATCTCTTGGCTGTTCAGTAAGCCCAACAATGTCTTTCTCGATATCCCATTGCTCTTTATTTTGGGTTTTCCCCTCAAATTTCACAACTTCTTTTACATTCACCTATTTCACTTTCATACCGCTGGTATACCAGATGCTCCCTTAATGTATTGGACCTTCAGTTCCTCTGACCTTTTTTCTTTTTCTTTTCTTAATTGGTCCTCTACTAATCAATTTCTGACTAGGCTATACTTTATTGGAATCACTTCAACTAATTTCACCAGTACTTCTAAACTATTTACTACTATCTACCTACATATTTTAAATCTTATCTCAATCTGGCTCTTTGCCTTTTCTGCAACTGCTGAGAACTGATGAAGAAAATTGCTCCATAAGAGTATTCACACTTGCATTCACATCCAAATGCTGCTTGGAAATCTTCCCATTTTGACTCTCTCTAATTTCCCATGCTATTTCTATTCCTCATTACTTTCATCTTAATTTTTGACATACTGTTGTTTTCTCTCAAAAAAATAGTCTTATTACAATTTAATTGAAAAAATAGGTGATAAAACATTTTCCCACCTTCCCTCAAGAAACTCATTTTTCCTGCCTTCTACCCTTATCCATGTACAATACACACTTGTGCACATGCCTCATGTTCCTGCAAATGTATCCTCATCCCAATCCAGCTTTCCTTTCTCTCCTTCTTCTCTGTGGAAGGTACTTCTTTTCTTGCCTCTCTAGAACCAATCTCTACACTTGCTTTTTAATTCAACTATTACTGCCTGTGTTCATTTTCTATTGCTGCTGTAACAAATTGTCACAAATCCAGGGTTCTAAAGCAACACAAATTTATTCTCTTACATTTCTGGAGGAAATGGTCTGAAATCAATTTCGCTAGACTAACGTCAGGTTTTGGTAGGGCTGGTTCCTTTGGAAGGCTGTCGCCCTCGGCCCGCAAGGACGACAATGAGCCTGGTATGGTGTTAATGCTTCGTTCCCGTTTATTTAATCAACTTCCTTAGCTTATATACAGCAGGGTGACCAATAAGAGGCCAAGCAATGGGGAGAGCCAATGAGAGTCCTGTTACTATGCTGATTAAATTTGATACAGCCAATAACTATGTCCTCCTTTAGGCGGGCTTCACCAGAAAGTTCATTGTATACTTGCAGCATATTTTGCTAGCAGTGAGCCAAGCGCCTTCTTGTAATGGTGGGGACTTTCCTGGCCGGAGGCAGTCCCCGACAGAAGGCTGTGGGAGAGAATCCATTTCCTTGCCTATTTCAATGTCTAGGGACTTCCTGCACTCCTTGGTTCGTAGTTCCTTCCTTGTACCAGTCCAACCATCCATGGCCATGTCTCCCATTATTCACTTTGAGCCTCCTGCCTCTGTCTTAAGAGGATACTTGTGATTATATTGTGCTGATCCAGATAATCCAGGATAATCTCATTACTCTCAAAATCTTTACTCACACCTGCAAAGTCTCTTTTTCCACGTTCACAAGTTTCAGGGATTAGGACAGGTTATCTTGGTATTATTCTCTCAACCCATCTATATCTCAACTTCACCATCTCCATTGCTTCATGGAGTCCCCATCTGTTCTGCATACTCACTTGTTTTCTCCTGTCTGTAGGATCTATCCTCTCAGCTTAAATCTCTCCTGTTTTATTTAAGTACTGGCATCTTTTTACTATGATGATCTAATTGCATGATGTTATTCACTCCCTAATCTTATCTATTGCTTATGAAAAAAAAAAAAATGACCTCTAACTCTTTTACTTTCTGGTCTACCCAACTGCCCGCTGAGAATCTCCACCTGCATGGCCTCAAGGTATCTTAAACTGGGCATGTCCAAAACTGAATGCCAAAGCTGCTTTCTCCTTCCTCTAATTCCTGGCTCAGTTCTTGGTTTCTCAGTCAGCTAAATTGAGGGAGAGAATCATTTTTAAACTGCACTCTTCCCCCCTGCATTTAATTGTCCACTGTAGTGGATATAATTATGGATATTCACTTGCTCAATATCTATTCCAATCTCCTTTTACTGTTTCTTCCTGTACTAAAAAGGCCTGAAAATTAAACAATGACATTTCCCAGATGCCCTTGAAGCTAGATCTGACAGTGATTCAGATGCAGTCACGTGAGGCTTGATTAAAAATTGAGTTTAGAAGGATGAGAAGCCAGACACTAGGCATATATTTTGCTGGTGCACATTAAAAAAACAGATCAGGATCAGGAACGAGTATTAGATAGTACCTACTTTCAAATACTGAGAGTCTCAACTACTTCAGAAAAATCTTTTGCATCTCTAGTCTTTTCTCTCCATTTCTACTCCCACATCTGTCTTTATTGCTTACCTGGAACAGCTTCCTCTGGCTGCCTTTCGCTTGAGGCTCTGTCTCATTTTCTTCTCTAGCACTTTTTTAAATGACCTTATTTTATTTTTAAAGTCTGTTTCCTCATCCAGACTATGAGTTCTTTGAGGGAAAGGATCCAGTTTTGCTCACCTTTTTAAACCTAGCACAACACACAGCAGATGAGAGATGCTCAATAGATTTTTTTTTTTAAGATTTTATTTATTTAGGAGTGCCTCGGTGGCTCAGTGGGTTAAAGCCTCTGCCTTCGGCTCAGGTCATGGTCTCAGAGTCCTGGGATCGAGCCCCACATCAGGCTCTCTGCTCAGCTGGGAGCCTGCTTCCCCCTCTCTCTCTCTGCCTACCTCTCCACCTACTTGTAACCTCTGTTTGTCAAATAAATAAATAAAATCTTTAAAAAAAAGATTTTATTTATTTATTTGAGACAGAGGGAGCATAAGCAGGAGCGGGAGGGGCAGAGGGAGAAGTAAGCTTTCCACTGAGCAGGGAGCCCTACAAGGGGCTCAATCCTAGGACCCTGGGATCGTGACCTGAGCCAAAGGCAGACAATTTAACCGACTGAGCCACTCAGGCACCCTGTTCAATAGATGTTTTTTGAAACAGCTTCTCTTTAGCTCAGAAAAGACCATCCAAGTGACAGCAAGTGATTTTCCAAACTCCTGTTAAATATTTGAGACAACTATGAACCATCTCTTCAGCTGTTAGGATAACTGGATTTTGAAATCGTATGCAATTGTAGTCTTCCTTTCGAAGTTCTTTTGTGCGTAAAAGAACTTTGTAAACAGTAAAGAATGATCTCTATGTAAATGACACTCATTATTATGTTATCTCTATGTAAATGACACTCATTATTATGTTATTCCTGAGACAACTGTGGGATCACGAATGCAGATTTGGAGAAATAATGAACGACCCTTAGCGAACCAGCCACTCAGACCAGGGCTCAAGTCTTCTGATGAGAGCAGGCACCGTGAGAACTCGGAAATTTTATTTATTTATTTATTTTGAGTGGCTTTCCTTGGACTCCCTACCAATGGCTAAAAGAACCCAAGGGGAGGGAAAAGTAAAGTGACTGAGGCTTGACTTCACTTCTGACTGGCTCTGGATTAGCTCAAAGTCCCAAAGTCATGATCAACTGAAATAATGCATGCTAACTTCTACAGTCTATGAGAACTCTGTGTGGTGCCACTTCTATTTTCTCCCCAGGCCTTGTAGATCACCTGTGATAGTCATAGTCACTGTGACTTCTCCTGGCTTTGTAACACCAAAATGGAAATGATCAATTTAGTGAAAGGCACTATGAATGCTAAATGCATTTTAAATATATAGATTTATAAGTTACATATATATTTATAAATTTACATACTATATAAATATATAATATATATTTATGATATATATGATGAGGCTATAATAACATAAAAAATAAAATAAAGTAGAATACAAACAGGCCAAGGGGACAAGTGATTCCTCTATTCCAAGTCTCTTAATAGTAGAAAAAGAACTGTGCATTTTTGTAGCTTCCTTTCTTTTTAATCACTCCAAACATAAAATAAATACAGAGATCTAAATCCATGGCTTAAAAAAGGCCATTAAAACCTGAACCAAATGCGTTTGTACCAAAAATAATTGAACGTTTGCCTTTCAGTTACATAGATCCTATTCTATTAGTCCTTTCCTAAAAAGATTTCTATATTAAGTTGCTGACATTTGAGTGGTAGGTGAGGCCAGTTTTGAACTCCATTTCAGTTCATGTTATGATGCTTAATTATGGCTTAGTAAATTTACAACATCAAGTGTATCCTTTCTTAGAGATTTGAAAAATCCCAGACACGGGTCTTTAAGAAAAATCCCTTTAACCTAGTCCATCATTCCTCCTCTCACCAGTGATGTTCAGAATCCTGACCTAACTCGGAATCTCTTCTCCCCAAGGCTCCAGGGAAGAGACCCCACGGAGGGTAAGCTTTTATGCTGAATGCATCCAGTGCATTTGGATAAAGACCCAAAGAACTTTTCCCAAAGGGTTTTTACCCATCCTATCCTGCTGTGCTGTTTGCCAATGTGATCACGTAAAGCCTACTGCATTTCCAAAGCTTTAGGACCAGCCACAAGTTCTTTGTGAGGCCAAGAGTCCCAGTGCCCTGCTACCCCACCCCGATTCAAGGGCTTGTCCTGAGGCAACGCCTGTGTCCTTTCAGGCTGAAAGCCCTATTTGTCCTCAGTTCCGCCGAGACCCCGGAGACAGAGCTGCTTTGACAACCACCCACTCTCTGAGGGGGTCACCTGTTGCCTCACCCCGGTCAAGGGAGGTCAGCTTCTCAACAGGAATTTTTAAAAAAGAGGCTGGCACGGGTCTGTCCATAAAAGGATCTCTTTGAGGTTGGTGAAAAAAAAAAAGAAGAAGAAGAAGAAGAAGAAAAGCAGGGCATTTTGTGTTCCCAGTTAGACCCTCTGGAACGAGGCCGCCTGAGAACAGGCCTGTGAGCATTTCTTACTGGAGGGCGGCCAGCAGAGGCAGCCCAGACGATTTTCACAGGACCTCTTGCTGCCACCGATCACCCACGACAGCCTAAATTGGAGTCGGGGCGGCCGCCTCCCGGCCCCGCCTCCCGCCCCCAGCCTGGGCGGCCTCGGGCTTGACGCGAGCAGCTTGCCTCCCGACAGGATCGAGTAATTTAGGGTCAAGGACAGGAAGCCAGATGTACACAGACAAGCTAGCTGAAAAACTGACATGTGCTGACGACCATATGGAGCCTTCACTCTTCTAGCCTCCTTCCCCAGCGCTGTAAAGATCCAGAAATCCATCCCAGTCCCTTTCCCGCACGACACCCCTTTAACGCAATGTACCTGCTGAATAAGCTTTAGGGCAGGTTTTGTCCTAAGTAGCAGGTCTGTGCGCGGTTCCGGGGACTGTCGTTTGGGGCGCCTTTGCCTCCTCATCGTCCCGCTGGAGACCTCGGGGGCAAGCAAGGGAAGAGCCCCGCGGGCGGGGCTTGCACAGAGCGTGGGAGATCAGGGGCGAAGGGCAGGCGCGGGTAGTGCTTGGGCAGCCGTGGGAAGGCGCCCCACACTGTTGCTGCTCGCTCATTCCTAGAGAAGAGAAAAGAGGCCGCCTTCTTCTCCCTCCCTCCCCCAGCATCAAAGGGACCCCCAAGCAGAGGAGAGGTGTCTTACAGCTCAATAGAATCCCAGTGCTTTCTCCTCTCTTCTGCCTGCCCCCACTCCACTAGGACAGCCAAGCATTTAAAACGATAGAATTTGAAACAATCTGAGAGTTCAGATCATGTGCAATCCAAAAGAGTTTAGGGTCAGGGCTAATCCCTCCCACTCCCCCTTACTCCCAAGTAGCTAAACCTCCCCTCCCCTGGGAAGGTTGTCTGAAACAGATATTTTCTTTACTGCACTGCATGAAATTAATAGTTTCTACTTTTATATTTGAAAAAGAAAATGTGAATACCTCTAGAAAACCCTGAGTATGCCTCAGTATTTCATGCCTCAGTCTTGGGGCTCCTGCTTTATTTCTGTCTCCCCAGGGCCACGATGTTATCTTGCCTTTCTTCAGATCTAGTTCAAACATCGCCTTCTGGGAGAAGTCTTCTGTGGGCCCTCAAATACTCCCTCTTCTCTACATACTGTACTACAACTATTCTATACTCTGGAATTACAACTACTACTTGGTTTTAATGGCGTTTCTTAGCTACTGCCAGTGAAGCATGGATTTTAAAGGCTCTTCTCCAAGCACAGCAGCATGGAAACTTCACCAACATCCTTAACCCAGTGCCCCTGTGGCCATGCACAGGCGCTGGTGGGGTGGCTGGAGGACACTGAGACTAGCAACTCCAAGAGCTTGAACTCACAACCTGGGCTCCACTTGATCAGAATTCTAACAAGTCCTTCCGTGGCTCCAAGCAACCCAGCTCCAAACAACCAAGAGGCAGCAAGTCAACTCACTATCATGGGGAGTGGAAACTTGGGACCATGGCTCCCAGAAGCAAACCTATCCAAGAAGAAGATCCAGGAGGAAAACAAAAGAACGCCAGCATCATTCCCAACACAGCCTCTTGTGGCACCAAGTCTTTATTAGATTTGGTGTGTGTTCTTCTGGAATCTGCACATGTTTTATTATTGTCTGTTCAAGCCTGAAGCAATCTCGTCTCTCTCGGCTTGCTCGCTCATCAGAGGCTGAGGGATGCCAGTTACTGTTTAGCTGCTGGTGGGATGCTATTTGAATGAACCACATCTAAGGGCGTTGGTGCTGGTAAAGCATCTTTTTAGTTGAATAATGGAAGACAGCACATTTGGGGAGGTGGATGTCATGCGGTGGTAGTTCAGAAGGAAGACAAAGAGGAAACAGACCACTGACTCTGGTGGGAACCATGGTGGTATGTGGCATCCCTCACATAGAGACAAAGATCCCAGTAAATTACCACAATGCCAAACAGAGGGCTCTGACAGACATAATGGAACCGTATCCCTCCTTTGTCCAACATCTGAGAAGAAAATCAGAGTGTGAGCTTGTGGCATGCTCAGCCAAGAGAACTAAAAAAGCATGTTTAGTCTCCCTTGAAAATGCATTTGAAAACTTCCTCAGGTGAAGAGCAACAGGACACGTGGCTCCATTGTACTGCAGTGACTATCTCAAACTGTTGAGCTATTTCCCTTCTGGACTTACTTGTCTCCCGTTGCATTCTTCCAACTCCTCAAAGGCCACCTGGAAGTCTCCAAGTTGCTAGTACCTCTTCCTTCTTCAGACCCCATTTTATTCTCAGCAAGCTTCACTCCAGGGCAAGGGCCCCCGGGCAGCTCTTGAGCTTGCCAACCCCACTTTGGGCAGGGGCTGCGAGGATGGGGCCCACCCAGCCTTCCTTCTCTGCTGATGCATCTGGCCATATGCCATTGCAGGACACCTCTGAAGGAAGTAAGCACTTGTTATCCACGGTTTTGTGCAAAGTTCATTATCAGGTCCTTATTGTTTTAATCCAGTAATAAGAAGGAAGAATAAGACGCCCCTGGGCTTTTCTGTGCTTCAAGCTCCTGAGATATTTTACAAAAACACATTGCAGATGCCAGAGACTTTTAAGGCTATTGAAGAAATTGTTAAGACTCTCCTGAGCTTGCTCTAAGCTCCACTTCCCTCTTCTCCTCCCTGAGGGAGTCCTTGAGATATCTCAAGTTCAGCCTGAATGGGAGTCAGGCTGAAGAGAGATAAGGAATCTTCAAAGATTACTTAAAACTCATACAAGGTGCTTAAGATCTGCTGACGAAAACAGTATTCTTTCGTACAAACATAAAGCTCACGAAGAATGCTTTGTGAATGAAAGGATGCTAATGTCTTATAATGATGAAAAATTGCCTTTGGAAAAATTCAAGTCATGGCTTTGACAAATAAAGCACAAAAAATATACTTTTGACTTAGAATATCCCATTGGCTATCCCCAGGAGGCATGGTATGCATGAAGAGCCAAATTGATGCAAGGCTCCCCTCAAATGCTGGAAGTTGAAAAGTACAGAATATTTTTCAAAATAGAGCCTTGTGTTATAAAACTCTGGGGTGGTCTTCCTCAAAGCAGTACCCAAAAGGCTCAAGATGACTTTAGGACATAGTAAAACCTAAAACAAAGGAAACCAAATAAAATCTGCAGAATCATTACATGGTAGGAAGCCAATTTGAGGCTGGGAATTTAAGAGCTGTGACCTCTGACCACCCTTGATGCCATCCTCTGCCCTTGAGACCCCAAGTCTTGTCCCCATATAACATTGCCTCTCTGAGGTGCCTTGGTGACACTCATTCATTCATTTATGTTTTTTTCAAGAAATGTTTACTCAAGTGCCCACTATTTCAGTGCAGTGGGTTAGGTATTGTTGGATTTTCATGCATTTTTCATGTATTCCTTATAATCCCACCCTACAAAGTAGGTATTGTTGTTGTTTCAACCAACAGATGAAAAAGCACACCTTCCCATAGACACAAATTTATTAAGGGATTTTTCTGGAATACAAATACAGGTGCTCTGACCCCAGCACCCAGGTTTTAACCAGCACACAACATTAAATAGAGGCATAACCAGCTCTGAGGAACTTATACTCTAGGGGAGGAGACAAAGCATGTCCATCGGCAGATAAACCACATGGCACTGAGTTACCAAACAGGAGCCTGAAGTTCAAGGAAGTGGGCTAGGAGGATGGGATCACCGATGGCGGAGGTAACGGTAGGTAGTTTGAGAGGGAGGCAGGATTTGAGCTATGCCTTGAAGGATGGGTAAGATTTTACAACTGTATTGTTATCATACCTCAAAACCTAAATAAAACAGAATAACCTATGATCATCCTGCTCTTTTTTTATGCCTCAGTCATGGAGTGATTTTTTTTTTGTTTTAGCGGCCCTTCACCAAGTCTTTGGTTAAAACATTTGAAAAGACTCCTGAACTCATTTTCTCTTCGCTTCCTACAATTGCCAATTTGGTTCAAGACTTGGTTAAGGCTCACCTGGAACACCTCTACACTAGAATTCTCCCTCCTCCGCTGCAGTCCTCCTCACGGCTAGGGCAGGATGAATGACCTTCTTACTCACTGCTGGGGTCCAAGGACTAGAAGAGCACCTGCCAAGGCCAATAGGAAGTTCATGGGATGGGCCAGGCGTAGGTTTTGAGGACGTACTAGGACATGTACATGATCTTCACCTGGATAAGTGATGGAAATAAGAGCAGCAGACTGGGTACATACCATACTCGAGCCATTGTCTTGGGCCTGAGAGGTATTCAGAGCAGACAAATTCAGAACAGACAAAGACCCAGTTTGTATCTTCACATGGTATCACTATTGTTTTGAGCCAAGCATAGGCATATGATGAAATAATGCTACAAGGTCAGCAGAGGCTGAGTGGGTGCGGTGCATTAGACCTGGGATTGCTATCCTGAAGAGAGAGGTGCCAATCACAACTGAGGTGGCCCATTCCCAGAAAGTCAGGTTTGAGCAAGAAGCTGAAAATGATCAACATTTAAGCAAGTGGAAATAAGTATAAAAGGTATTTCAAGGGAGAGGATGACATATTTATTCTAGCATTTCTCAGAGTGATGTCAGTAAGTACATCACTAAAAAAGAGACAGGAGGGTTTTTTTTTTTTTTAACTTTTTTTTATTCATTTGAGAGAGAGAATGAGCATGAGTGGGGAATAGGGAGGCAGAGGAAGAGTGAAGTAGACTCCTCAGTGAATGAGGAGCCCAACACAGGGCTCAATCCCAAGACCCTGAAATCATGACCTGAGCCAAAGGCAGAGACTTCACCCACTGAGCCACCTGGGCACCCCCAAAAGAGGTAGGAGTTTAAGTGTTCAAGGGATTAACACAAAAGTAAAATGATACCTTCCCCATGGAAACTTTTAGAAATACTAAATGGTAATGTGTCTCATAAGGGGAAAATATAATATACAAGCTTCTGCATCTTGGAAACTAGGGTTAAACAAAATGCTCTGCTTCTATCATATATATATATATGATATGTAGCATATATATATATACATATATATATGCTGTATGTACCTATATGATATATATGTGATAATATATAGTATTATCACAGGTAGCATGAAGTACAGAGGATGATCAGGCTTCAGAGCTGGTTGATTCAGTTACTCAACAATATCTGGTAAGACCCATGTTCCTTCCATATCCCTACTCTGGTATCCACAGCACTGAGGCTGGCTTTCCTCAAGATCAAGAGTTGACCATCAGTAGCTACTAGAACAAACACATCCCTGTTCACACTCAGCAGGACAGAGAGAAATTTGGTTCTCTTTCCCAGTAGATTCAAATAAACCTTACCTTATGTCTCACAGCTCCAAACTGATTTAGCTCGCCTGTCCTCAAATTGATCACTGAAAAGGGGATGGAGGTGAACAATGTGTACCACCTACACTTTGGCAACATGGACCTTTATTCATTCATAATCTCAATATTTCATCTCTCCTTCCAAACTCTATTAGCTGAGCATTAACTATGCTTCCAGGTTACCAGTCTCTTCCCCCAGGAAGCTCACCATCTGGTGAGAGAGGAAGATAACACTGCCCTGTAATTTGTGTGCGGAGGACATTGTGGGGTACAGTCGAGGGAGCCTAATGAGAACTTCACAGGATGGATACATAGCTCTGCTGGGAAGAGAGGGGTCAATAGGAAAACTTTCCACATAGAAGTTGTATTTTGGTGGTCTTGGGGAAAACACACAATCTGATCAAAAGACATTAAAAAAAAAGAGAGAAGCCATTGAAAAAGAGCACTAGAAGAGAAGGAGTAGTAGCACCAAGGAGATCAAAAAGAAAGAATGTTTCAAGGAAGCCCTAATGCTGGAGTAAGATAAATGAGAACAAGACCAATGACAACTTACGAAATGTCTAGCACAGCCCATTTTATTTTATTTTTTTTAATTATTTTATTTTTCTTTAATTTTTAATTTTTTATAAACATATATTTTTATTCCCAGGGGTACGGGTCTGTGAATCACCAGGTTTACACACTTCACAGCACTCACCAAAGCACATACCCTCCCCAATGTCCATAATCCCACCCCCTTCTCCCAAACCCCCTCCCCCCAGCAACCCTTAGTTTGTTTTGTGAGATTAAGAGTCAGTTATGGTTTGTCTCCCTCCCAATCCCATCTTGTTTCATTGATTCTTCTCCTACCCACTTAAGCCCCCATGTTGCATCACCACTTCCTCATATCAGGGAGATCATATGATAGTTGTTTTTCTCTGCTTGACTTATTTCGCTAAGCATGATACACTCTAGTTCCATCCATGCTGTCGCAAATGGCAAGATTTCATTTCTTTTGATGGCTGCATAGTATTCCATGCACAGCCCATTTTAAACCTTGCAGCAGAGGAGGAACCCAGGGCTCAAATAACCTCCCCTAGGGCAGGTAACTAGTAAGCTCCATGCTTGTGTCCCCCCAAAATTCATATGTTTAAACCCTAAAAATTCATATGTTGAAATCATCTTGGGATGCAATGGTATTTGGAAGTGGGGTCTTTGGGAGGTAACGAGTTCATGAAGGTGGAGCCCTCAGGATGAGATTAATGCCTCTCTAAGAGGAGCCATGAGAAAGCTTGCTTTTTCTCTTTGGTCTCTGCCATGTGAAGACCCGGGAAGATCGTGGCCACCTGGAAACTAGTAAGAGGGCTTCTCACAGAACTCAGCCATGTTGGCACCCTCCTCTCAGGCTTGCCAGCCTCCAGAGCTGTGAGACATTAATTTCTATTGTTTCAGCCGCCCACTCTCTGGTATCTTGTTACAGCCCCTGGCACTGGCTAGGACAGGAACCCAATCAGGATCCGAATCCAACTAAGGCTAGTTCCAAAACACACACTCATTTACGTATTACTGCATTTTTCAGTGAAAATGGGGAATGGATTTTGAAAATAAGAAATGCAGTGTCGGTAAAGAAGGAAAAGAGAGGCCGACTGGGGATGTGGGGAGGACATACCTGCAGACGCTTGGGCTGAGGAACCGGCCCTGTGATGAAGCAGCTCACTAACTCTAGTACTGTTTTTTTTTTTTTACCCACGTCTTTAAAGTCCTGTCTGTTGCTGTCTCTGGGGCTCTTTTTTTCTCTTCGGATGCAAGTTTCACACTTTCTCTGCAACTCTTCCGCTAATCCTATGCTGGTTTATTGGTGCTTATTCCTTCTTTTGCTCTATCCTCTTCACATTCACGCCCCTCCGCACCATCCTTTTGCTCCTTCCTGTTTCATCTCTGGAGACAGAGTCAACGATCTAAGCTGGAAATGTCTGTCGCTGAGCTCAGAACTTGTGGCTTCTAGCCCGGTGGGATGTAATTTTGGATGCACATACGAATCAACCAAGAGCCTTTTAAAAAAACACAGCTTCCTAGTCTCCCTCTCCCCCAACCTCCTAAATGGAAATTCTGGAGATAGAGTTCAGATACTCCTATATTTAAATTTGCTCAGATAAACCCATGCAACCGACCTGGCACTGGCTCTCTACTAGGAGCCATCGCTCTAGTTTCTGAGTCACTTTTTTATTATTTAGACTTTGCCATTTTCTGGGCTTTGAGCTCCAAGCAGAATAACCCTTGACCACAGATATTTTGTTACTGTATCTCTTTGCCTACAGAGTCATCTCCCGTGGCTTGGGAACACTGTGGGAAATTATCTTGGGTTGACTCTGTATTTACTGCAATTTTAAAATCATATCATAATTATATCTTATCTGTCTCCTACACTTCCCTTGTCTGGGGCCCGGATCTCTTCTCACTGCTCATGTCAAGAGATAAACTGTTCCTAGCTCGAGTTAATCCAGAAAGGAGCGCTATTCTGTGCCTGTCTGCTCTGGCAGTCATTGAAAATCAAAGTCAGTTACCTCTGCCTTTATTCACTTAGTCTTTACCACCTTTCTCAGAGCCCAGATTCACATGCCTGACCTGACTGGTCATCATGGCCCACTCTTTGTCTCTCAATTCATCTTTTCTTCACCTGAGTGATATATGTCTCACACCTCCATTACCAGGAATACAGACTGGGGGCGCACTGGGTCAGGGTAGAACAGTCAACATTGGGATGGTGGAAATGTGGTAGGGGAGGATGGGAAGCAGAATCACTGCGCATCCGGGGGGAGCTTAGGGGTGGGGTCCCCCTTTGCAGATCTCTAGGGTGGGGGTCAAAGCCTGGGGTTATTTCCTAGGGATGAAGAGGGGCTGAACTGGAGCCTTGGAAGCCTCACTGTGATGGGCATTCCTGGGAAAAGAAGCCTGGACTAAATTCTGTGGTTTCTGGGCCTTTAAGAGGGACCTATGAACCACGAGAACAAGGAGTTTGAGGAATGAGAGAACCAGCATTGTGAGGGGGAGGCCCAGTGCTCTGACAGAACACAGCATTCTAGGTGGAAGTTTAGAGGCCAGGGGCGCTTCTAGAAAAACCAAGTTCCAGTTCCCTATGCGAGTGATGGTAGATAAGCTTAACATCTGTGTAGTTACTGTGTGTTAAGGGAGTGTAGTGGGAAGGACCAGGTCTGAGAAAAGTGAGAAAAGGGAGGAGTCGGCAGAGCATGTGAGGAAGAGCCAGGAAGACCCCAAGGACTTTGAAGGTCTTCCGTGCTTAGAGTTCTGTCTAGTCAGTACTTAGTACACATGGAAACAATGCTTGGTTAGACTTTGCTCAGTTACCTTACTACTAATTCCCAGTCAAGAATTTCTCTGGTTATGATCTCTTTGCTTTTTTAACTTATAGGAGAGTTTTACACAAGCCTTTTTGGGTATGAAAACCATAGAACACTTGCATTTCCACGTTTGTATTTTATGTATTATCCCTTTATGGAAGTTCTTTGTGGCTACTCTATGGCAGATGTTATTTTAGCTTCATTTTCACTTCTTCCGGAATTATTTTTTCACTTTCCTTGATTTAATTTAATTTCAATGTACAAGATATGCAGTGTTATCCAACCAAAAGAATATTAATGAGAAGCGGTGTCTATTTACCTGGTAATGCAAAACGATTACCAGGTGCTAGATCAGAATTTATATACAAATCGAATATCTTTTCCAAAACATCCATTCCAAATTCATAGGGCCAGACTAGAAATGACTCTTGGTTTCAGCAAATCAATGGTCTTAAGATCAAATAAAATGTAGCTGAAAATTGAAAAATTGAAAATGAAAATATTTCTCTTTTCCCTTTTAAGAAAATGCTTTGTTTAATTTGTTCAGATGGAACAGGGAATTCCTATACTCAACCACCACAATGTTCCTAATTTGTTAAAGATGTTTCTTCTTATGATGGGGAATCATCAGATGCAAGAATGTTAAAGCTAACCTAGGGTTTATTACAAAATAAAAATTGCCCAATGACCTCCCCACTTCCTTTCCATTTGGTTTCTTTATGAATGAACTCTTTGGAGAGAAACATTACAAAGATGCTCTCAGATCTCTTGATAATATGGAAACAAACCACAGAATTAAAGTGTTTTCTAGTCCATAATAATTTTCCTCTTGATATCGTAAAGCTTTAGATCAAACCAGTGAATCCTTTGCATTCATTTAATAAAGGATGAAAGAGTCTTAACAGTTTATAATTTACTAGTAGGATTTAATTTTTACAAAAGATCTTTATTTTAAAACTATGGCAAAAGTTAGTCATTTTCAATTAAGGAAAAAAAGTAGATTGAACACAGCTTTAAACATATTCAGGAGTTGTTCAAAACCCATGTCAATCCACACAGCTGAAGATTAAATATTTCTAGGATACTCACTGGTCAAGTTACTGTCATCATTATCACAGATACATTTTCTGAGGAGAAATTTCTTTGGACATAAAATGTATTTCATGACATTCAGCAACAACCACCCCAACCCTGTCTTCTGTTAACTTCTAGTGAATGTCAGTAAGTATGCATCAGTAAGAAGGAACTCACAGCAGTGAATAATTAGAGTAAATGTCTTGCTCAACCACTTATTCAGTGACTTGAAAATAGGTGTTTACATCAAATAATTAAATCATCTAATTAACTGGTCTAATCAGTAGTTCTTTTCTAGTTAGTGGATGGTTCTATTACTATTGGTACAGTTACATTCAGTATCTAAAAATATCACATGAAATTGTTCTGTTTTTAGACCCCATGTGAAGAATAGAACTTGAATGAAGGATACAATATATCCACATCATTGGGGAATATAAGCATTATTAAGGCAAACCTCATTTTTGTTAATTCTTTTGGGCCAACAGTAAGCTTTAGGTAGAAAAGAATTGGCTCTTGGGTGCCTGGGTGGCTCAGTGGGTTAAGCCGCTGCCTTCGGCTCAGGTCATGATCTCAGGGTCCTGGGATCAAGTCCCCCATCGGGCTCTCTGCTCAGCAGGGAGCCTGCTTCCTTCTCTCTCTCTCTGCCTGCCTCTCAGTGTACTTGTGATTTCTCTCTGTCAAATAAACAAATAAAATCTTAAAAAAAAAAATAAATTAAAAAAAAAAAAAGAATTGGCTCTTGCTAATTATAATTCGCTTCATTTTTTTCATGAAAGCTCTTCAGTGTTGACATAGAATTATGGTCATTTGTTTCTGGGACTAGAGTAAGTTGATATTTGGGGGGACATATTTAGCATATGTAACTATACTACTCTTTCCACAGGCATGGTTCTTCCCTTTCCCTATAGCCTTCAACAATCTTCTTTTCTTCTCTTTACATTTTCATGAGCTAAGCACCTATGTATGTGACAGGATACTTTCCCCTAGCATGCTGGTAATTGAGAGCAATGAAAGGTGTTACAAAATGATTCTGATTCTGGCAGAATGGATTCTACCAGGTTATTGAGAAGATGCTACATGCCCAGAACCCAAAGTAGATGCTGAGGAAACAAGAATGGATATGGCAGAGCTCCCATCCTCAAGTAGTTCACCAAGTAGAAGTGAAGGTTCCTATACAACAGTGTGAGAAACACTAGCATAGTTACAGGCTCCTAATTTTATGACAAGGTCATAGGGAGTATTACCTATTCCATCTGGCCAGGACAATAAGAGTATTTAGGTATACAAAAGAGAAGACATCTCTTAACATCTCCTAGCATCTCCTAGCATCTCAGGATCTCCTAGCATCTCTGGTCACCAAATCCAGAGGTTCTCAGAGACCTAATCTCATAGAACCAAAAAGTTAAAAACAACAACAACAACACAAGAGAGATATGTCAGGTTGTCCATTTTTATTTTGCCAAGAGGGGACACTAAAATCAGATAATCAGATAATTGGCTTAGATCTATTGTCACCACGTGCTTTCAGTATCTACTGCTATGTAACAAACTATCCCAAAACTTAATGGCTCACAGCAACAGCAGTTTATTATTTCTCCCAGTTTTCTAGTTTGACTAAGAATGCATGCTTCACATGGTGCCCATTGAGATGGCTGGAAAATCGAAAGGAGCCTCACTCACAGTTCAGCTTGACAATGATCTGGAGCTGCCAGACTAAGGTATTACTTCTCCTCCATATGACTACTTGAGCTTCCTCACCAGATGGTAGCTGGGGAAATATTTGATGAAATGAGGGTGGAAGCTACATATCCCTTAAATCCCATTCTCTGAAGTTAAATAAGCATCGGTTTTGCTTCGCTCTGTTACTGAATACAGCTCATAGGGCTAGCCCAGATGCAAGGGAATTAAAAATAGATTCTGACTTTTGATGGAACAGGGACACAGTCACATTGCAAAAGGTCATGTGGGATGGGCAATATTGTTGTCACCATGTTTGGAAATACTGTCTACCACTTCTCATTTTAAAAAAGGACGTTTAAAAATGATGTATTTAGAAGGACATAATCTCAGACTAAAGGCTGGGTAATCATTTGAATTGAATAAATCTAACTTAATGAAAAACACTATGTTAGGTTATATAAGTACCAGAGACAACTTCATCAAGGACTAGTACTGGTTCAAAGACCAGCCAAGGTTTAGAGACCAATTATTTAAGCCAACAGTTTTCACATCTACTTAATGATTCACAAGTAATAATCTCAACAACCCAGTGAGCACTTACATGTACATAAAACCAATCAAAGTTTCATAGATCTTGTACTTTCAAATAATTTCTCTTCTGCTCTTTCTGTTTCATTAAAAATAATGATGTTAATATTCCACTAAATTCATTTCAGGATCTAATAATTAGGAAATAACTATTGTCTGAAAAAAACGGTGATAAATCCTTCCCTCCGTATTTTCTCTATTGAACACCTTGAGTTCTGATGACACAACTGTCTACCAAGTCAGTCCTTATTACCTTCAGCAGTTCTTATTGTTAGAAAATCATCCTTTTATTTTATGGGCTTAAAAAAAAAAAGTTTATTTATTTATTTATTTATTTAGTACTTTCTACACACAACATGTAGCTCAAACTCAGGACATAGAGACTAAGAGTCGCATGTTCTTCTGACTGAGCCACACAGGTGTCCCCATCATTTTAATTCAGGTGAAATTTTCTTCCTTATGGCTTTCATATATGCTTTGTTGGGCCCAAGTTTAAAATTTCTTCCATCTGAGAAATCAGTCTTCTAGTATTTGGGAACAGCTCTCATATCCCTAAAGTCAGCTTGTCTTTGTTGCTCCCTTTCCTTTATCTGATCTTCTGAGAACAGCCTCCTAAATTCCATGAGGACATGGGTAAAAGAGTGGGCTCCAAGGTCAGTCGGCCTGGATCTAAATCCTGGCTCCAGCTTTTATTAGTTGTGACTTTGTGTTAGGTACTCAGCTTTCCTGAGCTTCTGTCTCCTCACGTATCAACCGAAGCATAAATATAACGCCTAGATCACAGGTGACTGTGAAGGTGAAATGACAGAATGTGGTAAAATATTCACCGTGATACTTGGTGAGGATCAAATATTTGAAAATTTTTAGATATTGTTTTCCTACTTATCACTGTTTAGTTTGTCCCTACTCCATTTAAGATGTAGTACTGAAAATAGAACAACATATTCTATGACATTGATAATGTATTTTTTTCTCCATTGCCCCAGGCAAACAAGATGCCATCCTTCCTAAAGGAATAGACTTTGCAATTTTCCCCCAGATTCCCTTGGAAACAACGTGCTTCCTGTAAAATGTGGTGGTCCATTTACCATGTACAGTCCTTCCAATCCTCAGAGTGTCTGGAGCAGCAGGGAGACTGCCATCTTGTTCCAAGAAAATCAATTGTTCTTGATCAGCAGAGTGCAGTCTTTTGAATCAAGTAGTCTCTTTAAAGTGAAACCTGCATTTTTTTCAATCACTACATCTTCCCAGTAAATTCAACAGTAATTGAGGTTGTCTCTGTTCCCCAATATTTTCACTTTAAAAAAACTTTTTTTTTTTTTTTAAAGAACAGTTTTAGGTTCACCGAAGAATTGAGTAGAAGTTACAAAAGTGGTCATGTACCCATTGTCCCCACAGAGACAGCCTCCCCAAAAAGAACATCTGGCCCACAGTGGTACATTTGTTATTATCAGTGAACCTACACTGATGCATCATTACCACCCGAAGTCCGTAATTGGCATTAGAGTTCATTCAAAGTGGTGTATATTCTATGTATTTTAACAAATAAATACAATGAAAGTGTTTCTACCATTTAATGTATATATTGTATCATACGAAGTAGTTTCACTGTCCTAAAAATCTTCTCCGTTCCACCTATTAATCCCTTCTTCCATCCTAATCACTCTTCTTTTCACTGTCTGCATAGTTTTGCCTTTTCTCCAATACCATTTGTTAGAATCAAACAGCATGTGGCTTTTTCAGATTAGAGTTTTTCACGTAGTGATATGCATTTAAGTTTCCTCTATGTCTTTTCATTGCTCAATAGCTCGTTTCTTTTTAATGTTAACTACTATTCTATTGTTTGGATGTAAGACAAAGGATGTGGATCAGATACAGCTACCTACCCACTGAAGGATGTCTTAGCTGCTTCCAAGTTTTGGCAAGTATGAACAAAATTTCTACAAATATCCAGGTACAGGTTTTGTGTGCACATAAGTTTTCATTTCCTTTGGGTAAATACCAAGGAGCATCATTACTGGGTTTTGTGATAAGAGTATGTTTAGTTTTGTAAAAACTGCCAAACTGTCTTCCAAATTGGCTGTACCATTTTGCATTTCCACCAGCCATGAAGGAGAGTTCCTGTTGCTCCACATCCTCACTTGGTGCGGTTGGTGTTCTGGATCGTGACCATTCAAACAGGACTACAGTGGCAACTTTTTGTTTTAATTTACTTTTCTCTGGTGACCTATGAAGAGGAACATCTTTCCATGTGCTTATTTACCATCTGTATATCTAGTCAGACCTTTTGCTCATTTTTAAATTGGATTATTCATTTTTTTATTATTCAGGTTTAATAGTTCTTTGTATATTTTGGCTAATAATCCTTTATCAGATATATTCTTTGCAAATATTATCTTCTAGTCTGAGGCTTATCCTTATTCTCTTGATAGTGTCTTACACAGAGCAGAAATTTTTAATTTCAGTGAAGTCCAGCTAGTCATGTATTTCGCTGAAGGATTATGACTTTGGTGTTGTATCTAAAAAGTCATCACCAGGGCGCCTGGGTGGCTCAGTTGGTTAAGCAACTGCCTTCAGCTCAGGTCATGGTCCCAGACCCCTGGGATCGAGTCCCACATCAGGCTCCCAGCTCCATGGGGAGTCTGCTGCTCCCTCTGACCTCCCCTCTCATGCTCTCTCTCATTCTGTCTCTCTCTCTCTCTCTCTCAAAATAAACAAATAATAAATAAATAAATAAATAAATAAATAAATAAATAAAAAATAAAAAGTCATCACCATGCCCAGGTCAACTATATTTTCCCCTTTCTTCTAAGAGTTTTATCATTTTGTGCTTTCATTTAGGTCTATGAGCATTTTTGAGTTAGTTTTTGTGAAAAAGTTTAAGGTGTGTGTCTGGATTCAATTCTTTTTTCTTCTTAATTAATTAATTGATTAATTTTTGCCTGTAGATAACCAATTGTTCTGGTACTATTTGTTGAAAAGTCTATCTTTTCTTCATTGTATGTTTTTGCCTTTTGTCAGTCATCAGCTGACTATATACGTGACTATTTGCAGGCTCTCTATTATGTTCATCTAATCTATGTGTCTAATATTTCTCTACTACCACTCTGTCATGCTTACTATATGTTTATAGTTAGTCTTAAAGTTTAGTAATATCTTTCCCCTGATTATCTACTTTTTCTTCAATATTGTGTTGGGTATTTTGAGTCTTTCACCTCAAGTATACTTTTTTTTTTTACTTGTTTTAGTGGTTGCCCTAGAGTTTACACATTTACAACTAACCCAAATCCTCTTCAAATAACACTATCCTGGTTCACAGGTATTATAAGTACCTTATAATAATAAGATATCCTAATTCTTTCCTCCCCTCCCTTGTATCATTACTGTCATTCATCATATATATATATATATATATATATATATATATACACACACACACACACACACACACACACACACACACATACACAGAGAAGCAAATACATTGTTGCTGTTTTTCTAACTAAACTATTACTGTTAGATCAATTAAGAGTAAGAATAAGAAGAGTTTTTATTTACCTTCACTTATTCCTTCTCTAATGTTCTTCCTTTTTTTATATATAAAGTTTCTGCCTTAGGGCTGGTCTAATGGCAACAAATTCATGTTTGTTTGTGAAAGTCTTTACCTCACCTTCATTAATAAAGTGTAATTTTGCAAGATGCAGAATTCTAGCTTGGTGGTCATTTTCTTTGAGCACTTTAAATATGTGACCCCTCAAGCCCTTTGGCTTCTTTTAAGACTTTTTCCCTTTATCTTGATTTTTCTCCAACTTGAAGATGTTATGCCTAGGGACAGTTTTTTGTTTATTTGTTTGCATTTGTCCTGCCTGGTGTTCTCTGTACCTCCTGGCTCTGTGGTGTGGTGTCTGACATTAATTTGGGGAAGTTCTCAGTCATTATTGCTTTATATATTTCTTTTGTTCCTTTCTCTCTTTATTCTTCTGATATTCCATATATATATATATATATATATAAAACCATTTGTAGTTGTCCCAACAGTTCTTGGATATTTTGTTCTGCTCTTTTTCCCCAGTTTTTAAAATTTTCTTTTTGATTTTCAGATTTAGAAGTTTCTATTCACATGTCCTCAAGCTCAGAGATTATTTTCTTATCTGTGTCCAGTCTACTAATGAACCCATTAAAGGCATTCTTCACTTCTGTTACAATATTTTTGATCTCTAGTATTTTTTGATTCTCCTTTGTATTTCCATCTCTGTTTGCATTATCCATCTGTTCTTGTATGTTGTCTACTTTATCCATTACAGTCCTCAGCATATTAATCATAGTTGTTCTTGAATGTCATGACCTGTTAATTCCAACAGCTTTGCCATATCCAAGTCTGGTTCTGATCTTGTTCTATGTCTTGAAAGCATTTTTTTTTTTGCCTTTTAGAATGCCCTTGCAATTTTTGTTGAAAACCAGACATGATATACCATGTGAAAGGAACTCCAGTAAACAGGCCTTTAGTGTTGTGGTGTTTAAGTGTGGGAGGAGAGGAAGCATTCTATATTCCTGTGATCAGATCTCAGCCTTTCAGTGAGGCTGTGCCCTTGGCTGTGAACTTCATAGCCTTAGATGGGACAGGATGGCTGGAGAATGCTGAGTTTAGATATTTCCCAACCCAGCAGGTTAATCTCTGGTAAAATAGTTTATCTTGAGGACAGGCCTTGTTAAGAACAGAAAACTCTGGTATATTTCAAAATGGTTCTTTCCTCCCTGCTCATATAGGAAGCACAAGGGTTTTTTTTCTCTGATCTTCATGATGAAAGCCTGGTAGAACTCCAGAAGGTAAAACTCACAAAAATGTACCCTTCTTCCATATCCTAGAGAATTTTAACTCACAGACGCGTCCATGGTAAGCTTCCAGCAATTCATTGATTATAGTTCAGATTTACCCCTCAGGCCCTAATGGTTTCTGCAAAAGTGGATATCTGTTGCAGTAAGTTCTACTATCTCTATCAGTCTGTCAGACTCTCCAATTTGGGGGGCAGTACTTTCCCCAATGAACTCATCTCTCTGATGGAGTTAAGAAGAGTTGTTCCAAGCTCTTATGTACCAGAGTGAAAATAAGAAGTCTTTCTAATTTATTTTTACAGCCTGTATCACTGCCTGATAAATTAGTGGTAACTTGTTGTCTGCTTTTTTTTTTTTTCTTTTTTTCTTTTTTTCTTTTTACTCTTTTCCCCTTTCCCCCACTAGAATGGAAGTTCCATGAGGGCAGGAAAGTTATTTTGTTTTATTCATTACTATGTTGCTTGAACTCACATCAGTACCTTGAACTCTTCTAGATTTTCAATAAACCAGGTGCTGAATTAAGGTTTTTTGAGTAAATGAAAGAATATCAGTTTTTGTGCTACTCCTAGTTCAGTTATGTCATTTTTATGAGCAATCTCAACCAGGAAATGAGGATAGAAAAGCCTTACTCACAGAGTTGCTGTGTGATTTGAATTTGTTGAAGAATCAATATAAGGATCAGGAACAAATGTGGCTTCTAGCAGGTATCTATTTTGTTAAGGCCACATTTCTATGTCTGTTTTGTTTTGCCTCATTCATTTCATGTGAATCATACATATTGGTATAGAGAAAACAAGGACATGGGCTCTGGGCAGACATGAATTTACCCTGACCTCCATGACTGACTTATAGTTTCAAGTGGTGTAAGATGTGGTAAATATACTTTTGGTTTATAATGTTGAAAAATTTGAATTTTAGAACAGTTTTAGATTTACAGAAAAGTTGTGAAGATAGTACAGAGAAGTTCTGTATACACTATACTCATTTCTTCTATTATTAACATCTTACATTATTGGTGCATCTATCACAACTAATGTACCAATATTGGTACATTATTATTAACTAAGTTCTATACTTTATTCCTATTTCATTAGTTTTTCCCTAATGTCCTTTTTTGTGTCCAAGATGCCATCCAAGAGACCCCATTACGCTTAATCATTGTATTTCTTTATGTTCCTCTGGACTTGACAATTTCTCAGACTTTCCTTTTTTGTGATGACCTTGACAGTTTAAAGAGTAGAGGTCATATATTTTGTGGACTATGCCTCAGCTGCAATTTGGTGCTTTTCTCATCATTAGATTAGGATTAGAGGTATCAGGGAGAAAGACCAGAGAGGTAAGACATCTTTCTTAACACATCGTATTAGGGACACGTGCTAGTCATACGACTTATCACTGATAATGTTAATCTTAATACCCTAAGGTTGCATCTATCAGCTTTCTCTTTACTGTGCTCTTTAGAAGAGTTGGGTATTTTTTTTAATTTTTTTATTTTTTATAAACATATATTTTTATCCCCAGGGGTACAGGTCTGTGAATCACCAGGTTTACACACTTCACAGCACTCACCAAAGCACATACCCTCCCCAATGTCCATAATCCCACCCCCTTCTCCCAAACCCCCTCCCCCCAGCAACCCTCAGTTTGTTTTGTGAGATTAAGAGTCACTTATGGTTTGTCTCCCTCCCAATCCCATCTTGTTTCATTGATTCTTCTAGAGTTGGGTATTTTTTATTTACAGAGTGGGATGTTATGCTCCTTGAGAGCAGAATATCTATACAAATTATTTGGAATTCTTCTGTATAGATTTCCTTCTTCCCCCTTCCCCCTGCATTTGTTTGTTTATTCAATCATATATTAAGCCTGTGGTTGGTGGATTTTTATTTTATTATTTTATTTTTATTTTTATTTTATTATTTTATTTTTACATGACAATACAATGCTACTCTATTTTGATTCATAAACTGTACTTTATTTGGCTATCAAATGCTCTTTCAGTAGATTCTTATGTCCTTTTGACATACTCCTGTCATTTTGGTTGAGCACTTCCCTATTTTCTGGCACTATAAAATGATCCAGGTTATTTCGTGTATTCTGTAACCAAGTTCTAGGACTTGTCACTTGTCCAAAGGTCACTGATTCATTTTATTGCAGAATGGTATTAGAAAATGAGATCTGGATAGGGATTAGGCTCATTGATATTGGAAGAAAACTGTTTCTAGCCCGTTTTAGCAGACAGATCTGCGAAATACATGCATGTACATTAACCACGCGTACACACGTATCTAAACCTATTTCCATATATATCCACTGGTATCGATATTAAGGTAACCATGAGTTCATAATCATGTCTCCAACTCTAATCCAGTATCACTTAATTCATTCTAGCCTTGAATGGTGTTTTTATAGTTTAAACTGTTACAACTAGATGAGGTTGACTGATAAGAAAAACACTGGAGGTTAGTTCGGGACCTCACTAGCCCAGGTGAGAGACATTTGAGTACTATTTTGAGCAATCCCTGGAGATGCAATGAAGGGAGTCCATGCAAGAGTAGGATGATGTATTGACTGCATCTAACATGACAGTGGCAGGTATTAAATAGATGCCCACTCTATGTACTGGCATTAAATAAAGAACTGGCACAGATCCAAAATTATAGACCTTACTTCTCCCATTTATTTATTGAACAAACATCTTTTAACAGTCTACCATAGAGCAAGCATGGAACTGTGCTCTGGGTATGTGATAGTGAACAAAACAGACATGCTTCTCACCCCTGGGGCACTAGACCATGAATGAGAAGAGAGAGAGACAGGTAACAAATAAATGCTGTGTAAGTGTATGGCTGCAAACCCCTGGGCTGTGCGCTGTGAAGAAAGAGAATATGAGTGAGATTACAGGAGGAACCTAATTTGGATTCACAATCTGGTTCCAGGTTCTGGGTTTCCTCTGAGAACAGAGGGAAGGGCTTCCACCTTTACAGAAAGATTTGGATTTAGGCATTTTTAACTATAAAGGATGCTTAATGTTGGAGCGCTTTTTACCCAAGAGAAGTAGGACACTTTCTTCTCTGCCTTTTTTGAGAAGGGCTAATTGGTAGATACACATCCTCTATTAATCCTTTCATACGAGTCATTTTCAGTTCTGCATTTCCAAGATGGGAGAGAGGCCCAGATGCCACTCTGGTGCCTGGGTTCTTCATGTGGTTTGTCTCTAGAAAACTGAAAAATAAGCTCTTTATCCCCAGTGTTTACAGGAATCTCAAACAGGGCTACATAAAAGTAGCAATTTATTTACATGCAGCAACACAGGAATAGAAATGGCAGTCCTGTTTGCTGACAGAAAAATTTTGCCTAATGTCACTTATTACAAACAAAATGCCTTTTGTAAACTCCCCAAAACACTTATTAAATATATATCTCTGTGTTTTGAGAACGTCTGGGAAGTGGCTTGGTAATTACAGCTCAGAGTTAACACCACTTACCTCCCTCCCCTTGTTCAGTTCCAGTTTTGAGATTCCCACTGCTTTGCTGGGACCCCTGTGGACCATCCTGACCACATCTTTGCCTTCTTGATACTTATCTTTCAAACCTAGCAATTATCAACCCAAACTTCACTACCACCAGAGTGGTCAGAACCTCCTGACCTTAAGGGTTTGCCAGGACTCAGTATTAAACAGCCTTTGGTTCTCCCTGCTGTACCACTGACAGCTGAGTTCCCCACACCAGGACTGTGCAAACCCCATTCCAAAGAATGCTCTCTCCTGAGCGGGATGCAGCTCATTCTTATTCATAATTTATTTAATGTAGCCTTGTCCTCCACAGGCCCCTTTTCTTTCCTTCCTTGTCCTGTATCAAACTCATAATTTGTTACCCCCTCTGCCCTTGTGAAGCACCTTTCTCTCTCTGTTTCACAGTATTCTGCGTTTTCAGGGATCAGATTCGGAATGCCCTTCTCTCCCTTGCCTGTGCTGCATCTCAATTCCAAGTGTTCTGTTCTGATTTTGCTGAGATGCAGCTTGGTGTAATAGTGAAGAGCGTGGACTTTTGGGACAGACTTCCTCAGTTGGAATCCTGTGAAATCTGAGGACAGCTTTATCTTTTTTTAGCCTCAGGGTTCTCATCTATCCGTTGGCAATAATGAGGATACCTATCTCAAAGTCATAGTGAGGATTTGGTAAATTAACATATGTTAAGTGCTTAGAACAGTATCAGGCATATAGTAAGCCCTATAGAGAGCTACCATTACTATTATAATTATGTACTTCCTAAGAATAATTGACTTCGTAGTTATAAAAGCTCACTGAATCAGACTTCCGGGTTTTCATTTCACTATCACCAACTCCTTGCTGTGTGACTTGGGCACTTTCATCTTCCTTGGAGTCTCTGTTTTCCTACTCTGAAGATACAGATACTGGTAGTACCTTCTTTACAGGGATTTGTGAAGATTCAAATGAGATCATGAATATAAAGCACATAGCATGGGGCCTGACACATGGTTAAAAAAAAAACAACCAACTGGAAATTGTACAACTGAACAATAAATTACAAAAACTAAGAACTCACTAGACAGGTTTAACTGAAGTTTAGATACAGCAGAAGAGAGAATTTCTGAGCTGGAATATAAGTCATTAGAACACGTTCATATTGGAACACATAAAAGAGGATGAAATGTACTGAAAAAGAGCATTAAAGCAGATGAGACAGAGAAAAGGTCTAACATATGTGTCTTTGGACTCCCCAATTTGAGGGGAAAGAAGAGAAAGCATATATGATATTTGAATATTCATCAAATATTGCACATTTGAATATTCATCATTTTTCAAAACCAATGAGAGGTATCAAACCACGTCAGGAAGCTCCAGAAATTCCAAGAAAAATGAATACTAAGAAGGTCCTGGGCATTAGAATAGAACAGTGGAATACCTGGAATTCTATATTTGGAAAAAATACTCATCAAATTGAAGGGAATGTAAAATTATTTCTTGACAAAAGCAGAGAATTTGTTACCAGCATACCCACACCAAAAATATACTCATCAGAATTTCTCAGGTACAAGGAAAATTATCCCATAAGAAATTTGAGACAGAATGAAGATCAACTTACAATAATAGATACAAGATGAGAAAAATAGTCCAATGGAAAAAACCCAGAAAGTCCAGGAATAGAATAGAAATCAAATACACACACACAAAACAAAAACAAAAACAACAAATAAAAAACAAAACACACACACACACGTAAAATAACACACATAAAAACACACACACAGGGTGCCTGGGTGGCTCAGTGGGTTGGGCCTCTGCCTTTGGTTTGGGTCATGATCTCAGGGTCCTGGGATCAAGCCCTGCATCGGGCTCTCTGCTCAACAGGGAGCCTGCTTCCCCCTCTCCGTCTGCCTGCCTCTCTGCCTACTTGTGATCTCTCTCTCTCTCCATCAAATAAATAAATAAAATCTTAAAAACACACACACAAAAGAAATAAAAAACAGACCTGCATATATACAATCATTTTATTTATGACAAAAATGTCTGTTACTGGTTAAATTGTGTCCCCCTCAAAATATCTATTGAAGTCCTAACTCCTGGTACCTCAGAGAGTGAATTGATTTGGGAAAGGAGAGGTTGCAGTTGTAATTAGTTAACAGAAGGTCTTACAGGAGTAAGGTAGACCCTTAATCGTGTATTACCTCTATCTGTATAAGAAGAGGGACATCTGGGCACCTGGTTGGCTCAGTGGGTTAAAGCCTCTGCCTTCGGCTCAGGTCATGATCCCAGGGTCCTGGGATTAAATCCCTCATTGGGTTTCTGCTCAGCAGGGAGCCTATTTCCTTCTCTCTCTGTGCCTACTTGTGATCTCTCTCTCTGTCAAATAAACAAATAAAATCTTTAAAAAAAAAAAAAGAAGAAGAAGAAGAGGGACATCTGAGCCCAGACATAGGGCACTGTGGGAGAAAACCTTGTGCTGAAAAATGCAGAGAGTGAAGGGCCACAGCTGTAAGCTAAGAAATGCCCAGTATATTGCCCACAAACCACTGGAAGCTAGAAAGAGGCAAGGAAGGATTCTCTACAGCTTTCAGAGTCAACATGCCCTGCTGACAACTTGATTTTGGACTTCCAGTCTCCAGAACTGTGAGAAATAAATCTCTGTTGTTATGAGCCACACAGTTATGATATTTTGTTAGTTCCTTAGGAAACTCATACAATAGCACTGCCATGAAATGGGAATAATGATCTTTTAACAAGTGCTTCTGGAAAAATTAAATATCCACTTTTAAAAAATGTATCTTAATATTACACTAAGAAGGATAAACATTTTATTAAAAAGAATAAAGTATATCTTGATATTTTGTGGATGAAAATATTCAAATACCAATAAACTTGAAAAAGTACTTAATATCATTAATTTTTAGAAGAATGCAAACTAAATTGCCATGAAATTCTACTGTATATCCTCCAGATTGGCCATAATGCAAAATAAAACTGACAATAACACACGTGGATGGGTATGAGGGGAATCTGGAACTTTCGTACAAGGTTAGTGGAATTGTAATTGACACATATACCAAAGCAGAACAAACACATCCATTGATCCACAAATGGCATTCCTCACAGAAAAGTAAAACATATCTATCAAAGACATATATAACAATGTGTATAACACAAGTGTAGTGATCTGAAGGGGCACCTGCACCCCAATGTTCATAGCAGCAATGTCTACAATAGCCAGATTGTGGAAAGAGCCGAGATGCTCTTCCACAGGTGAATGGATCAAGAAGATATGGTTCATATACACAATGGAATATTACTCAGCCATCAGAAAGGATGAATACCTACCATTTACATTAAGGTGGATGGAAATGGAGGTTATAATGCTGAATGAAATAAGTCAGAGAAAGACAATTATATGGTTTCACTCATATGTGGAATAACAGTGCAGAGAATCATAGGTTAAGGAAGGGAAAATTGAATGGGAAGAAATCAGAGAGGGAGACAAACCATGAGTGACTTTTAACTCTGGAAAACAAACTGAGGGTTGCTAGAAGGGAGGTGTGGGGGGATATCTGGGTGATGGGCATGAAGGAGGGCATATGATGTGATAAGCACGGGGTGTTATATGCAACTGATAACTTACTGAACACTACATCTGAAGCTTACGCTGTGCTCCTATATGTTGGCTAATTGAATTTAAGTAAAAAGGGGCTCCTGGGTGACTCAGTTGGTTAAGTGACTGCCTTCAGCTCAGGTCATGATCCTGGAGTCCTGGGCTCAAGTCCCACATCAGGCTCCCAGCTCCATGGGGAGTCTGCTTCTCCCTCTGACCTCCCCTCTCATGCTTTCTCATTCTGTCTCTCTCTCAAATAAATAAATAAAATTAAAAAATATATATTTTTAAAAAGGATGTGTATAGCAGCATTTCTTCTAATAAATAGTGAAAAACAACAACAACAAAAAAAAAAACTGTCCATTAGCAGTAGAATGGATTTTTTAAAATTGTGGTATATGGCAATAAAAATAAATGAAATGCTGCTACCTGAAGCAAAAAGAAAGACTATTAAAAAAATAATGTTTAGAGAAAATAAGGACAGTACAAAAAAGCGTTTACTGCCTTAATTCAAATATATAAAGCCCCCAAACAGGCAAATTAACCTATAATTTTTATACTTTCAAAATAATGATTATCTTGGAAAGGGTGTTAATGATTTGAGGGGTCGAGAAAGACTTCTGGGATACTGGCAATATTCTATTTTTTTATTTGGATGGTAATTATACATGTGTATTACCTATACAAAAATTCACTGACCTATGCCCTTATGATTTGTGTGCTTTTCTGTATATGTACATTCAAAGATATTTATGAAAACAGTGTGTGTATGTTAGCTATAATGTTCTGTAACAAATTATCTCAAAACAGCAGCTTAGGCCACATTTATGATCCCACAATTTCTCTGGGTCAAGAATGCAGGCATGGATTTAGGGGATCCTCTGGCTCTCCCTGGGTCTCTCACAAGGCTAGTCATTTCAAGGCTCAGCCAGGTGGGATTTGCATCCTAGCTCGTTCTTGTGGTTGATGGCAGGATTCAGTTCTTTGCAGGTCTTTGGCTGGAGAATTCCTCTCCTCCTGAGCTACTTGCCAGAGGCCTCCCTCTTTCTTCACCCTGTAGGCCTCTCCAAAGAGCAAATCGCAGCATGATAACAGAGTGTGTCCACAAGAGAGCTTGCTAACAAGATGGAAGTCATAGTCCTTTGTAAGGTTATTGTGGAAATGATATCCCATCACTTTTGCCATATTCTTTTTATTTAAGGTTATTTATTTATTTATTTGACAGAGAGAGAGAGATACAGTGAGAGAGACAACACAAGCAGAGGGAGTGGGAGAGGGAGAAGCAGGCCTCCCGCTGAGCAGAGAGCCCGTCTCGGGGCTTGATCCCAGGACTCTGGGATCATGACCTGAGCTGAAGGCAGATGCCCAATGATTGAGCCACCCAGGCACCTCTCTTCTGCCATATTCTATTCATTAGAAGCAAGTCATTAGGTCCAGCTCACCTATGAGGGCCTGAGGGCTAGGAGGCAGGGCTAGTTGGGAGTCATTTTAGAAGTCTGCCTATCACAGCAAAGAACAACAATAAAATATATACAAATATATATAAGTCACTACACTTCCCTTTGCATTTCTTAGTACAAGGATAAGGTCAATGAAACAGAATTCTGTTAAATGAAAAAGTCTTCATTCCTGTTTCACTCTGGTTGTGTAGATGGAGAGACTGCGACTTTTAACTGACTATGGGCCTTCTTCCCAAAATTAGTTAAATTGCATTACACAGAGGGAAAAAAAAATCCCCACAAAACGAAAGGGCAGAATACTTTGTTTTAATGGGTTTTGAAGGGACTCTGCCCCAGTACCAAATGTTCTAAGTTATCCCACCACCCACTTGAAAAGCCACTGGCATTGGGGATAGAACAGTGTTCCTGGCCTATTGTAGAAAGCCTCATTTTATTGGAATCCAAGCATTACTGTGAAATAGGGAAGAAGAGACAGAAAATGGGAAAATGCCCTTTAACAACCACTTTTAATGGAAATGGCATGGTGGCCCCTTAGCGCCTTCTTCAGGGTTTTAAGCCTGTGATCCCCAGAGAAGGTATGTGAGGATGCAATGAAAAATGTACATTTCAGAAAGCCTGGATGGTTGCAAGTTCTCTCTTCTTTAATGCCCCCGTGAGAGAGAATGTATCCATTGTGTGGGGGGTTTTGATATGTAGCTTTGAAAAGAATACTAAATCCTTCCATGAAAAGGTTGAATATTGTGCTATTTGCTGAGTAAAGAGAGTTGTTGTTTTTGAGTAAGGCTGAAATCCCACTCAAATTTTCCCCCTGTTCATGATCTGCTTTTTCCTCATCAATGTACCCTTTCTTTTACTTAGCATTATTTTTCTTTTCCGTAGATGACATGACCATTCTATTCTTTGATGGGAACAGAAATACCAGACTGAGAGAGGAGAAAACATGAACACACAGGTAATATTTTCTTTTTTTCAAAGAAAGAAATGAGGCAATGTCCTTCATCTAGACCAGAGGCTGATCTACTGAGGTTACAGACGTTGGAGGCTGAAGTCCATGAAGGCCGCCCCCTGCCAAACACTCATTCTCCGAGTGGGAGAAAAAAAATCCAGTGGAAAGTGCACTACCGTATTAACACACAGAAATCCAGTTAACTGGATCTTTCAAATAACTGGAATTTTTTGCCGCTCAGAAGCGTTAGGAAAACATTAAGAAAGCCAAAGAGAGCTCAAGTTTAGTGGCACAACACATGCTACCCTCCCAGAAAAAGACACTGTGGTTTTGTGGCTTCCAAACTTAGCTGAGAATCAAGCTGTCTCAGGCTTCAATCGCTACAGTCTCATCGAATCTACTAAATCAGAATCCCTAGAATTCTAGTAAGGTGGGAGCATCCTCACTGTGAAGGAAAAGAAAGCCTTTCAGGTAGGGAGTTTGGACCAAAAGGTGTTTTGCAGGCAGTACTAAGACAGAGCCACTATGGTTATATTTACCATGTAAAGCAAAGAGAGACTTTCAGATTAGAGTGATAATCGAGGTGCAGAAACCTTCCATCTGAGACGGAGAGCTCTAGCAATTGAGGGAAAATAAAAAAGTGCCATCATGCAGATAATGGCAGAAATCCCTCATTTCACATCCATGAGAGCCAGAGGAAACAGGGCTCGCCTCACTTCTAACCTCCTGGCCATAATGGTCTTCACAACCGTCTCTGTGCCACTGAATGATATTTCGTTATGTTAAAAGCTCCCTGTTTTCTACTTTGTAAAGGTATATGTTAGTACTCAAACTGTCTGTTGAAGGAAAGAGTCAAATCCTCCCTAATTACACTTTTCACACAGTTGTCATCTCCATTTTCCAAATGAAACAATCCATCCCTCTGCTTTCTTCCTATGCCAGGCAATTGGAAACAGGGACAATCTTAACTTTCCCAGAAACACTTGCTTTTGTGCCTTTAAACCTCTAGGTCCAGTCCTCAGAACAAGAGTGTCTATATCCAGGCTTGCCTCCTTAGGGCTGGGCTGGAGACTCGCTCCTCCCTTTTCTTTCTCTCAGAGGCGAGAGAGCCACATCTACTCTAGGAAACCTGTCCAGGAAGTCCTTCACACTCATCAGAAAGATCCTCCTTCAATTAACCTAGATCACAACTGCTTTAAAGAAAGCCCATCTCCTTCCCGTCTGCCAAATAGTGCTTGTTCTCAAGAAATGCATGCAAATCATTTAAACCCAGGACAGCAGTGTTGCACCTGTTGATAAACTTCCTTGGAGTCCTCATTCGTATTCACTCACTGCCATGTTTCTTCCCACCAGAGGAATGTATCCTTCAATCAGTCTGAACACAGTTGTGTTCTGAATCACTGTTAATCCAAACACTGAGCCATTTCACACATCCGGCGCTAATGGACAAGGTGTTTGCCCCACCAAACACACATTAAAAATTCCAGATCAGTTTCTCTTGAGCTCAGCAGCTGCACCCACCTAAAAGTTGCTGGCTACTTCGGTACAGCTGCTCAACTGAGAAAAACAGACGGTGGAGGGAACAGGCTCCATTCTTTGCAAAGCATTTTAAATTAGGGTCTGTGTGCCTGGCGGGATGGGAAAAGGCCAAGAACTTGGGAGTTTTTCAAATGCACCTGGAATTCCATCGGCCACCTTCTGGCTGTGTGAACAAGTAAAATAACTTTATCTTGCTAAACCTCATTTTCCTCAGTTCTAAAATGGGAACAACACATCGAACTGACTCAGCATTGGTGGGAAGATATAGTTAGAAGATGAATGGGGAAAAGCCATATAATCTGCCAGGGGTTATCGAAGTGTGCAGACTTGTAACTGGCCACCTGTTTGGTCTCCTAATCATGGTATTCCACACCCAGTGCCAGTGAACACATTGTTTCTCATGATAGTCATATTTTTCAAGATTTTCTTAGCGGATTTGTCATACACAAAACATGCATGGAGTAATAGGGTGGGGTCCTGGAGATGTGGAAGTAAAAAATAATCTACCACTTTACTGGATGTTTCTCTATTTCACAGTATGTCCTCCTTAGGAATCTGCCCTTTATTAATTATATTCATTCAATAAGTATTTATGAAACACTTACAATATGCCAGCCACTGTCCTAGATCATAAGAAGGGTCGACAATTAAACATATATATTAAATATATTAATTTTTAAATATATATTAGATTATATATATGTACATATATATATGATGTGATACATGGTGATAAATGCAAAAAGGGAAGATAGATGGTGTCCAGTGCTGTTTCCTGAAAAAGCACAATGGAAGGCCATTCTGATAATATTGTATCTGAGAAAATTCTTGAAGAAAACTGTGTGAGAGAGCTAAGGGCTATCAGGTGGAAAGGCATTTAAAGCAGGGGGAATGACAGTTGTAAAGGTCTGAGGCAGGAGTGTGCTTGGGATGTTTAAGGACTAGTGAACATGCCAGGGGTGGGAGCACAGTGAGTAAGGTGGAGAGGAGTAAAAGGGGAGATCAGAGAGGTAGCTGGGGCCAAATCACGTAGGGTCAAACAGAACTTTATAAGGACTTTAGTTTTTTCTCTAATGAATTGGGAAGCCACTGAAAAATATGAGTAAAGGAGTAAGCTGATCTGACTCAACTTGTAAAAACCCTCTGACTGCTGTGTAGAGAAGGCTTGGAAGCTCAAAGTGTAGCTCGGAGCCATTGTAGTAATCTTGGCAAGAGATGATAGTGACTTGGAATGGGGTGGCAGTGGAGAAGGTGATGAGATGGTGTCAGGCTCTGGTTGTCTTCTGAAGAATTGACAGGACTTGTGGACGGTCAATATGCAGTGGGAGAGAAGGACAGGAGTCAAGAATAGCACCACGATTTTGGACAGAGAATTAGAACTTTGAACCTACAGTTTATGAAGATGGGAAGACTATAAGTAGGTCTGTAAGGTGGAAGGAGAATCGAGAGTTCCATTTTGGAGGTGTTGAGTCCGAGATGCCTGTTTATATCTATATCACATAGAGTAGGTATTTGGATATATAAGTTTGGAGTTCAGAAGAGAGATCTGGGTTGTATATAGGAAAAGTAGAGTTGCTAGCATTTGGACACCTTTAAAGCTGTAAGAGTTAGATGAGATCACCCAGGAAATGAATATTGACAGAGAAGAGAAAACGTCCAAAATTTTCTCCATTTCTATTAACATTTAGTCTTTAATCAGAAATCTTCATAGAACCTTAATCATGTACTCAGAGACTTCTCCATCCAGTGTAAGACTTACCATATTGATACAACCCAATTTCCCAACCTCATGTCTCCTTCTTTCTTCCTTGTTAATGTATTCCCCAAATGATGATCACTCTTTCCTCAATCTTGCCATACTCTTCCCTATCTTTGAAATTTGATTGTCTTATCTTTTCCATTGTAATATTTTGGCTTATTGAAATACCACCAGTCTCCAGTGCCTAACTGCTTGGAGGGGACTCTGGAGTGCCCCAGAAAACTCACAGCCGTGCTGCAAGGTATTCTAATACGGTGATGTTTGTTGAACATGGAGCAAACTATGACTATGAAGTTGTTTGGAAACTTCTACTTCGAAAATGAAACTGTTTTTTCATATCATTCAAAAAATTATGGAGACACTAAGAAATGAGGAACCAGGAAATACTGGTAACCTCTGTACTGGGTGCTGAAGAGAAATAAATGTGTATCACATCTGTGCTTAAATGAGACTCAGGGAGTAGAGTCCTTCTCATTCAGGAATGGAGAGCAATCTGGCCTATATGGGAACCAGTCAAGGCAGGGAGGATTGAAAAATAGGACTTAATTTTGACTGAAATTGGGGAGCATCTCAAATATGGCCTTTTAATTTTGGTCAGAAATCATGGGAAATATTCCAATGCCTACAGCAGGCAGAGAACCTGCTGCTAATCTTTGCACCATGCAGCTCCAAAAGCAGCTCTCTCCAGTCCTCTTGTCAGCTCCTTCCTTATCTTTAATGCCCCTGCGTGGTAGCATTCTATTGGTTAAAAGGAAGCAAACAGTCCAAAAAGGAGGTCAAACACAGGCAGACAGCCTAGCTGAGGTCACGATGGAGATGAAAGGCTGTATTCTGACTGTTGGCATTCCAGCTCATATCTTCTGCCAAATGATATTTATACAGCTGAGAGGAGTATGTTAGTTTCATGTTCTTTCGGCATAGGAGTCAGAGCCATTCTCAAGAGAAGGGTCCTAAATGGAACGCATATGTTTCAGAATATCCAAAGGAGCTTCCCATCCTCAGATCCTTGAGCCCCTAAATACCACGACTTTGGTTAAGCTGGAGGGCTCTTTCTGGCCAGCACTCTGATCAGAATCAAAACTTCAGATGATTATATTCCAGAACTGGGCTTGAACCATGTTGGGGTTTTGTAACGTGTGAACAAAATTCATTATGGTTAGTGAGGTTTAGGATTCATCTGTAGGAGCCAGAATTAGTATGAGGAGACATTTTAACAGATAGTTTCCAACTAAGCCAAATTTTACCGAGAGCTTAGAAACTGTGGTCCAAATCTGGGACCTCACCCACCCAAAGCAGCAATTAGGCAGCTGAAGGGCAACCGACCAAGTCAACTTGGATTTGCCTCATGGAAATGTGAGTCAGCTTCTCAGGGCAGCAGTAGCCAGGCCTGTAGGCCAGGGTTAAATAGAGTGAGAACATAAGGAATTGACAAGCAACTTCCATTTAATGGAAAGAAATAAATTTACTAGCAAGTTGTTCTACTAATCAGGGATCCCCAAAGATTAGGATGTGGAAGCTCTTCAAGTGATCATTACAAAGCTCTCAATCTCTTTGTGTTTTTAAATACTTAATCTCACATCTGTTTGAAACCCAGAGTAGGCTTGGGGCTAGAGCTGCAGAAAAGTGGGGGGATGGGGAGTCCTAGAACCAGATTTTTTAGTTAGTTGGGGAGAAATGTATGTAATCTTAGAGTCACTCTCTTGTCTCCGACTTCTACAGAGCAGTGTAGAGTGGATGAGAGCTGATGTGCTATAGAAGATAAAACAAATACTAGCTTTTGTTTTCTACCCTTGAAAACCAAATTAAGGGTTGCTCTTTGAAAAATAAAATATTCCTCTTATAAGTATGCTTAACTGTAGGAGAAGAACATTGGTGACTCCTGATGATCTTTTTATCAGCTCTTTATCAGCTAAGAATGTGACTAGAACAGAATCCCAAAGAAAAGCAGGATGAAATATTCAAATATTTACCTGGCAACCTTTTGGTCAAAACAGATTTAATATTTGTGTTGACAATGCTTGCTGCTTCACAAGTGGGAGAGTTTCTCTTCACCTTGAATCACTGAAAGCAGTCTGACCTAAAATCATAAAAAAAAATTAAACCTATCCCCAAGACCCTTGAAAGGTCAATGATGTCACTAAGTTAAATGACCTTGCACGTGTTTCAGTGTGGTGTCTTTCTGTCAAGACTTCATTTTTCTTTCCTGGGAGACACTCATTTGTTAAAGTAGGTTGTTTGAATGTGCAGAGAATTCTAGAGAAGGAGTCATCAGACAGGTGCCCCATCTGGCATTGTCATTCATCGGCGTGTGTCCAGTTCAACTATCAGGAGCATAGCTCACTCATCTTAACAGGACTCATCTTAACGCTTTCTAAGATCCTTTCCAACTTGAACAATTCCTGATTTCAAGACTTCAAGGATTCACTTTGTTGTCATTGGTGCCCCTGGACCAGCCTCTTTCTCTCTACCCTCCCATCAGTTATCATTTTTCCTCCCCTCAACACACACAGCCACATGCCAGGTTCTGTATATTCTTATTTAAAAGCCACGTCAAACTCTCTGATATGGTGCTCATAAAGAATTCATCTCATCGCCAACTGAGCCCAAGAGATGTCTTTAGAGTCTTCTACAAATGCCCCAAACAATGGTCCAATTTTGCAAACAAAATCAAAGGTGTCAGCTGAATAAACAAATCAGTTAAATCATCAAAGAAACCGATTATTTGATCAACATGATGAGTCAGTTTGGTGGCAATGGTCCCCCCAGCCTCTGTGTGCAGACAACATGCATCAGAACAGAAAAGCTGAGAGAGGAGGCCATGTAGAGGCGCCTCCAGATGTGACTCTCTGTTCAGTCGCCCCATGGTCTTGAAGTTATGCAACATCACCTACCTCCAGTTTCTTCACTAAGTAAAATGAACATGATATTACGTAACATAGAGGGTGATTTAAATGAAATGGTGGGTATCAAATCCCTAGCACACTACCTTCTCATTTCCTTTCTCTCTCTGACCTTCTCCCAGGTTAAGAAGTCCTTTTGCAGCAACCCTGACAGGTGGACGGAGGGCTGAGAACATTTCTCCAGGGTAGGGGAGCCCGTTACTGCAGAGCCACCAAGACAGCCAGATGAAAATTAATAGAGAAAAAAGGCAAAGACCTTCATTTGGGTCTTTCTGCAATTTCAGAAATTTGAGGTAAAGATACTTACATAATCATTAAAAATAACAGCAAAAGCAGCCTTCAGCCTTCAGCTGACCACGTCTTATTTCAGCAATGGAATTTTAGAATTGACTGTATTTGTACCTGAGCAATATTCTCTTTAATAGCTACAGAATCTGTCAACCGATACGCTTCCAGAAACAGAGGACTCACTACTTTCCAATAGAGCTGTTCCACATTTAGACAACCTTATTCAACATTAGTACTAAGGTCTTGCTCATCTCTAATTCCCACATGATGTCTTAACTCTTCTCTCTGGAGCAACTCTGAATATTTATCCCTCAACCAGATAGCCCATCACATACCTGGGAAGAAATCTCATAGTTTCCCAAACCCACTCTTTCCCAAA
The DNA here is from genome assembly GCF_964662115.1 of Mustela nivalis. NCBI lineage: Eukaryota > Metazoa > Chordata > Mammalia > Carnivora > Mustelidae > Mustela > Mustela nivalis. Next base: position 74,373,095 of record NC_139024.1, on the reverse strand, counting down.
GAAAAATTACCCTAACTTTTCCTTGCAAGACACTGAAGTCTATCCCTCTTCTCTGGGACAGTGCAGGGCCTCTGAGTAAATCTGAGGCATTTTTGTAAAGGAGAAAGTGGACATTTGCTAAAACAAAGTGGTAAGATCCCAGGGAAAGTTTAACATAGAGTATTGCTTATTTTCCCTTAGAAACAATCAGACTTAAATAAAAATAAATAAAATATATTTTTTTAAGATTTTATTTATTTGACAGAGAGAGATCACAAGTAGGCAGAGAGGCAAGCAGAGAGAGAGAGAGAGAGAGAGAGGAGGAAGTAGGCTCCCTGCCGAGCTGAGAGCCTGATGCGGGACTTGATCCCAAGACCCTGAGATCATGACCTGAGCTGAAGGCAGAGGCTTTAACCCACTGAGCCACCCAGGCGCCCAAAAATAAATAAAATATTTTAATCATCTCTGAACTTACTCATCCAAAGCTGACAATGGATTTTCAGACATCTTGAATTTCACGGCACACGTGCCCACGCACACAGGCAGGCACGCACACACACAGATACATTAGATATTGATTTGGAGTCTTTGGCAGGGGACAAAAGTCATGAGTTGTTTCAGACTAAAACAGTAACATACAGCCGATGTTATTCTCTTGCAGCAGAGTTTAAGTGGCACTCACAGATCAATTTAAAGAAGAGAAAACAACGTCTCTTAGCGAAGCGCTATCAATTTAGAGTGCCCAGGAACAGATCCAAGGAATTCCACAAACCTGGAAGTGCTGCACGGTTGCTGAAAACCTCTCAGAAAACACGTGGCCTGAAACCTGAAGTCTACATGTATTGCTTTCACATGTAATAAAGAACAGTGGCCTGATCAGTGGGGAGGGATGGGATAGCAGTTGTGAATATCGCTCAACAGGAAAGCTGGAGTGTGTGTGGGCACACGGTGTCCCTGTCAAGTCAGGGTGTCTCCACAGCTCTAGAGGTGGTTTGCTGCCTGGCGATCTGTCCAGAGACAAAGCAACAAACTTGCATAGGCTTCAGAGCTCCCCCAGACAGCCTTGGCTGATGGCTCTAGGAGCAGCAAGGCCGTTGGTCAGAGCAGGGAGCCCCGTGCCCCTCCGTGTTAGCATCACCCCAGCTCCAGGAGTCTGCTCACCCGCCTTCCCAGCCTGTCCTTTGCGCCTTGGTAGAAACACCCTCCTTGGTGTTTTTATTCTGAGTTCATAACATTCTGTGACTGTATTCACAGATACTCATTTTTTTTTGCTTTTTTAAAAATAAAGATTTAAAAATAGATAGTTCACTTCAAGGAGATCTAAAAAAAAATTCTGGGATAATCTGCATGTTGGAATAGTTTGTTCTTGATGCTGACATATTACCCTTAAGTCTTCTCATTTTGCCTCTGACCCATCAAGGGGCCCCAACAGGGCTTTTTTTTTTTTTTTCCAATTAACATATAATGTATTATTTGTTTCAGGGGTACAGGTCTGTGATTCATCAGTCTTACACAATTCACAGCGCTCACCATAGCACATACCCTCCCCAATGCTCATAACCCAGCCACTCTAACCCTCCCTACACCACTCCCCAGCAACCCTCAATTTGTTTCCTGAGATGAAGAGTCTCTTATGGTCTGTCTCCATCTCTGGTTTCTTCTTGTTTCAGTTTTCCCTCCCTTCCCCTAAGATCCTCTGTTTGGTTTCTCCAATTCTTCATATCAGTGAGATCATATGATGATAGTCTTTCTCTGATTGACTTATTTCACTTGGCATAATACTGTCTGGTTCCATCCACATCATTACAAATGGAAAGATTTCAAATTTTTAATGGCTGCATAATATTCCATCATATATATATATACCACATCTTCTTTATCCATTCATCTGTTGATGGACATCTAGACTCTTTCCATAATTTGGCTATTGTGGATACTGTTGTTATAAACATTGCGGTGCACGTGCCCCTTTGAATCACTACATTTGCATCTTTGGGGTAAATACCCAATAGTATAATTGCTGGGTTATAAGGTACCTCTAGTTTCAACTTTTTGAGGAACCTCCACACTGTTTTTATTTTATTTATTTATTTTTTATTTTATTTATTTTTTAAAGATTTGTTTATTTCTCAGAGAGAGTGAGAGAGCACAAATAGAAGGAGTGGCAGGCAGAGGGAGAAGCAGGCTCCAAGCTGAGCAGGGATCCTGATATGGGACTCGATCCCAGGACCCTGGGATCATGATATGAGCTAAAGGCAGATGCTTAACTGACTGAGCTACCCAGATGGCCCCTCCACACTGTTTTTAGAGGGCTTTTAAAGAGATCAAAACCAAGTATACACCACCTAGATGGCAACCTGTAACCAAGAAACATAATTTTCCCCTTCTCCCTCTTGTCTCTCACCCATAGACCATAAGCTTCCAAAGTCTCCTGCTAATAAGCACAATGTCCTGAATCTCAGCCAAAAGAAAAATCATACTTTTTGTCTTCCCCAAAACAATGTTTTAAAATATCCAACATCAGTTCAACAAATATTTATTGAGCATCTTGTACATACTGCTCATTGTTTGTTCTAAGCACTGGGGATACAGCAGTAAAAGGAACAGAAAAAAATTGAATGTTGGACATTAAATATTGAAGAGGAAAGGGAAGAAGGGAATGAAGTGTGGGATGGAGAGTAATCTCAGTAGGGAAAGCCTCACTGAGAAGATGGCTTAGAGGAAAAATCTGAAGGAAGTGAGGGTTCTCTCCAAGCAGGAAAGGAGGTCTGATGCAAAGAGAACAGCAAGCTTGGGGAGTTTGAGGTGACAGTGTCCCCAGAGGCTCAAGGAATAGCAGGCTGGTGAAGCTGGAGCAGACTGAGCCGGGGAGATGGGGAAGATCTGTGCTCTGAGGGGAACAGGTGATGTGGGGCTTGTGGCCCACAGGAAGGATTCTGGCTTTTACTTTGAATGAGACATCAAACTACTGGAGAGTTTTAAGCCAGGGAGCCACAGGAGCTCACTTATGTCTTAAGAGGTTGCCGTAGTTACTGTGTCAAAAATATACTCAAGCTGGGCAATGATGGAAGCTCCAGGTAGGAGGCAATGGGACCCATCCCAGTGAAATATGGCAGTGGCTGGAGCCAAAGGGACAGCTGTGGGGGTGGTGGGAAGGGGCTGAATCCCGAGAAGCAGATGCAAGGATTTTGGCCTGGGTATTTGGAAGAGTGGAAGAATGCTATTAACAGAGACAAGGAAAGCAGCAGGAACTTTGGAGCTGGAAGATCCCAGGAGTTCATTTTGAGACATATTAAGATCAAATATCCATGACATCTATCAACTTTTTCCTTGCTCTTTGACCTACAAGAGGAACTCCCTTACTTTTACACGCATTCACATACACACATACTCGTGCACATATGTGCTGTTTTCTACCACCCAGACTCAAGAAGGGAGTCCTTCGATTCCTAAAGGAGTTACTCCCCTGCTGAGTGAATTCATTCCAGGAGGTCAGGCTGAAATGGTTCCATTTCCTTGAACATAGAGGTTTCTAAGTCCTCAAGCCTTTGTGAGGGGTGAGCTGGAATGCCTTGAACTCTCAGCAGCAACATTTCCTAGTTACTTCTTTCTTTTCTTTTTATTACTAGTGGGCAAACAACTAGGGTGTCAAACCACAGAAAGGCCAATGAGCCCTGGAGAAAATGACAACTCTCTGACCATCAACTCCAGACTATTGTGATTCCCTGAACACTGCAGAGGTATCACAAATGAAAGGGACGAGGACAGTCTACAAAACATGTCTTGGTAACATTTACTGGCAGGGAACCATTGGCTATTGTTGTAAGAGAATATCATTTGTCATCCAGTTCTTTCTTTACTCCTCTAATCAATCAGTCATTCAGTACACACTTCTAGAGAACTCACTATGTGGCCAGCGCTGGGATATAAAAATGAATACCATGGCCAGATCTTTCTTTCAAGGAACATAGGCCAGCTGGGGAGATGAAGTGCAGCCTATCGATGCCGTGTGTGGTCAGAGAAGGATGTGAAGTGGTGATGGTGAAGGGGAGGCAAGAAGGATGGTTCTGCCTGGGCTGAATGAGAGAGCATTGCTTGAACACTTGCGAAGACAGTGGACATTCCTGAGGCAGGCAGAGGGGAGAGGAAGTGAGGGAATCACATTTTTCTTAGATGGAATGGCTTGAACACAGAGTGAAGCTGTGGGCTCATTCACAAGCCTACAAATGAGTCCATAGGAATGTGGCTTGGAGGTCATAGGGGAAAATGGTGAGAGGTGGGGCCAGCTCTCAAAGAAGTCTGGTCTGCAGGTAGTTCGGATTTATTCTTACAAGCCAAGGGGGACCACTAGGTAGGGAAATGGCATGACAGATTTGCCTTTTAGAAAAATCATTCTGGTAGAAGGACAAGGAAATGCACAGGATACCTGAACATGTACAGGAAGGATTCCACAGGTCCTATGGTAAAGAAAGTGTCAAAAGTTTTCAGTCAAGTTTACTATAGGCTAATGAAGATAGTTTTTCTAAGCAAATTGACTAATGTAGACACTTGTAGAGTTGCATTTGTTCGAGAGTGCTTGAGTGTTGTCTGTTTTTACAGGAGCCAAAGTTGAAGGGAAAACATTTGCATGTTTCTCTATACCCTAAGTAAAATGAATATGAAAGACAAGAAAATATTTTGAAAGTCTAGTCTATCAGAATGCTTCTTTGGCTCTACAAGTGATTCAATAGAACTCATCTGCTCCATTGCCTAAATCCATCTCAAGGAATTTCTATTTAGAAGAGATTTGTGTTACTAAAGAAAACAAAAATGAAGGGCAATTCAAGTTTTTAGTTAATGTCACATGTATAGTTGAGGTGAAGAAAAGTCATTAAAAAGCCTTTCTGTTAGAATAACTGGCTTGGAAAATAACAGGTGAATGTGTAGTACAACCTGTCAAAGAAATGGGAAAAATTTTTTCACTCATCCTAAAAGTCACTGGAAGAGTTTAATTACATCATAAACATTGCTCAAAATTATAATTAACTGTTAGCGATTACTCTAGAGTAGATGTAAATAAATAAATAATAAATGAACAAGCAAAGCTGTTTAGATGCATGAGACCATCTGGAGTCCCAGATGGTTTCCTCACAAATGAAGCACCCTCCCTTCAAAGACACCTTGGTGGCTGGGCTCTGACCTCAGTAGGTCTCATCATCCACCAGTGGTAAGACACAGATAATTGTGAGAAAGTTGCCATTCCAGGGAAATGAGAAATGAATCCTGTCATCAGGCATTATTTCTCTTTTATAGACCAGCATTGAATCCAACTTGTTCTCTCAACTCCTGATCCTAAACCCTTTGAAGCAAGATCCCAACATCTCCTTACAAATGCCTTTAAAGGCAGACATGCCTATAAAGTCTTCAGGCATCTTAGAGACCTTTTTCATAGCTCCTAAATAAAAAACAGAGCAGAAAACACTTCTGAGGGGCGACTGGTTGGCTCAGTGGTTAAAGCCTCTGCCTTCGGCTCAGGTCATGATCTCAGGGTCCTGGGATCGAGCCCCACGTCGGGCTCTCTGCTCAGCAGGGAGCCTGCCTCCTCCTCCTCTTCTTTCTCTGCCTGCCTCTCTGCCTACTTGTGATCTGTCTGTCAAAAAAAAAAAAAAAAATCTTAAAAAAAAAAAAAAAGAAAACACTTCTGACAAAAGACCCTGCCACCTTTCAGCAATGTATCTTCTCTGATGAACTCTTTGAGTGTGGGTCTACACTGTTGGCATGAGTGTAAATTCCGAGCCCCGTCTCTTACCTCTATCCATGAGGTGCCCCCATAGTGCCGTCATTCCTGCTTTTACCAGAATTCTGATACAGTTTGTGAGCTAACTTGGAATGGAAGAGAAAAGAGGAACTTCCAAGCAGGAGGTCTTGATACTGAGTGCCACCGTAGTCTATGATATGCCAAGGAGAGGCTGCTAAAACTACCACTTCCTGCCTCTACGATTTTATGTTCCCACAAGACAGAAGATTATAGGATATGCAGGGCTGAAGAGACAGAGAAAATGTTCTCTTGTCCTAATTTCACCCAACTTACATTAATTTAAATCCCTTAGGATGAATATATGGATAACCCAGACAAAGAACATGAAGAAATAGTTTGCTGAGTAAATGTAATCAAATGTAATCAAAATGATAAGAACAAAGAAATAGCAAGTTAAAATATTAACACTAGCTAAAATATTTTGGATACTTATCATTTGCTCAACACATACATGTTAAGTGCTTTGTGTATAGTTCTCCCTGAATCATCAGTACTGGTTTGGGAGGAGACATGTCCAACCTGAGAGTTGAAGGACTTGTCCAAGAACATAAAGTTTCTACATGGGAAATTTGAGGTTCAAAAATATCTCTTCCTGTGCTCGGTATAATTGATGGCCTCCTGACCATTACACCGATATTGTAGGTATCCTAGAACAAATATTATTAATACTTTGTACATGATTCATATTATTATACATTCTTAAAAGTGATACAACTGTTTTCATTTTAAAATGAAAGCAGTCTGGAATTTTCACCACTCTACACTATTCTATTTAATTATTTAGAATTTGTATGACTCTACCATAAAATTCACATATGCTATCCAAAACCCAGAAAGAAAAATAAATGAATTCCGTGAAAGCAGTCCAAAAATTAGTATTATCTTGTTTTTCTTCAAATTGTATTCCATTTGTTCTAACAGCCAAATAGGATTCAGTTGCCCAAATACACACAGCGCAGCTCAAAACATTTTAGCAGGCAATAAAGTAGATAGGGTTCCACAGAAGTTTAAAATCTAAAATTCAGTATGAGCACTTAACAATGCAAAGAATATACCTATACACTCAACTGTACAAGAAAGTACAAGGAATAATAAATACCCAAGCAAGGGAGGTAGGGAGAGGGTGGTTGGGTTATGGACATTGGGGAGGGTATGTGCTATGGTGAGTGCTGTGACCCGTACCCCTGGGGCTAATAATACATTATATGTTAATAAAAAACTAAAATAAAACAAAATACAGTTGTACTTCAAAAATAAATAAATAAATAAATATCCAAGCAAGCACACAAAGGATCACTAAGTTTAACATCTGTTTGAGGGTTGCGTTGTTGTTAGCACTGAACACACACACACACAAACACACACACATGCACACACACACACGCACACACAGCAATTATCGCCCAAATCAGGGAGAACCTAAGAAGAAATGAAAGTGAAAAAAGGACGCTTCCCAGCAGAGAGACTACTGGATGAAACCTGGGAATGGCTTTGGTGAGAATGGGGTCTGGTCGAGAGAACAAGATGAAGCAGAAGCTGAGGAGACAGGTTCCGGCAAAATGAAGGGAACATGGAGGAAGCGAAGAGATTCTTTAGACCCATGGATCAGTTAAAGAACCCATAATAGTGCCTGAGCAGCCTGGCCTATAGAGAGGGAACATAACTGAAATCTGTAGCAGTGAGGTGCCTGGGTGGCTCAGTGGGTTAAGCCTCTGCCTTTGGCTCATGATCCCAAGGTCCTGGGATAGAGCCCCACATCGGGCTCTCTGCTCAGCAGGGAGCCTGCTTCCCCCTCTCTCTCTGCCTGCCTCTCTGCCTACTTGTGATCTCTCTGTCAAATAAATAAATAAAATCTTGAAAGAAAGAAAGAAAGAAAGAAAGAAAGAAAGAAAGAAAGAAAGAAAGAAAGAAAGAAAAGAAAAAGAAATCTGTGGCAGTTTCAGAGGGGTCAGATAACCCAACGTGGGTGGTGAAGGCATCGGCCTTGCTCTATCACCTGGATCGTCAGGGTTTGAAGTGGAGACCCCGGGGCAGAGAGAAGGACATGGCCATGGTCAAATCTGGAAGCTGGTTACTCAGAAATGAAATCCCTTTCTCCGTAAAATGCACTTCTTCGGGTGAAAAGGACAGAGTTGAAAGGACAGTAAGACTTTTTCAGGTTTTCAGGCAGTAACTCTTGGCAGAGGGAAGGGCAAAGGTTCAGAGATAGAAGGTGGTGTGACCAGGAAGGAAGGAGGGCGAGACTGTGAACGGGACAAGTTTTAGTGGTAGAAACTGACATCAAATACACTCACTAGTATTTTAGTCTCTTCACCATGTTCCTCGGTGACGTTCTACATCTATTCTGAAGAATGAAAAATACTCAAACTTCAGCTCCAAAATACTGTTATTAACAGGCTCTGTTTCTTTATTCTGAATTCAGTCTGCACCGATATTGTCTTTGTCTCCGTATGAGTTGGTGGAAAGCTCTATTGCCCTTTGCAGTGGTTAGGAGGTAAGGAAGGGAATTCAGACAGAGCACAGTGCAAATTCTGACTCTGCCACTTCCTGGGACGTTGGGAAGGCACTTCATGCGTCTTAAGTCTCAATGTCCTCAACTGTTAAAGGGGATAATCGTAATCTCTACTTACATGACTGCTTTACAGTTCAATAAAACAACGCACAAAAAGCGCTTAACAGGGTGCTGGCAAACAGCAAATGGTCAAAGGATATTAAAGATTAGAGTCATTTTTTCTCCAGATAAATTTCAAGCTTTAGCTCCAGATAAATTTCAAGCTTCTTAAAAGTAAGCTCAAAGTTTAGGTTACCTCTGATAGGCCAACAAAATATTATATCCCCACCTTCCACAGACAGTGGGGGGTTGAGCAGTAAAAATGGTGGCAGCTATGCCCAGGATTATGTGCCCCCCCCAACATCCGAGGAGAAAGTGGATCCTCCCGTCCGTCATTCATATAGCAGCAAACACCGGGTCCGTTTTTGACTGGATGGATCGTCAGCTTCTAGAGGAAGAGATTTAAACGATGGGTTATTATGTTTACATGAATCGGGTCCCTTGTGAATTTTGTAGAGGTGTGGTAATGTTTGGGATCTAATTATTCATCCCTGAGATTTCTCCTTCTTCCTACACTTCGTTGTAGCAGTTGTCTATTTTGGATAGCTTTTCCTCTGATCGCATGACCTGCTAATAAATTCAAGCATTCTCATCCCAATAAACTCAATTTTTAATTACAGTAGCCTATTTTGAATACACATCACTGGAATCCCACTCTTGGCACATAATGAATCTCTCTGTGGCCCGCCTAGGACTCTATTAAATCTTTGTGAGCCTCACCACAATGGTTTGGTTCAGTATCCTCCACCACTGAATACATTAAAACCAAAACAAAACACTGTCATACATGGAAGAGTTCATAAAATCCAGCCTGTGAAAGACAGTCAGCAATCTGTCCAAGTCACGTCCTGGACTTTTTGTTTTACAGACTTTCCCAGAATATTGGCTTAATGTTAAGAGAGAAGCAATACATCAAACTTAAAAAGCCAGAACCTAGAGAGCAGCCCACACCTCTGAGAAACACCAAGTTTGCTAAATTGGCTCTTGTGTACTGGGATCCTATAGCTGATAAAATCAGGGGGTTCTAGAGCATGTATGCTTAGCCCTTTGGGGTTATTACTAAATAGGCCTATAAAGGTTCTTTCTCTCTCTCTCTCTCTCTTTTTTTTTTTTTTTTTTGGCATAAACTGCAAAGGCAGAGGCACCAGAAGCTATCATTTGCAAACACATTTTTTCCCCTTTAGACCCTGCAGTATTTTTTCTAAGTGAGAGAAAAAGACTTTGAAGTCCTATGTAAGAATAGTTATTCTCATTTGCCTTGTTCTTGTTTTTGTTTCAGAATTATCATCATTTTAGAGGCACCTGGGTGACACAGCTGGTTAAGCTTCCAACAACTGGTTTTGGCTACAGTAGCTCCTTCAAGGGCACTATTTTAATAGGGTAGGGTTTAATAGGTAAGGATTAGAAAACTAACCTCAGCTTTTGGCCTGGGAATGACTCTTCCTGAATAGACTGTCCACCAAGTTGGTGAAAGCTCCAGTCTTGCCTATTTCTCAGGTTTGGGGTCCACCTTGTGAGTGGGACCTTTGGTTCAGTAGGGCTTCAAGTCCTAGAATGCCAGTGAAGGGGCTATTGGATGGAACTGGTCACATTACTGTGACACAAGTGTGCCCATTTATTAACAGGAGATAATTCTGCTTCTAATACAGAGAAATAAGCTATTTACAAATGGAGGTGAAATGACTTTTTCCAGATGTCACAGCAAATCTCAGGCAGAATTTGCCCTAGAGGGCAAACATTTTACCCTCAAAGATCTCACAACCATGGGGATTGTCCTTCTGCAAGAGAGAACGACTAATGAAAATAACTTAAATAAATGTCTTCTCCTTCAAAGTTAACAAAATTCCTAAATTCTGAAAAATCTATGTGCTATAGACTGAATGTCATGTCTCCCCCCAAATTCATACAATGAAACCCAGTTCTCAGTGCGATGGACTTAGGAGGTGGGGACTTTAGTAGGTGAGGAGGTCATGAGGGTGGAACCCACACCCAATGGAATTAGTGCCCTTGGAGAAGAGACCCAGAGAGCTCTCTGACCCTCTTCCTGATGTGAGGATACAGTGAGAAGAGGGCTATCTGTGGAGCAGATAGCAGACACAGAATCTGCTGGTGCTTTCATTTTAGATTTTCCAGTCTCCAGAACAGTGAAAAATAAACACTTGTTGTTTAAGCCAACCCGTCTATGGTATTTTTGTTACAGTAGCCTGAACTGTCTAAAACAGTGTCAGCCTTCTGGGGCCGTAGGTTGCTCAGTCCCATAAGCATCAGCCTTTTGCTCAGGCCATGATCCCTGGGTCCTGGGCTTGAGGCCCAGGGAGGGCTCTCGGCTCAACCAGGAGTCTGCTGCTGCTTCTCCCTCTGCCTGCCGCTCCCCCTGCTTGTGCTCTGTCAAAGGAATAACTAAAATCTTAAACACAAAACAAAATAGTGTGTTAGAAACACCAAAACCAACTACTGTAGGGAAGACACCCAGCAGCGCAGGAATCCAGACCGCAGACAAAGCGCTTCCACCAAGACCCACCTCCGCCCGCGTGCTAGGCACGTGGGAATGCAGCAGCGCCCTGCCTTCGTGCGCTTCCTCCCGCTTCTCCTCCCTGCCACATTCTCCGAAGGCTGTCTGGCTTCGCAATGCTGCTTTATCCTAAAACAGACTTCTCCCGCCTCAACCCCAACACACACCTAGGAGCCTCTTCTGCAGGTATCTATGAGCCATTGTCACTTTAATGAGCATTACAAAAGCCTTTATTAATCACTCCATGGTGCCTTCAGATGACAGGCATTTGGTTCCCAAAGCAAATACTACCAACCAAGAACCTTAATACAGAGGTGGATATAAAATTGTAATAGCCAACTGGCAAGTCCTTGCTGCATTTAGAGCATCACCAAGAGGATGAAAAGAGCTTCTGGTGCCTCTCTAATTGTTTTTACATTTTTTAAAAAAGATTTTATTTATTTATTTGACAGAGAGAGATCACAAGTAGATGGAGAGGCAGGTAGAGAGAGAGAGAGAGAGAGAGAAGCAGGCTCCCCGCTGAGCAGAGAGCCCAATGCGGGGCTCGATCCCAGGACCCCGAGATCATGACCTGAGCCGAAGGCAGCGGCTTAACCCACTGAGCCACCCAGGCGCCCCTGTTTTTACATTTTTATTTATGGTCCTCTTAAGAGGTTCCCGGAGAGCTAGAGACATTTAAATTACGGTGATTCTTTCTGAAGGCTTTTAACCGCAAGGAAATTGGGAATTAGTCCCTTTTCGGAGGAGAGACAGGTGTCTGAGTATTCCCTAGCAGACTTGCTGAGTGGATGGGTTATCAACCGTTTGCAACCTTCAGCGCGCTTCCGAGTCTCCTGACTAGGAGAGTAAAGTCCCATTGCTGAGCTCCACTTCTGGGGTGCGGATGCTCCTGGTCTGGGGAGCATACTTTGGAAACTACTGGTATAGAATAGCCTTTGAGCTAACTGCACCAGGCCAGCGGTCATTGTTGGGTACAGCTAAAAAGGGGGTGGGTCTTCCCAGAAGCAACCGCTCCCTCCAGCGACTTTATCTCGCACAAGGGCACACTCCTCACCCTGTGCTCTTCTAACGGCCTATGGATTCGATGCTGCTTAAGGTGAGAAAATGAGTGTCTGTTCCCAGTCATTACTATGGAGTAACAACTACTATAACCACGGAGCTGGGCCATCTCATGGCATGATCATGTGAATCCAGTAACCGTTGTTCTGGGTCCCTCAGAAAAATCCGAAAATAATTACACTGAATTTTCAAACAAATCCAGTGACGTTTTTGTCCAGTTTTGTCCACCTCAATATACAACTGAGCTTTGAGCAACGCACGTTGAACTGCACAAGTCCACTTAGACATGGATTTTTTTCGATAAAGACTGGGCGATACTGTAAATGTACTTTTCTTTCATGATTTTTCTTAACATTTTCTTTTCTCTTACTTTATTGTAAGTATCCATATAATATACCTAAGATATAAAATGTTTGTCATTTGACTCTTTATGTTATCCATAAGGCTTCTAGTCAACAGTGGGCTATTAGTAGTTAAGTTTTGGGGGAGTCAAAAGTCATACCCAGTTTTGTAGATGGTCAGTGCCCCAACCCTTGCTTTGTTCAAGAGTCAAGTGTATTCCATTTTACAATAAGCAAGGAATAGCTATAATTTCAGGATTGCAGTTGCAATAAAGGAAGTTTTCTTTATGCCTAAACTCTGGTATCTTTTGATTTCACTTCAGCCTATCCTCTAATAATAGATTATAATTCTTTGCCAAAGAATTTTTATTATATGTTGTATTTCTATTATATCACACCTGAAGACATTCTTTCAGGAAAACATCTTTTACATCTGTTAAATTCTCAGTCTTATGTTATCAATTTAATTCCTCATGTTGATTGTGCTGAAATTCATTTTTTAACCTTTTATTTTTAAATAATTTCAAACATGCAAAAAAAGCTGCAGAATGGTACAAAGAACTCCCATACAACCTACACATAGATTAGCTAATTGTTTGCATTTTACCACATCTCTCTGTCTATATACACACATACACATATATAAAATACAAGAAAATATCTTGTATATGTAACCTATGCAAAATATGTATATATATCTAACACCACATTAATTACTCTATATAACATACATATTTTTCCTGAGCCATTCAAGTAGCAGATTTATCCCTCAACATTTCAGTGTTTATGTCCTAAAAATAAAGACCTTCTACTACAGGGACACCTGGATGGCTCAGTCAGCTCAAGTCATAATCTCAAGGTCCTGGGATCAAACCCTACATTGGGCTCCCTGCTCAAGGGGAAGTCTGCTTCTCCTTCTCCCTCTGCCCCATACCCTGCTCATGTGCTATCTCTCTCTCTCAAATAAATAAATAAAACCTTTTAAAACAGGCTCTCTACTACAAAAACACAGAACAACCAGCAGCATCAGAAAATTGACGTTCAGGGGCACCTGGGTGGCTCAGTGGGTTAAAACCTCTGCCTTCGGCTCATGATCCCAGGATCCTGGGATCGAGCCCCGCATTGGGCTCTCTGCTTGGCAGAGAGCCTGCTTCTCCCTCTCTCTCTGCCTGCCTCTCTGCCTATTTGTGATCTCTGTCTGTCAAATAAATAAATTTTAACAACAACAACAAAAAGAAAATTGACATTCATAGATGATCACCACCAAATTTAGACTCCATTGAAATATTACCAATTGTTTCAGTAAAATCCTTTATAGATTGAGGATCTTAAGTCGAAGATTACTAGTTGTGTTTAGTTGTCATGTCCTTTGACTTGGAATAATTCTTTGGTCTTTTCTTGAATTTTATGTATTTTATATTTTTTCAAGTGTATAGGACTGTTAGTTTGTGTAGTAGTCCACAACCTGAATTTGTTTAATTCTTCCTCATGATTAGATTCAGGGTATGCTTTATGACAGGAATATCAGAACAGTGATGCTGTATTCTTTTTGGAGCATCATATGAGGAGGTCCATGATGTCAGTTTGTCCCATTCTGGGTGCTGTTAAATTTTACTACTTGGTTATGATTATGTCTGCCAGTTTTTTTGTACTGTTTATTATATGTTATTAACAAGTATTTTGATAGGATAGGCTTTGGCACTATAAATATCCTAATCCTCATCAAGCTATCACCAGCTAGCTAGCGTTGTCATCCATCAATGATTTTTAGGTCTGAAAAATGACTAGTCAATTTCTTTGGTGAAAATTCATGGCTTTTGTGGAAAATAAGGGGCTAGGAAATGACTCTAAAACAATGACCAGCCCTTAAGTTTGCAGGCTAATTGGGAAAGTAAGAGATAAGTACAGACAGAGAAAATGACCTACCCCATGAAGTGTCAGGCTGGTAGTGAACGGAAGTCCTATAGCTATTAATAAGGGTGTGACATGGAGGGAGAGTTTGGGTTTCAAGCTGGCTGGGCTGTAAGGAAGATGTCATCCTGGGAGGAGGGAGGATGCTGAAGCAAAACCAAAGTACAAGAAGCAAGAATGTGATGCTATCAGGGTAGAGGTTTTTATAGAGAATCTAGGGGAGACAGGAATAAAAATTTTGAACTGAGAACCTGTTTCACTGATTTTCAGGAACCTATACTTTGATATGTAGTCTAATCCATGAAATTATCAAATAGAAAACAGTAGAGTCCTGGAAAATCTTGAGTCTTACAGTAGTTTCCACCCTTTTAATAACCAAGAATCCATTTCCTTATCTCTTCTGCAATTTCCTGAAATGTTATGATTGACCACGATTTCTCATCTGCATGAAGAGTTAATGTTATTACTGAAAAGTGATTTTTTTTTAGTCTTGCAAAAGCAAAGAATTTTGATAGTTTAATTAATTTGAGCAGTTGTATCATGGTACAAACTCTAATTTTATTGAGTTTTTTGAAATATTAAAAATAGTTTGAGGATTCTCATTCAGGGACTCTTAGAAGTTGGAAATGCTTGTCTATTTTAATAACGGCATATTAGAGATAAGGAAATAAGAGGCCCAGAAAAGTAAAGTAACTTGCCCAAGTTCACACAGTTATTGATGGTCATCCCAGAACTAGCCCACAGTCTTGCTATTAACCCAGAACCTGTTCCTTTGTCTTTCTTCTTAGTTGAGAATTTTATTATATTCTAACTTGTTATTTTCACTTTTTTTTTGCATTAATTCTTTCCCTCAAAGATTTTGAACTGTTTGAAGAAAGGGGATGTCATCTGCTTTTTTGAATAATAATGATAGCAATATGTGTGAAATATTCCTAAACAACAGATGCAGTGCTAAATACTTTGTAGACATTGCTCATTCAATTCTTCTAACAACTCTGTGGAACAGGTATTATCAGTGTCACTTTACAGATACAGAATGTGAGCTTTATGAATGTTCAGTAATTTGCCTACAATCATGCAGCTAGTCAAGAGTAGAACATAGGTTGCTGGGGGTTTTTTAAGATTTTTAAAATTAACATATAATGTATTATTTTTTTTTAAAGATTTTATTTATTATTTGAGAAAGAGAGAAAGAGGAGAGGCAGAGGGAGAAGCAGACTTCCTACTGAGCAGGGAGCCCGATGCAGGGTTTAATCCGAGTACCCAGGGATCATGACCTGAGCCAAAGGCAGACACTTACCCAACTGAGCCACCCAGGAGCCCCAAGAGTAGAAAATAGGTTTAACCCCAGGTCTAGCCTTCTCCAAAGCCTTTGTTCTGTCTATCAGCTAAGCTGCCTCTGAGGCTAGTCATAATTCTACATTCCCTAACTTAGCCAGAGGGCTTTTTTGAGGACCCTTAAGATGCCCAGCTTTCAGAAAGACATGAAAGTCATAAAAGCCTGGGTATTTGTTTTCTGAAATCAATAAGGTACTACAAAATACATTAAATTTCAAAGTGAACATATGGAAGTCTCCTGTATTTATTTTCACAAGACAGTTGGAAATATATTGAATCAGAATTTTCACATTTCCTAAGATGTTTGGCATTCATTTAATTGTTTGTTTCTTCTTATCAATTTTGTCTTTTGTAGGCAATTTTTCCTACAGGCAATTTTCCAGCAAAAATATCCCTACTCCCTTGGAATGCTTCTGTTCATCTGTAAAGCCTAAAGTGTAATATTGGACATCTTTAATAAACATGTCACTTCTCTTGAGGTTTTGAATGGTCACCATTCAGGAGCAAGGGGGCCAGAGGTGGGGCCTCAGGGACCACCAGAAGTGTAGAACATCCTGCAAGCATTGAGTTGGGGAGAAGGGATGACACTAAAGCTGTGTGGGAATGAGAGAGAGCTGTTTGCAAATGCAGGATTGATTGGCAGGAAGAGCACCAATTGAGAAATTAATGGTGTCCCCACATATTTAATTGATGCAGGGAATTTAATCCTGAGACATCTTAAGTTGGAGCTCCCACTCCTGTTCCCTGTTGAATTTGGTGGTGCCCTGTTCTGTTACTGAGACTGGGCCCTAGGAAGGAAAAGGCTTTAGCCGAGAGGGGACACCTCTGCCATCACTTTCCCTGAGAGTTGCTTTGAGCACGGTAGAGGCCAGACCCAGAGTTCCAAAAGTCTTTTCCACAGGGCTGGATGCGTGCTTCAAGAAAGGCTTTCCCCTTTTTCCTTTCTTTTTTTCTTTTTTTTTTTTTTACTTTTGTTTTGTTTTTAACATTTGCTTTAGATATGTTACACTGTGCAGTGGTTTTAACCGTAGTCATGCATTAAAATCACTCTTCTGTATTGCTGGACTTTTTTAACCACATGAATTTATTGTTTCAAAAAAATAAAGTCGCTCCAGGGCACAGAAATCTTAATTTAATTGGTCTGGAATGGGGCCTGGGAACTAGTGTTTTCAAGCTTCCCAGTTGGTCTCAATGTACAGTCTAATGTGATGCTCAGGCTGGGACCCCAGAGGTCCTCAGGTACTACTTTGACTATTTCAAAGAGCCCCGGGACAGTCATCTATTTTACCCGTGATAAACTTAATGTGGAGTCTCTGGCTCTTGGCTGGAACTAAATCAACACCTGTGGAAACAGCTCTCTTCACTTTCTGATGAGAAACTCTGAGAAGCAGAGTTTCTAAAAGAAAACAGAAACGGAAAATTAATTATTAGTTTATAAATACAGTTTCTATATAGATAAAACTCTTTCAAAACTGAATGGATCATGGAAGAAAGTAAATAAAAGGGTACTTTGAGATGATCAAATTGGGAAGCAATTTGATAAGGTAATCTTTTGAGTTGGTATTTAAAAAGTTAGCCTTCAAACACACAACAACAAATAAATGAAAGGCATACCAGAAAAGCGCTGGGTGGCAGGCCCAAGCCAGCTAGGGGATTTTATATTTGTCGTGGGGAACACGCACTCAGATATACAAAGGAGGAAACTGGTGATCTTTGTCCCTGAATTCACCTGCACTCTCTTGCTGTAGGCAGTAAGTAGCACAGCATCTCCCAATCACCCCATCTCGCTTCTATCAATCCCATTAGGACCAGACCCTTCAAGACCTGTCTGAGAAAAATCACAGAGGGAAGTACTAGAGATTATTCCTACTGTCTGCCAAGTTGGTCTCTTGCTATCATCCGGAAATGTTTAACATAAGTGAATCTTTAATTAACTTCAAAAAGTGCCTGTGCTTGGTCTCAGGTATGTAAACATGGCAGGACAAAAGTCACTAATGTTTGGCAAGGGGAGTTCTGAAAACATCAATTAGAAAGAGTTGGTATGAACACCCGATGAACACCCACCTTGACAGTAGGAATGAAATTCGTGCTAATTATGAGTATCCCTCTTACTTCACCAAGCATTTGTTCGTGATTATATGCTGGGAAAATGAAATGAAGCACATTTGGGGGAGTTGTATTTTATTTATTCATACATTCAATAAATATTTGAAGAGAATATACCATGCCCTAGATACTGCTCCCGGCACTAGAAATAGAGAAATGAGCAAAGTAAACAAAATTCCCCATCCCTATGAAGCTTAGGGTCCTGGAAGGGGCTGAAGTTGTTGGAATTCAAGAAGAGTGCATGCAAAACAGCTGTTCCTTAAAACTCTGTAGTAAAACATTTTTAGTTCAGACTTCTAAATAAACATGTGCCTTCTTTTGATGCAGAAAACCAAGGTATTCCTTCTAATCCTTCACAAGAGTATTTTTAATTCACAGCTTCACATTGTCTGAATTGATTAAATCAAAATTTAACTAAGAGCAAAGCATAATTGCATGTTCTTATGTTCTCCATCGCCAACACTACAACTCAGCACTCTGTATCCTGGAAGCTTGCTTGTGTCATTCAAGTAGAGCTTGCTTCTTTAGAGATGGTAAGCGAGACAATGCACTGTGTTTATGGACTCAGAGGTGAGAAGAGAAAGAAAAGCACTCTTAGGAAATCTGAAAAGGAATTTGGAGACCAGTAAAGAAATTCAGAGGACATTGACATTCAAATCAGATACTGCCATGTAATAAATATTGGCTGAATATTTCGTTGGGCAGCTAGATTCCATAGATAGGGTGACACTGTGTCTCTTAAGACGCTAGTACTTTGTATGTACAATTGTACCATATAGGATACATTTCAGCTCTTGTTTCCAATTGGTAATCCTTTGAAAAAAATCGCATAATGAGTCTGTGGCTTAGTGTAAAATTATCCTGGGGAGAGCTTCTGTGAGAGTATTGAGGCAAATGCTAATTGTACCACCTTCTTGGCTTGAGTGTTTTTCAAGGAACAGTTATAAAGCCTTTAAGGCAGAGAAAGAGATTGAGAGTCAGAAAGTATTCTAGCAGCTGAAACCCTACTCTCGAGATAAGAGCTACCTTGCCTAAAATACAGTGAATGGCAGCCTCAGAACAAAGAATTAATGTGGAAGGTGCAGCCACACGTCTTTTGAAAGCCCTACACCATTGCCACATTGTTCTGAATATTTATAAAAAGTAGTTTTCAAGGAGTATGGACTTGTCAAGGAGAGCTAAATGTTCTCTGCATAATGGGGGGTTCCATGAAGAATTATTAAGGAATCGAGAATGCTTTTTCTCAAACAGGCCTCCTTCCATTTAAAATTTTATTTTAAGGTGAAGAAAAGTATATATATGTCTTAATGCTTTAGAAACAGATATAGTGTAAAAAATAAAAATAAAAATTTTTAGTTAAATAATAACAGAGGCTTACAAATTTGACAAAAAAAAAAAAAAGAATAGCTTTTCTTTTAAGTGTCTACCCACAAAAATGTCAGACAAAGTAGCAATCAATTTTACTTGGACATGTTTTTTAAAGATATTTATTAATTAATTAATTTATTTATTTGACACAGAGAGAGAGAACACAGCAGAGAGAACAGCAGGAAGGGGGAAAGGGAGAAGCAGCTCTTGCTGAGCATAGAGCCCATCATGGGGCTAGAGCCCCTCACAGAGCTAGACCCCAGAACCCTGGGATCATGACCTGAGTCGAAGGCAGATGCTTAACCAACCGAGCAACCCAGGCACCCCATGGACACTTTAAAAATACTTAATTTCACTGTTCACACATAAATGCAATAAACAAACATGTAAGTATCCTTCAGAATAACAAATACATAGGCTATGATCCCTTACATGGATTAAAAGGTAGCATTGACCACATTAAAGCATGAAAAGAAGGATTGCCAGAGAAAACACAGGACACCAAATATTATATGAGACATACTCACACTAAAAATGTTTTGCCGTTTATCTGAAATTCAAATATAACTGAACATTCTGTATTCTTATTTGCTAAGTCAGGCAATCTTGAAAGAATTAAAAATTAAATTAAATTAAAATAAATTTAAAATAAAATAAAAATAATTAATTAAATAAATAAAATGAAAATAAAATTAAAAATAAAATCTCTAAAACACTAATTTCTTTTAAACATTTGAAAAAATATTCATCTAGACTGTCTCCTGAAATGTTCCCAAAATGCTATGGACTGAATTTTGTCCGCTTCAAATGTATATGTTGAAGCCCAAACCTATCCCACCCCCCCATGTGACTGTGTTAGAAGATAAGGCTTTTAGAGATAAGACTAAATAAGGTTTTTTTGTGTTTTTTTAAGATTTTTTATTTATTTACTTTTTGACAGAGATCACAAGTAGGCAGAGAGCCAGGTAGAGAGAGGAGGAAACAGGCTCTCCACCAAGCAGGGATCCTGATGTGGGGCTCAATCCCAGGACCCCGAGATCATGACCTGAGCTGAAGGCAGAGGCTTTAACCCACTGAGCTATCCAGGCGCCCCAAGATTAAATGAGGTCTTAAGAGTGTTCCTAATGTAATAGACTTAGGCACCTTATAAACACACATTGGTACACACACATGACCAAGGAAAGGCCACCTGAGCACTGAACGGAAAGGTGGCCCTGAAAGCCAAGGAGAGAAACTTTCCTAGAACCTGACCATGCTGACACCCTGATCTCAGATTTCTACCCTCCAGACTGTGAGAAAATTCATTTCTGCTTAAGCTACCAGTCTATCGTTCTTTGTCATGATGACCCAAGCTGACAAAGACACAAAACTTTCTGCACTTCCTCTCTGTAGTCATCATCACTCTTGCAATTGCAGTAATTTCTAAAGTTTCTTCCCTGGCACATCATAACCCACCGTGGTGGCAGGGAGGGCAGGGAGTGCCTGGCTTGTCTTTTGCTGTGTGCTTCGCTGATTACGCAGTGCCTCTGGCTTGTCATAATCTTGGGTCCCCAATGTTGGGTCCCCCAATAATGGGTCCATGATTAAAGGAGCGAGACTGATAACAAAGTGAAGGTCAAGCAAAGCTTTATTTCGCACGAAGCATTGAGAATCAAACCAACCGGCCAGGGCCTCCCCTCTTACAGAGAGCGAGACCTCTCCCTGCCACACAGACTAACTTTTATAGAGCAAAGGCCATGAGGTTGAGCCTGGCCACCAGATGGCCAATGAGATTGCAATACACAGAGAAAGCTGCACAGTCATGCTAGGTCACACACGGGTGGCCAATTGAACTACAATTTACCCCACAGTAGACATTTGAACTAGCCTATCACCTTGGTGAGAATTGGCACCCAAAAGGGGGGGCCCACACTCCTTGGTAGCTAGGGAGACAGTATGTGCGCCCCACTGATTGGATGTCTCCACGTGTCCTGACTCATCCCTGCATTCGGGCTGTTATCTCCATCTGACCTGCCCTGCCCTTGTATTTGGGCTTTGTTACCTGGGACTGGTTTCCCGGACTTGCTTTTAAATAAGGTCCCCTTGGGGGTGGGGGAGGCAGGGTCAATTTAAGTTTTACTGTGTAAACAACAAAATGGCTGTTCAACCGAAGTGGGGCCGCTCTGGCTAAATAGGCCCTTACAATAGGAGTTAAGTAAATATCTGTTGACTAAATGATTACTGTATGAATGAAGTAACTAGAAAAGTAGACAAAAAGACTGTGTTCATCATTGCTTAGAATTGTCAAATCATTATGTTGTATACCTGAAACTAATAGAACATTCTATGTCAACCATTCTTCAGTTATTTAAAAAATGTGTTCACTACCATGTCGTTTATAATAACAACTGAAACATTGAGAAAAATCTAAATCTCCAAAACTAAGGGAATGTATAAATAAAGTAATTAAATTAATAATAGTATAATCATATGACAATGTATCATACAGTCATTAAAAAGAGTTTTACAAATACTATTTTTCAGGGCATGATAAATTTAAAATAAAGTCATGTTAAGTTAAAAATAGGGGAGGGGGGCCTGGGTGGCTCAGTGGGTTAAAGCCTCTGCCTTCAGCTCAGGTCATGATCTCAGGGTCCTGGGATCGAGCTCCGCATCGGGCTCTCTGCTCAGCAGGGAGCCTGCTTCCTCCTCTCTCTCGGCCTGCCTTTCTGCCTATTTGTGATCTCTGTCTGTCAAATAAATTTAAAAAAAAAATCTTTAAAAAACAAATTAAAAAAAATAGGGGATATATGTATCTGTATGCATACACAGAAGTATTGGGGAGTAAATCCAATTGTTAACAGTGGTTAACAGTGGTTGTATTCAGAGAGCAAGATTAGATTATCTTTCCTTTTATGTTTTTCTTTTCAAGTTTACTACAAGAATTATGGATGCTTTTTAATCGGAAAGAAAATCAGTAGTTATTTGGTGTGAGTTATATGGATTGGAAGATGATCTTTGTGGGGTACCTGGGTGGCTCAGTTGGTTAAGCGACTGCCTTTGGCTCAGGTCATGATCCTGGAGTCCCAGGATCAAGTTCTGCAGCAGGATCCCTGCTCGGCAGGGAGTCTGCTTCTCCCTCTGACCCTCTCCCTTCTCATGCTCTCTCTCTCTCAAATAAATAAATAAAATCTTAAAAAAAAATTTAAGAAAAAGAAAGATGATCTTTGAAAAATTTTTCTAGCAGGGAAAACAAAGCTAAGTTGGTCAAAGTCATTATCCATGCAGGGCTCAGAAAGAGCATATAAACTTCATTAGAAAAATACCTCAGGATTGAGATTAAACTAAATTACACAATAAGGAAAGCATGTAAGGTGAGGGACAGTCATGTGAACAGATTACATCATTACCTACAAGGACTGAGACAAAGCCATGTAGTAGGGATCTGGGGCAGAAAGGAAAGACCCCACAGCAGATACCATATCTGCCTTGTCCAGACTCCCTTCTTCAACCTGTTGTATCCAATTTATAGCTGCTGTGAGTTTTTGCGGCTAGAGGCTCAGAGCTGCTTTCTTCCCTGGGGAGCTTCCTTTGACAATATTGTAACTTTCTCTCCTAGATGAGGGGGGCAGCAGCATTGTTGAGAAGTTCAGTAGTGGATGTCCCATGTAGATTAGGATTAATGATAAGAGATTCTGCTATTAACCTCTGCTCCCCAATAACAATGGGGATGATAGATCTCAGATGGCCAGAAGCAAGGTGGGCATGATGATCAAAGTCCACAACAGAGAGATGAGCAGGCTCTGCTCAAAGAGATTTCTGAAGTTCCCTAATGGAAGATAGTATTTCCAGAATGAGATCAATGGGCAGGTGATAAGGGTCTTGCTTAATGTGTATCACCAATTAAAACAGATCTTGAATAGATGAGCAAAAGGTTAAGGTCTACCACCTGAGTGGAAAATCATGATCTCTTAGTCAATTTACAGACTTGAGCTAATTCTTAGACCCGTAACCTACTGCTTGAAGTAATGGCAAGTTTCTGTGAGGAAGGATCTTGCAACACCATGGTATGTGTATATAGCAGTGTTTCTCCCATCTTCCTACAAAGGGGCCAATGGCCATTTACTCAAATAAACATATGCTGGGGAAAGTGGGTTGTTGAATCAGGGCTCTGAGTTGACTATGATACCGAAAGACCAAGAGTACCATCACAGATCCTCCTGTTAGAGAGATCCTCCTGTGAGTTCAGGGTCCATCTCAAAGTGGGTCCCCAGCATTCATGAACCCATCCTACAGCTATTTCCGACTCGCTAATATTATAATCAGCATCGGTGCATTTAACATTTGTGAAAACCCTCATAATGACTGGTGTAAAAAGAGTAGCCCCCTTAAATGTTTAAGATAATGCATCAGAAACAATACCACATCCCAGATGGAAAGGCAGAGATTGGTCCCACCCTCAAAGATTTAAATGGATGGATCATGGTCTTCATCAGCTCCAGTTAATTCACCAGTCATGAAATAGCTGCAGATAGAATGACTCAACCAGTTGATGTCAGTCAGCTGCTGAATCCCACCTCTAAACAACACAACCCGACCTCAGAAAATCTCCTCCAGGATGGAGAAACAACTGGATACAGGTGGTACAATAGACTACCCTAGATGCTGTTGGTGTCCTGCCAAGATCCCTTTTCTTCAGGCCAGTGTACTCATCTCAAACCTAGTGTTAGCCGGTTTCAGCTAATGGCTCAATAGCTGCTCCTTTACCTGGAAAACTGCCTTTGAACAAATGGGAATTACCTCTCCGGAGAAAGTATTTTTCAGTTAACTGAGGAGGAATCTATTTTGTGAAGTCATCTCTTAGCATGAAGAAAAAAAAAAAAAAGAAAGAAAGAAAGAAAAAAAAAAAGGTCACTTCTGTCTGTGAAATATAAACTAATTCATTTCTCTTTATTTAAATAACTTCCTAAATGCCAATTAGAGCCAAGCATTGTGTTAACTGTTAGAGAGCATCAAGAGGGAAACAGACTATCTCCTGCTTTTTCAGAACTGACACTTTAGGGTCATATTTGAATCTCCCTCAGTCTGTCTGGAAAGGTGAAAGCTCTGGACATAGAAGGGAGAAAACCAGTGGCTTTCTGAAGGAAGGATGATAGGAATAGTTTTCCCTGGTACAGGTGAAAGTGGGTGCACCATCTGTAGAGAATTTTAAACAGTGATTGAAACCAACTAAGTCAGTATGCACTTTATCATCACGAGCTGGCAATCCTAAACAATGATGGTATTAATGTTCACTCCCTACCCCCCATATGCCACTGAAGAGAATCCTAATATTCCTTTTTTGAAATCTCTAGACAATCAGGCTTAGTCTTTCCCCAAGGTGAGGGGTCCTAACAGCCTCCATCACCATTTTAGGAGTGGTTAGAAGGAGAGCTTTACAGCAACCGATCCCAAAATAACCTTAAATGTCTCCACCCCTGAGTACCCCCCCAGGAAAGCTTGGGCAGTTCATTATGATTAGACTCTTGCTTTTGTGTGGGGCTGGGGCAGGGAGGGAGGGGGGCTGAGCCAGCACACCACAAATTTGCCTCATCGTAAGCTTGTATCGTTTATCTAGAGTGAGGATGCTTTGGGAAAAGTTGAAGGGGATGAATGAAAAGGGAGGACAGAATCAAACCCCTTCTGCAAGTCAGAGGAGATTGACTTCTGTGGGCTCTGAAAAATGAGTTGATCTCTTAACCTGTGCTGGCAAAGATTTAAAGTCACTTATTCTGGCAGGGAAAGTCCAAAGACCAACTGTTCATTCCTAGGGATTTGCTCAGATTTTGTCAGTAAAAAGAGATAATTAAGGTTCTAAACAACTATAGACCTCTTCCTATTCAGTGAGCTTACAAAACAAGGTTGAGTCTTAAAAACCTTTACAGCCTAGCTGAGCTATTAACGTTCACCTATCCACAATAGTCATCGGAATGGGATGGAAAGTGATAAAATGACCAAATGCATTGCTTTTTGAAACTTGAAGTTCATTATGCTCCAATGTGGTACACAGTACTGTACTTGATAACAGGAGAGTGAAATAATATGCATTATATTTTATGCATTGGGTAAATTTTTCATACATGAAACTTTCCTCAGGAGCCTAGGAATAAAAACAAATGGAAATCAAAAAGTTACTTGACAAAACTTAGTAATGACCTACATGGTCCAATACTAAAGCCAATAGTCACATGCAGCTATTTAAATATATAAAAATCAAACTAAATGAAAAATTCAGTTCGTCGGTTAATTTAGCCACATTTAAAAGGATATTTTTGTTTTGGAATAACTTAAGGCTCACACAGAAGTTGCAGAAATAGTACAGAGAGTTCCCATGGATCCATGGGACCATGGACCCTTATCCCCAATAATATCTTACATAACTGCAGCAGAGTTGTCAAAGCCAACCAATTGATGATGGTACCATACTATTATCTATCTAATTTTTATAATCTAATAATAATATGGTTTGGATTGTTACCTGTTTTAATATGCACATTTTGGGGGTTGTATAGTTCTATGACATTTTATCATGTAGATAGATTTATATAACCATGATTATCATTAAGATTATCACCAACTGTTTCATCACCTCTTACAGTCACACTGTCCCTCCACACTGTCCTTTTGATAATGTAACACGAATGTAATTAGCTTTTCATTATACATCATAGTGCCTTGGAAATCCATCAGGTTATGGCATTTAACAATAATTTGTTTCTTTTATCACTTTTATCACGGAGTAGTGTTCCAAGGTATGTGTTTGTTACATGGGCTGCTGTAACAAAATGCCAGAGGCTGCATGGTTTACTAAAAAAACAGAAATATATTTCTTATTGCTGTGAAGGCTGATAATTCTTAGATCAAGTTGTGTACAGATTAGGTTATCTGGCAAGAGCCCACTTTCTGGTTCACAGACAACCATCTTTTTGCCTGTGTCCTCACATGTTGGAAAGGGGTAACAGAGTTCTTCGGGTTGTCTTTTATAAGGACATTAATCCTATTCATGAAAACTCCACCCTCATGATCACCTCGGAAAAGCTCCTACCTTCAAATACTATCACAATGGGCTTTAACATATGTATTTGAAAGGTGGGAGTTCACATTCAGTCTCTAGCAATGGATATTCTATAATTTGTTTAGCCATCCACCGGCTGAAAGGCATTTAAGTTGCTCTCAGTTTTTGATCTACAAATAAAGCTGCTACAAACATTCATGTTCCAGTTTTGTGCTGAATTTTTTTGGCTGGTGGTTTATCAATTACTAAGGGAAGCCCTAGCTATAGTTGTGGGATATCTATTTCTCCTTCCAGTTTTGCAATTTTTGCTTCATATTTTTGCAGGTTCTGCTGCTTTGAACATACATATTTAGGAGTGTTATATGTTCTTTTTAAAATTAACATAATGTATTATTTGTTTCAGGGGTACGGGTCTGTGAATCATCAGTCTAGGAGTGTTATATGTTCTTAAGTAATTGATCCTTTTTATAACTTTGTAACACTGCTTTTTGTCCTTGTTCTCTTTTGCTCTGAAGTCCACTTTGGCTGATATTCATACAGACACTTCAGCTTTTTTTTAAATAATGTTCACACAATATACCTTTTTGCATTCTTGTGCTTTACGTTAGCTATATCATACCTATATTTGAACTGAGCTTCTTGTAGACAGCACATAGTTGGATCACATTTTCTAATCCATTTTGCAAATCTTTGTCTTCTAGTTGGCGTGTTTGAGCCATTTACATTGATTGGTTGATTGATTGGTTGGTTGGTTGATTGATTGATTGTTAAGAGTTTGGCTTTTTATTGAACAGGTTACAGAAGAGGTTTTGTCAGAAAGACCAAAGGCCATGTCATCATCAGACTCCTCTGATTCTTCTTTCTTTGCTTTCACTTTCTTCTCCACAGCTGGGGCAGCAGTGGTGGAGGGAGCAGGATCTCCTGCGGGGGCAGCACCAACTGCTGGGGTAGGACCACCAGCCCCAACATTGCAGACTGCCCCTCCCACCCCACGTTGACATTGGCCAGGGCCTTTGTAAACCAGCAGGGTCAGAAAGGTTCAACTTTTACACCCACTGCTTTAATGGGGGCATTGATACTATCCTCCATGACCAGCACCTCATTGTTGTGTAGGATGAGGGCTGAGTCCACGAAAATGTGCTCCCAGAGGAAAGCCATGGTGTGGTCCAGTGGCTGGATGAAGTGCCTCCGAGCACTTCAGCGGCAGCTGAGGAAAGGGGACTAAGACATTTGCTTTTTTTTTTTCTTTTACAACTTTTATTATACCATGGAATCCCCTTTTTAAGTGAAAATACATCAGATGCTTTTAAAGTAATTAATGATACAATAGAATTTAGGTCGGCTGTTTTATTGTTTTCTGTATGTTCCCACTGCTTCTTGTTTCAGTTTTCCGTTTCATGCATTGCTTGTTGGAGTATTTTTTATGACAGTTACTTAAAAACCTTGTCATTTAATTCCAACCTCTGTGTGATCTTGGCAGAGCATATGTTATTGTTTTTCCTCATTTGAGTTACGGTTTTTCTGGTTCTTGGTATAATGAATGATTTTGGATTGATTCCTGAACATTTTGAGTATTATGTTAAAGAATCAGGTTTCTTTTTAAGTCATATATTTAAGCAGGCAATCAACCCTGAACATGTCTTGATTCGGTTTGGTGGACTGTAGTTTGAATGTCAATTTAGTTTTAAAACCTTTGCAGTGTTATTTTGGTCTCCCTTACCTGTGTACTTCTCAGAGTCTAATCTGAAAATGTGGTATTGCATACCATATTTCAGTTCTATAAGTGTTTGCTGTGTTTATTCTGGCAGGTTGCATGCACATGAACCATTTTTCAGGGTAGGAGGGGTAGGGAGACATCAAGCAATCCAGGACTTTAATCATAGAATTAAAGGAGTCTTTTTTCCTACCTTGTTCTTCTCCATAATTCTCCCCCCAAGTCTCTAGTGTGTTGTCATTGCTTAGTGCCACCCGAGCAACATTTTAAGCCCCCAGTAGCCACATATGGCTAGTGAGTTCTGTACTGGGAAGGGAAGGGCAGATACAGAAAATCTTCATCATCTCAGAAAGTTCTATTGTATAGGGCTGGTATACATGAATATTTTTCTCTTTGTGAACTTAAATCATTCCTGCTTTTCTTGAAGATGATAGCTTATAAAAACAAAAGTCAAAAATAGAGTGAGTGAGAAAAAAAGAATTTTAAAATTTGAAGGTTAAAAAAAATGGTAACAAAAAAAAAAAACTAGCAGAGAGACATTGTAAATGGAGCAATTTTTAATTAAAAAAAAAAAAAATGCAGAGCAAGCTCCTAAACCCAAACTCTCCTAGTCCTAGTACTAAGGTAGTTTCATGTGCCAGAGATCAGGATGTCTTCTCAGAGCTGTGTTTCAAAAGCAGTAGGCTTGAGCTTCAATCTCACTCTCTGCAGTAATAGAGATAGAGATACTTACCATCAGAATCTGAGAGAGCAAAAGCCACTTTAAAACAATGTGGAATTCAAATGCTACTTCCAAATACCATGCACCCAAAAAAATGCACGCTTGGGAGTGCCAAGGCTAGCCTCCTTGCCATTTTTAGACTTGTCCAAGTTAATGAATATCAAGCCCCCACAGGGACTTCCAGTTATGGATCCTCACCACAAACCCCCTGCCCCCAGCCCTTGATGAGAAGCAACTTAGTGCTTTTCCAGTCAGTGAAGAAGAAACACTGTGGCTCTCTGCTCTTGTTCATCCTTCAGTTTGATGGACAAGGGAGAGAACCCAGATGCTGTCCTGAAAGCAGCTAGAAGTATGAGCATCTAGTACAGAAACAAAGGCAGTCCTCAGCCCCAGGGTCACAGAGAAGAGAGAGAAACTGCCAGGGGAGTGAAACTGGAGATCGGAGAAGTAAAGAAAGCTAGCCTAGAGAGCAATGGAGAGAGGGGAGTACAGAAGGAATCCAGCGGCACTAGGTGGCCAGAGACAGTTCAGAGCTAATCTTACAAGATGAAAGTCCTTTCTAGAGACTCTCTGGAGGCAGACACTGAGGGATAGAAAGAGTTGAGACAAAAGTTGCTTTCTTGGGGCACCTGGGTGGCTCAGTGGGTTAAAGCCTCTGCCTTTGACTCAGGTCATGATCCCAGGGTCCTGGGATAGAGCCCTGCATCAGGCTCTCTGCTCAGCAGGGAGCCTACTTCTCCTTCTCTCTCTGCCTGCCTCTCTGCCTCCTTGTGATCTCTGTCTGTCAAATAAATAAATAAAATCTTAAAAAAAAATTGCTTTCTTCAGAAAAATCCACATATTGGTTTCTCCTCATAGAATTTCCAAGAACTAGGATTTTCCTTTCCTAGTACACAACTCAGAACAAATTTCCTGAGAGAAGTGTTCAAAAAATTGTTCTTTTCCTATACTTTTTGCCAAAATTTCTCTAAGATTCTCAAATTTCATCTCAATGCTTCTTCACCTTTATCATCACTACATAAGGCAGATACCCAGCATTATAGTTGCTATGTGTATATTTTCACCACCAATATCATATTTAAGGCAGAATTCAATCTAATTATTTAAAAAACAGATTGTCAATCCAACTATGATTGAAGAAAAGGAAATATGGCCACACAGAAGTTAAAGAGATACACTAAGCCAAGAGGAAAACTAACTGTATTATTTTGGTGTGCTTATTAACAAATCATAATAAAAAACCTAGCAACAGTTTTCAGAACCAACAGACTTTTTTCCCCAAAATGGTGCCAGAATGTGGTAGAAACAGTTCAACTAGGACTCATATGAATCCAGAGAGATTCTTGTTCTATTATTTAATACCTGGAAAAATGACCCAAGTTCTCAGCTTCAATACTGTGGAAGAGATATAATGCCTATCTTGCAAATTCCATATTAGGATTCCATGAAAGAGTGCATGTGAGGTGCTTAGCGTACTGCCTGGCACAAACCCGGCACACATGGAATGTCATCTTTCATCTTTTCTACCTTTATAACCTTGTGATACCATCACTTCTGTTGGGCCTTCACCCTTTCCCTTAACCATTCATGCTGCCAGCCAGGTGCTCTCTTCTGGGATCCCTATTCTCCTGAATAAAACCCTAATTGTGACCATTATTATGTGTTCTACGATTAAGCATTGTTTCTATCGATTCAGATAATATACTCAAAGTGCTTGGGGAAATAATGGATTGGACTCATCAATAGCTTTGAGACTCTTGAAGTTCCCCCATTTGTCCACTGGGTTTGCTGGTGAGCAGTTGACTCACATTTACTTTATTGGACTAATTCAGTGTCCATGTTTACTTTACAGTGTTTATCTTTATTCCCAATTATTCTAACCCACTGAAAGAAAGCAAGGCCCTTAATAAAATGGAGCATGAAGTTTTAATTTTCACATGAGTCACACTCGTGAGTAGTGTGTTCTTTTGTCTTGGGCTCAGCTCATGGGGCAAACGGGAAGAGTTTTGTGCGTGTACACAGCTGGAGCCCTGTGTTAAGTTGATAGTTTTGAAGAAACTGAAGGTCTTTTAATCTGTGTAAGGAATAAAACTAGGAAGAATCATTTTATACTTATGGGAAGGATTTACTGCATTATATATATGATATAAACCTTTCTTAATATTAGTGCTTTGAACTTGCTGAGCACCTTTCAGTAGTGGATTTCAAAACACTTCTCTGACAGTAAGCCCCAGGACCTTCAGGATGGAGGCATAATCTCCATTTTGTAGTTAGGGAAATGAATGTAAGGAGTGACTTGCTCGAGAACACAGAACAAGTTCCCATCACACTTGGATCTTAAGAACTCAGACCAAATTTGACCTCTAGGTTACTCTTGCCACACATAATTATTTTGTAAAAGAAAAAACAATGATTTCAAACGTATATTGAGTTAAGCATAAGGATCCCTTTCCACGTGTTTTAACACGTTTTTGAAGTTTTGCTTATTTTTACATTGGCAGGATTTTTACATGATTAGTTCTGAGTGTCTTTTGTTTTAAGTGACTCGTGTAGGGGATGAAAGAGTTTGGATGATCCAGGATCTTTCCACTAGTTCTTGTTCAGTCTAGTTGGGTGGTGACCAGTAGGGGCTGTTCCAGTTCTGAGAGAGGTAATACCTTGGTCATCTTAGCCTAGACTTAGGAAAAGGGCAAGGGATGGAGAGCATAGTTCCAAAATGAAAAATGACAGAATTTACATCAGGTCATTTGGGTGCTATGCAGGAGAGTCCTGTTGAAAACCTAGGAAGATGGACATAGAAGTAAAGAAGGCATAAGTTTTAGAAACAGAAAATAAACAAAAATGTAGGACAAGTCCACGAGAAGAAGGAACACTAGAGAAAGGTGGAGCTTGAGAAATGAAGTAGCATCAGCAAGGCTGATACCACCAGTGCTAACCTGCGAACTCAGGAGAGGCAGGTCACCTCACTGGACCAGGGGGATCAAAAGAATCTGGCGGACAGGTGACGAGGACATGGGCAACTAGGAAGACAGTTTTGTCACATGAATGCCCTAGAGAAGAAGATACATAAGATATATTCCTAGTTTCTATGTGGGAATTTGCATCTATTTAATTGTCTAGTATAGGTGCAACAAATCAAAAAGTAACTGTAAATCATCCCTAATGCAAAGGCTAACATGTAACTATCAAGACTATAAATGGAGTAATAATCGACATCGTTACCCACTCAAGGCACTGTATCGATACAGGTTTTCTAATACCTCCATCCCACCCACAAATGCCCAAAAGCTTTGGAGGCAATATATAGCCTCCCTCCAATCCTCATCAAAAGGGAAGCATCAGCAGGCAGTTCTCTCTCTGTTTCTTCTTTCCTTCCTCTCAGTCTGTAGGGCCCTGAAACAGGAAGTGTTTGGTCCTTGGTATTAATAGAACAATGATGGACACAGAGAATGTACTTCACTCTAAATGTGGACCACAGCAGGGAAATATTCTCACAGGAATATTTATAAAGCTTGTGCTTTTGTTTTTGAACATCCAAGTGATATTTCTCACAATTTTTAAAGAATCAAGGACGCTTTAATATTTCAGTTAAAGGAGAAACAAGCCCCACAGAACCAGAAGAATCCACACGAGCCTTGGCCAGATACATGCATGGTTCTGAGTCTGCAGGAAGGAACACATACAATTTGAAAACACTTTTCTGAAAGGCACTTTATGCATAAAATGAGTAAAACATGATTTGAGACCATCTCACTCAAATTCTATTTAACATTCACTTGTGTCATAGAATACTTGTGTCCATGTTACCATGCAAACTACAATCCTGGGGCTTGCATTTCCATTTTTTCCAGAAACAAGGAAAAGAGCACTGTGTTAAGTGGAACTTTTGTTGCACTTTTGCTACTCTCTTCCCATGACCCTCCTTTTGGAGAAAGTCATACCTCGAGCCATGGTTTTCATACTTGTTCAATAGCATTTGATACCCCAGCATAGAAACAGACAAATGTTATTTTACTAGTGTATTTCTTCTACATAATTAATGTATAACATTGACTTATTATTAAATTAATCATTGAGCACTACGCGGTACTTTTATTTAGAAAGTAATTTGAAATCAGTCTCAGTATTTCATTTTTTGCTATACTTCATTTTGGTTGCACAGTACAAAGAAAAATCCTAATTCATCCACAAAAGTCTTTTTTTTTTTTTTTAAAGATTTTATTTATTTCACAAAGAGAGACACAGTGAGAAAGGGAACACAAGCAGGGGGAGTAGGAGAGGGAGAAGCGTGCCACCCACTAGCAGGGAGCCCGATGCAGGGCTCGATCCCAGGACCCTGGGATCATGACCCGAGGCAGACTTAAGGACTGAGATACCTAAGCGCCCCTAGAAGTCTTTACAAAGGGTAACACTTCTGCATAGCTCCCCTTGCAATCTCCACATACTCTCTGAAAAAGTGGGTGAGAATATTTCATTTCAAAGACTGAATCATCGACTATATGTAATAACTGTTCATCCCTTCTCATAAATATAAAAGCCGAAAGAGAAGCACTCAAATTTACAGTGTTGTAAACTGTCAAACAAGGTAGCCGGTCATTTATTTTTGCCCAAACATGTCGTTACATGGGGAACAGAGCATGTTTTGGGCAGATCCCCAGGCCTGATATAGCATTTAACCAAGACCAGCATTGATATAACACAAGTCGTTTGCTTGTATATGAACACACAGGAGTGGGCCTGATTTCTTTTTTTTTTTTTTAAAGATTTTATTTATTTATTTGACAGAGAGAGATCACAAGTAGGCAGAGAGGCAGGCAGAGAGAGAGGAGGAAGCAGGCACCCTGCTGAGCAGAGAGCCCAATGTGGGACTCGATCCCAGGACTCTGAGATCATGACCTGAGCCGAAGGCAGCGGCTTAACCCACTGAGCCACCCAGGCGCCCCGGGCCTGAATTCTTAAACGAGTGTTCAAACACCATTATGTTCCTAATCAATGGCACATTTAGAAATAAAAAAATATTTTCAGAGAAGGCAGGAAAAGTTATATTCTGAGTGTACACAAAAATGAGTTAACCTGAGTGTACAAGTTAAGACATGAGTGGTGTCTTAAGAGTTAACTTAGGGGCTCCTGGGTGGCTCAGACGGTTAAGCATCTGCCCTCACCTCAGGTCATGATTCCGGGGTCCTGGGATGGAGCCCCATGTCGGACTACCTGCTCAGTGCAGAATCTGCTCCCCCTTCTCCCTCTGCCCCCGCCTCTGCTCATGCTCTCTATCTCTCTCTTAAATAAATAAATAAAATCTTTTTAAAAGAGAGAGTTAATTTCATATTCAGCACATCGAACACACCTGCCATTTGTATCCTTTTTTCAAATAAAATTCGAATCAAACATCTGCAGCTCCCTGAATCATTTTGCAGAATTCACAGCCTGGCCCTGAATCAGTAATAGATGTTTGTTGAGTGGACAACAGACTCTACTTTAAAAATTCACTGGCATAATGTCGCAAACTTTTCTCAAGACCCCTTGTCCTCTCCAGGGCAGGCAGAAAGAAAAACCAAGTCATCTGCAGTTACCTACCTCTTGCACTTAACTGTCTTCAAAGCTGAGTTCTCCTGCCTGCTTTACAATGGAGGTTTCTACACGTTTGACTGCAGGTCTGTAAGGGAGATATTATTATTGCCCTAATATTACAGCTCAAAAATCAAAATAAAAAGATATTTATTGGGGTCTATTAATGATTAAAGTGTGGGATTGAGACCCTGGGCCATGGAGCCCCTAAACCCATGCTTCCCCTACGCTTTCTCTCTGTTCTATTGCTCTTCACCTCCCCCTCCACTTCCTGTCTCTCCCACAAACTGAAAACACTGCCTCTCATTTAAAACCTACTTGGACTTGGGGTTAGTCAAGAAAAGCCAGCTGGTCTCATAGTTGCACTTGTTTACACATAAAGGATTGGAGTAATAATGCATGTTAGGTATACATATATATACACTACATAAGAAAAAAGCATAAACATATGATATGTACACACATCACAGGCATAGAATAAGTTTTGTAAGGTTTGGCATAAAGTACTTTTCTTATCATATCAGGGCATTTCACAAATGAGAGCTTTCCTATTAAGAAATGAACATTTTATTCTTTCCTCTGTAACTTTTTGTTTAAGGAAAATTTTTTGACTGTTTTCTTCCCCTAGATAATGGAGAGTGTACTAACCAAATAAACATAAAGTATTATAATTTCGCTGCTGATAATTTTGCTAGACCTCTGAAAATTCATTTCTTGCATAAATAAGACTAGAGACAATTGTCCAAGATCAGGGTTTCTCGGCACACAAAGTAGGCTTTGTCCAGTGGATGTTTTCCTTGGGTTTTTTCTCCTAGATAGAGTGCTAAGAAAAGTATAACTTTCCTATTTTGTTCCAGAGGTGGGGGTTTGAAGTCTATTGAGGGCAACTTTGCGCCTTATCTAAGCCTCCCATGGTGGGTCACTTAGGAGGGAAAGCCCTGATTTATTGGTCCCTGGGCAGGAAAGAGAGGCCACACAGGGGACAAGGACAAGGACAAGGACAAGGAGCAGTTCTCTGCTTGAAGCGATCTGGCAGGTTTGCATTGAGGAAGGTGTTTATCCCTGTTTGTGGCATATCCCTTGTCCCTCTATATTTCCCATGGCTAATGTTACTTTTTAGAGCATATCTGATTGTCTGGGAAGGGGTCTTAGAGTTCCATGCCTTAGAAAGCAAAAAGGAAGAAAAGGAAATCTTCAGGAATGCTATTGGCAGAAAAGTTTCTGGCCTTCAGAATTTACAGAGCGGGTGAATTCTGTGAATGTGTGTGTGTGAACATGTGTGTATGCGTACTCCCTTAAGCACATACATGTGGTACATACGATGTGGGAGATTCTCAAATGGATAACGTCACTGAAAGAATCAAAAACTTCTCCTTTATATACTCTTGCATCTTCTTTAGTATATTGAATATAGTAAAATGTGTATTGAGTATTAGTAATTAGATTGAAAATTATATTGTAATGTCATTTTTTGTGGTCTAAGAGATGGGGAGGATCCTACTATCTTTGAGTTTTAAACATATCTAGGGAAAAATACCCAAACTCCTGTGATCTACTTTTACTTTTATCATTGACATTATGATTTTACCAAGAAAAGAAAGGAAACTTCCAAGGAGAGTTTAATTTTAAAGAGGATGCAGGGTATCTTTTAGAAAGATTTTCTTAATCATCTGGATTAATCCTGACTTTCAACTCCAGATAAGAAATAGGATATCCCATAAGGAGGATTTGCAGTATGTAGGGAGGTTTTTGCCAACCAGGAAAGACTCCCAGGGTCTGAGTTATTAAAGTTAAATTTATTGGTGATTATGCCTATTTCCTGTATAAATGAAACTTCAAAACAAACACTTAAAAAAGTCAAGAGAAGTCAACTAAATGGCATGGTTTTTATAAGTATAAAAGAAGTGGCCATTTTCCAAAGGCTTCATAGCTGGGCAGATTGAATAAAATGAATGTGAGAGCTTACTGCTAACCCCCGACAAATGCTGACACAGTTGGAGCCACACACACACACACACACACACACACACACACAGAGTTCACAAGAAATAATAGACAAACTGTCAGGAAATACACAGCTTTAATCCCATCAAGGGGCTCTTGTGACATTGTAAACTAGTAGCTAGAGTTTGAGTCCTTGAGGCTGTCCCTAGACCTTCTGGATGGGATTAATTCCATGTAATTCTCAACAGCCTTTTCTAATTGGTTAAGAAGTGTGAGATGCCATGCATCATGGAATCACTTCGCCATCTGTATCTCACACAGACCACTTCAAATGGGAAAAAAAGAAAAATAGAAAAAGAAAAGAAAGTATCTTGAGAAAAAAAGCCAGCAATTGGTCTACCTTTTAGGAATATGGTATTTACTCTTCTCCCTGACACCCTGCCAAATCAAAGCAGCGAGCACCATGGCCAGTTCACCAGCAACACCCACACCCCTTCCACCACCTGTGTGGTAGAAGGGGCAGTCACGCTATAAATGAACCTGAGGCCTGCAGAGCCAGGCACCTCGGTCTCCCCATGAGGTTTTTAACCTCTTCGGCAAAAGTAAACGTGAAGCCTCATGTGGGGATGCACCCTGGTTTCGTATAAGATAGATCTTCAAGAAGTTAAGCCTGGACAAAAATAACCTACACCAGATAGAATGCTTTTCCGAATCTGTGCCTGTTACCTCCTAAAATACTTCACTCACTTGGCCAAGTTAGAAAATAATAGAATTGTCAAGTGCCCATGAAGGTCATCAGCTTGCTAATCGAAACTTTTCATTTTCTCCTTGTTTGTGAGAGGGCCATATAAACACAACTTGAACCCACAAGTCGTTATAACAGTAAACTCAAGCAAAAGTATGCCGTAGTGTTACACAATGACCACAAGACCAGGTAATGCTCATTCCTTATTCAGGCTGAATACATGTGAATGAACCCTCATGTCCCCACGCAGTGGAGACCAGGCATGTATCTGTGTGCCTCGAAAGCAGTGAACTTAGACACATGTGTCTGTGGTGCTCAGAGACCTCAGCACTGTCTTGGCGGCATGGACAACACACCCATGGAGAGCTACATTTTTTTTTTAAAGATTTTATTTATTTATTTGACAGAGAGAAATCACAAGTAGATGGAGAGGCAGGCAGAGAGAGAGAGAGAGGGAAGCAGGCTCCCTGCGGAGCAGAGAGCCCGATGAGGGACTCGATCCCAGGACCCTGAGATCATGACCTGAGCCGAAGGCAGCGGCTTAACCCACTGAGCCATTTTTAAAAGAGTTATTTATTTAAGAAAGAGAGTGCATACAAGTGGGCAGAAGGAGAGAGAGAGAGAGAGAATCCCAAGCAGACCCCTCCACTGAGTGTGGAATTCCAGGCAGGTCTCAGTCTCTTGACACATGAAATCATGACCTGAGCTGAAATCACCAGTTGGTCACTTAACCTACCCAAGGCCCCAAGATCTACATTTTTTAGAGAGCTCAGTGAATTTAGTTATTTGAGTGCCTGCTACTTTTGATGTGATGATTGGAAAAAAACATGGGAGAAAGAGTAGTTTTCTTGGTAAATAGGACTGGAAGTTACCAAAAACAAAGACAAAAAAAAGAAAACAAAACAAAACAAAACCACCCCAAAACAAACAAACAAACGAACAAAAAAACACAACATAGGAGCACATAATAAGACAAGGTAATAAAGTGGGTTTAATTTTTGTAGTTAACTCTAAGAGGGACATAAAAATTACTCATAAAAATTAGACTACATTCTAGAATACATTCTAGAATGAATGTATTTAAGAGCCACATTTTTTAAAGTAGGTTCCTTGAGCCAACTCCATATGATTAATTCCTTGTCCTTATTAAAAATGCCCCCACTACCTTTTCATCCTCCATCATCCTTGCTTGATTGACTCCAAGTAATCCTTGTCTGTGATGTGCTGGGCCTTCCCCTAAACTCAGAATTGCATTGAGGTGAGGACTGTATCGGGGCACCTGGGTGGCTCAGTGGGTTAAAGCCTCTGCCTTTGGCTCAGGTTATGATCTCAGGGTCCTGGGATCGAGCTCTCTGCTCAGCGGGGAGCCTGCTTCCCTTCCTTCTCTCTCTGCCTGCCTCTCTGCCTACTTGTGATCTCTGTCTGTCAAATAAAAAAATAAAAATCTTAAAAAAAAAAAAAAAGATAAGGACTGTATCATCGATATCTCCAGAGCTTAGCACAGAGTCTAGCAGAATTGCATGAATTAACTGTGTGAATTAATGCTGATTTTAAGAAAGTGGAATTTCATATGATTTCACCACTGAATCTGAAATAGTTACCGTCATGAGTTCAAGTCAGTCGGGTCTGCCATAAGACCTGAACACTAAGCCAGTGCTCCTGTGCTCTTCCTAGTCAAGTGTAGGGAATGAATGTACATCAGGCATTAGGTGCCAAGAATGATAATAGCCTCTCCAAACAGTGTCTCATGTAAGCATCACAATCCCACTACGAGGAAGAAATTGCTATCCATTAAGGAACCAAGGTAGTAGAAACTCAAGGAGGTTAGGTTACAGACTCAATTTCTCAGACCTACAAAGTGGTCAAAAAAAGATGAGCTACCCCAGGGGGTCCTCTGTCCACTGCTGCAAGTTGGGATCAAATGTATTTTACCCAAGCCTCAAGTATTTGATTTATCCTGGACCTGCTCTAGAGAGTAAGAAAATTTCCAAAAAAGGGCAATTGACTCTATACCCCATTTCCTGGATTTTCCTTAGGTCAGGCGGGCTGTTCAAAAGTATTTATTTCCAGGGGCGCCTGGGTAGTTCAGTCCATTAACCATCTGCCTTCAGCTCAGGTCATAATCCCAAGGTCCTGGCTCACTGTTCAGTGGGGAGTCTGATTCTCCCTCTCCCTCTGCTGCTCCCCCTGCTTGTACTTTCTCTCTCTCAAGTACTCTCTGTCATAGATGATAGATAGATAGATAGATGATAGATAGATAGATAGATAGATAGATGATAGATAGATAGATAGATGATAGATAGTTATTTCCAAAGCACACCACCTTAGAGCAGATAGGAAGAGACCCTCTTTCCCCCAGCTCTCATTCATCCCACTCACCAGCAGCTGGCTCAGACCAGGATTCCAAAGGGTGACAGGGTCACTCCAGGGTTCTAGGCTTCAGGCAGATGGCTCCTCAGGTGCGAGGCAGAACCTAGATCTGCACACAGGCTAGAGTTTCATGGTCAAGAGTCTGTTGCTCTGTAAAGGAACAAAGGAACCATTAAGGCAGCCCTGGGCCATCTTCCAAGAGCTTTGGAGAAAAAAGAAAAAGGTTAGTGGTCACAAGTAGAGGAAAAATAGAATTTTTGTTTTTTCTAGAGATTTATGTATGGATGCAAATATATATGTACATATGTATGCATGCTTAATTCCAGGGACCAATACAGAACAAGCTTAAGTCTCTTTGGATAGGTTTCCTCTTCTAGTTTAAAACTCCCTGTTTGATGAGCATGGAGCTGAATAATCCATTTATACTCACCACATGTGCCACTATTTGAGAGGTCTTGACATGTACATGGTTAAGATCCGTCAGGAGCCAAAACAGAAAAGCTTCGCAGCAGCCCAGCAAAGCACATTCAAACACATCTCATTTCCTCAACAAGAGGTCTTTAGGTAAGATCACACTTAAAGAAATGTCATTACTGAAAAAAAGAATAGAGAAAAGTGTTTATATTCTTTTCAGATTACATTTTCCCTTATCTTATGAAAATAAAATTAAAATATTTTCAAAGTATGACACTAGTTATAAGAGGAAACACCCCCCAATCTTAATTAATATGGACAAGGCCTCTTGAATAACGCCTAAATGTTTCTTTAAAAATCAGCACTCTTTTCTTTTTTTCTTTTCTTTTCTCTTTTCCTTTGTTTTTGTTTTTGTTTTTTTGTTCTTTTTGTATTTAGCCCTCAAGGAGTGAGTACATCTATGGTTCAACTTTCTCTTTCTTAGGAACACACTATATACCAAAATATGAGACTCATTCCACTTACCAATTTTTCCATGCACATTCTTTTTTTATTACACATGCTTTTTTTTTTTTTTTTTTTTTTTTAGCTTTCCAACTATATTTACATAAGGTTTGGGGAAGTCATAGGCAGTTGTAGGTACAGGGAAATACACCAAATTTTGTAGTGTTTTAACAGCGATTTCATCTGCCAAAGAAAACGTTGACACTACTCATTGGTGAGTTGTCGGCTCAAGTGGGCAAGAAAGATGTAGCCTCCCTTTCACCTCAAAGGAGAAGCCTTTTCTTGGATTAATAAACAACTGACTTATAAGAAGGACTTCTCCAACCCTAGCAACCCACTACCCTTTAAAAAAAATTCATACTCTTCTTGCAAAAACCACCTTCAGTGTAATAGAAGAGTTCTAAACCACAATATTTTCCTAATCCAGGATTGCTCACCAAAATCAGGGCTTATGGAGATATTTTTGGAAAACTTTGTTTGCCTCCATCCTAAGAAAACTACATTAAACAACACCCAGAATTGCCCACAGAGCGAAGCTCCCAATAGCATCATGGGATTGTTTCTGGATCAAGCATACAGCACTGGCTTTCCCTTACCTGTCTCCTCACCTTGAAGAGGATGTGTATGTATCCATCATCAGTAGATTTTAGCAATGTCCCTCCTCCTTCCATTGACTATAGAACTGACCAAATTCCCCCAAACTCCCTCTACCTGGAATGCTTTTCCCTCACTTCAGTCATGTTGTTGCCCAAATGGCACTCAGTTATCAAAAAAGTCTTCTTCTCTGACCACCCTCTGTAAACTAACCCACCAACACCATCTTTCTCGATATCTTATGCTGCCTTAGTTTGCCTGATAACCCCGATTCACTACATTTATTCACTGGCTGCTTCTCCCTAATTAGAAAATCAGCTCCTTGGGTCTAGGACTTTATTTTTTGTTTGGTGTTATACTCCCAAGGCCTGGAACAATGCCAGGACATTATTAAATTATAAAGTAAGACATTATTTTAAATATAAATTAATTATACTTCCATGAGATATTAGTTTTATGAATCACTCAATGAACGGTAAGACACCTTTGAGTTTCAGAAAGGGTTCCAAGCATTTATTGGCCTTTCATGGTGTGTTGCTTTCAAATTGTGTGTGTGGCCCAGAGGCAGGGCATTACACCACAGTACCCAGGGACCTTCCTTCAGGCTGTGGAAAAGTCTAGGGTTAGTAAGTGATGGGTGACAGGAGAACTCCCCCACAAACTGTAGCCTAGTCATAGGTTAAGGTCTTAGTCTGCATACAAAGCTCTCTAGAGAATAGCCTTCCAATATTTTCCAGAGTAAACATATATATTCTCAGCCAAAGAGCTATTTTCTATCAGGCCATGTTCATCCCATCACTGTGTTCTATTTACAACGTCTTATTTGCCCCCAAAACGTTCTTTCTACCCTTCCTTGCCTCCCCAGCTTGTCTTGCCATCGCTACCCATCTCAATTTCATCTCATCCAGACTCAAGGCCTCCTCTCAGGAACCATGCCTTCCCTGAGGCTCTTCTCCTGCCCACCATCACCATCTGCACCATTCCCCCTGCTGGAAGGAGCCACTCTTCTTTGCTCTCACTGAGTTAGACCTCCATCTCCCTGATGACAGTGACACTCTTTTACTGTGTATTTAGAGACTTTGGCTATTTGTTTTTGTTGTTATTGTTGTTTGCTTACTTGTTTGTTTTTGTATGAGTCTTAGTTTTGCAAATTAGACCAAGGAGGAGTTTCCCTTGTTTTTATTATTTTGCCTCCACACTGTTCACAGGCCCGAATCATTCCTGGTTCCCAGAGGCTCTCAACCGCAGAGCACAAAGCCCGGAGCCCGCGGTGGGAAGAGTGGAGGTGAGGGTAATGTGTATCTGAGTCTGGTGCGGAAGGATGGATACAGGCTGAAAGAGTACCCCACCTCTTGCTACCCTGCTCCACAATGTCTCCCATCCCAAATAACCTCCCCACACTTGAGATTGTGTATTATTCACCATTGCATCTCTTCCATTGTCTAGCACAGTGACTTGAACTTACTGGGTGCATGCATAAAAAAAATGTCCGATGAATGAATGAATAAATGCACCCATAGAACATCTTTCTGTTCCCTTGTCGTCAGCACCTCCCTGATCCCAGGTTTAAAACACAGATCCTTAAGGCAGGTTGTAAAACATCTTCATCTTTAATCCTTATCCCCCTCCACAGCCACACACACCCTCTGACCAAGCATTTATCTCAGGGCACAAAATGCCATTTGCGTACTGATCAAAGGCTGTGGGAATGGGCAGCATGAGCAGAATGGCAGCTGCTCTCAAATCCTGCCCACACCCTTCCTGTTTGCGGCA
Organism: Mustela nivalis; assembly: GCF_964662115.1. Classification (NCBI taxonomy): domain Eukaryota; kingdom Metazoa; phylum Chordata; class Mammalia; order Carnivora; family Mustelidae; genus Mustela; species Mustela nivalis. Next base: position 74,330,693 of record NC_139024.1, on the reverse strand, counting down.
GCCCACCCCAGGGGCTATTATGTTTTCGGAAGGCTAAGCAGAGCCCCTCCTTCCCTGGTCCTTCCAGAGGCTAGCTCTGTGGGTCTGAAGTGGCAGCCCCTCACCCATGGAGCCTGTTTTCAGCTTTTCATTGTCCCTATGCAAGGCGCAGATAGCAGGCCAGACGCTCCTTTCCCCTTTCCTGGGACGCTGATAAGGCAATGAAAACAGTTCTCTATTTTCCTGCACAAAAGCTAACTTAGAAGAATGGGGTGGAGCATAAGTGATAACCAGCCAGAATTTGTTGCTTTGTGAAAAGAAATGTGGTGGGGCGGGAGTAGGGGAAGACTGAAAGCTTTGAGTTTTTGCTCTGGGTTGTAAAAGTCAGCCACCATTCAATGACAATGTCCCCTTTCCAGCCTTAGGGCCTCATTTCACTTCTGTAATGGAAAACGCTGCCCTCAGGTCAGAGGGCCGCAAGTGTCTCCTCCTGAGGGTGGCTGGGCCACCTGGGAGGCTCTCGAGTGACCCACTTAAACCACAGCTGAGCTTAGGGGTTGGAATGAAGGGAGAGGGGAGAAGATGAGAATGCCTTCCAGGATGTTCTGTATGTTTAACCCATTCCAATCGAATTTCTTACCCTTTGAACCCACCGCCTTGGTCAGTTTCAGCTCAAAATGTGTGTGTGTGTGTGTGTGTGTGTGTGTGTGTGTGTGTGTGTGTGTATGTGTTTATGTGGGGAGTTTCATCAACTCCACATGATCTTGGTTTATCCCAAGTGTCTCTAGTCACGGACTCTTTAAATAAACAAAACAACTTGGAGTTTCCAAGTTCTTTTGCAAGAGAAATCCTTCAAAGACGTAGCTGCTGTTTGGTGAGTGTAGAGACAAAAAAAGGCCATAAAGAAATCGAGAATTGCCGTTTCCATCTGGAATTGGGGCGGGAGAAGGGTGGGGGGTGGGACATGAAGGAGAGAAATGAGACTTCGACCGAAACATTTCCTGGTGGGAGCTCGCTGCCCTGCGGCCGGTGCCGGCCACTCTGCCACCACTTGTTCTGGAACCTGGTGTAATGAAAGGAAGCGGCACTTCTCATTTTGTTTGTCAGAAAAACAAGGTAATTTCCATGAGGCCAATTCAAGGAAATTAATTGGTCTAGGGTAGGGCGCCAATACCGGCATCGTTTTTAAAAGCAGCGAAGGTGGGACTCCTGGGTGGCTCAGTTGGTAAAGCAGCTGCCTTCGGCTCAGGTCATGATCCCAGTGTCCTGGGATCGAGTCCTACATCGGGCTCCTTGCTCAGCAGGGAGCCTGCTTCTCCCTCTGCCTCTGCCTGCCATTCTGTCTGCCTATGCTCGCTCTCTCCCCCTCTCTCTCTGATAAATAAATAAAATCTTTAAAAATAAATAAATAAATAAATAAAAGCAGCGAAGGTGCTTCCAATGGGCAGTCAGGCTGGAGGATCAGTGAAAAGACAATCTCTAAGGTATCTCTGCTTCTAAAAGGTTACAGTGCCATAGTTCAGGGTCCAAGTTTCTCTGGTTTTTGAAAATTTAGCTGTAGTTGGCATACAATGGAGTAGATTCAAGGGTACAACATAATGATTTAATATTTGTATATATTACAAAATAATCACAATAAGTCTAGTTAACATCCATCTCTGTTCAGCCTTCTCTCATTTACCGAAGGACTTGATTCACAGCTCCTTACTAGACCCCATCTCTTTCTGAAATGGCTGGAGGAAGACATTCAGCAACTGGCCACTGCTACTTTTCCCACTCTGTAACAGAAGAGCAGGTGGCTGAGCATGGCTCCATCACCCAGGGACCAAATTTCACAAGGCATGCATGTTCGGAGGGCTCTGGGAGGATTAAAGTGGGTCCATATTGATGAGCTGAACCTACCCAAGGAAAATAAAGAAACCCATTGAAATAGCAGGGGGGTGGGGTTGGGAGTAGGGGGATACAGCGGTGGGACAACCCTACTAGGCAATTTCAACTGGAATCCATTGTCATCATGAACAAAACTGAACCGAACAAATGGAACTCCCCTAGTCACTGTCTGGGATGTGCCCCCATCACTTTCCTTGAGAAAAACTTTGATTATTTCTACATATCCCACTATCTGCTTCCTAAATAGCGATATAATTCATTTTTATGGTCTCTCTGCTCCCTTTCTGCCTCCTTGCATCAAACTCCGTAAACTGAGTTTTTAGGACCCATAGTCCTGTTTTCGCTCCAGACTTGCCCCACTTGCCCCTAGGGAGTCTCTTCCAGCAATGAGTTATCTTGGGGGCTGAGGGGTGGGGATCTTCGTGACAACTGCCTAAGACAGGACCAGTAATTCTCTAGTGGTTTTAAAATCAAGTATGCAGCTGCAGTAATACCAAAGGAACAAGCAGTATAAAATTAAGTAAAATGCCAAATATCTCAGACAAATGGAATAGACAACAAAAGCAAAAAAGCAATATGATTATGGTAACTTAGATCTTTAGAATAAAATCACAGGAATTAGATATGATCCCATTAGCCAGATAGACCAGTTCCATAAAGGTTGCTCTCCTTAGCGTCCTTGGTTTACAGCCTTTGGGGCTCTCACTAAACAGTCAGTGATGGGAGTTGCGCTCTTGCAAGGTGTCCCATTCCAGTTTGTATTCATTTTAATTAAAATTCAGTTGGAGTGGGGCACCTGGGTGGCTCAGTGGGTTAAGCCACTGCCTTCAGCTCAGGTTATGATCTCAGGGTCCTGGGATTGAGCCCCGCATCGGGTACTCTGCTCAGTGGGAGCCTGCTTCCTCCTCTCTCTCTGCCTGCCTCTCTGCCTCCTTGTGGCCTCTCTCTGTCAAATAAATAAATAAAATTAAAAAAAAAAATTTTTCAGTTGGAGTAAAATGCCCGGTTAGAAGGCCATCCATGGAGGAAACCTCAGCCCACCTACAAGAAGAGGAAAGACGCAAATTGGGGAGGAAGTTTGTAGAATGGGTAATGGGTCTGAGATACTTATTTATGATTTTCTCTTAGAATCCCTTCTAAATTGCACATTCACATGGTCTTCACATGTCCCCATCCAGAGAACGAATATTCCCATTCAGCAGCTTCTACTGTTAGATAACAAAGTGAAGGAGATAAAATAATCTGAAATCAAAAAGAAATTAATGCAAACCTCTTGCTAAAGTGCGTTGTTTTTGTTTTTAAAGTAAGGAATTTGTTCTTTGAAGCTTCAACTATTTGGTAAAAATGATCTCATCTTTGTGTTCTAGTTATTTAATGTTGTGGATAAGGAGGGAATATCATAGTTATCTGGGCTCCCCCTGCCCCCCGCGAATTAGGACTTGTAGGAAAACCGATATAAATATGTGTAGTGATTATACAAAAGACACTGAGCATCCTTTTAGATCTGATCCTTGAAAACAAAGTTTTAACCAAGATACTGTAGGTAAGTAATGTAGATGAGGAAAGATAAGGACTTACCGAGGGATACGATTTGCTCTCTGGGATCAATTCCAAATTTTAATGCATGGATTTGACCCCTTCAACCTGAAAATCTTGCTTTGTGGCTTATATTCACCAACATAAAGATATCTCATGCACATACTATTTTCAGTATAAACCAACACAGGGCTTATTTTTAAGTACGATTGGTTCATGTAGTGCTCTGAAATGATTATCTTTTCTGAGATTACATATTTCTAAGGAAAGAAATAATCGTAATAACAGCAGACATTTATTGAGCACTCACTAGCTTCCTGGGACCATAGATGGGAGCTTTACATGTATTGTCTCATTTAAAGAAACGGTCTTGATTTGCTTTATCTGAAACCATTTCCCAGGTTCTAGAAGATTGACTTAGCATCCACCTAGCCTTTCCAGAGGCATTCACATGGCGTCTCACTTACACAGTACTTCAGCCTTCTCAGAGTACTTTCACATTTATAATATTTTAAGTCCTATGTGGTCGTAGGGCAGATACTGATAAAACTCAAAAGATGTTGGCTGGAATTGCCTAAGGACAACCAAATATGGTGTAACAGAGCTAAAAATAGAAGCTAACTATTAGTCTGTCTTCTACCTTATTAATAAAATGAGAAAAATTTGAAGGTTACTTCAAATTTCTTTCTAGTTTCAAAATCCCTACTTTGTAAGTCTTTGCCCAAGACTAAGAGGGTATCAGCTTTATTAACTTTCAGAGCATTTAGAAAACGGGCTGTATCCCTCAGCTGATTGTTCAGTCGAGACCCATCTCCACCTTCACAGATCTGGAGATGGGTCCAAAATTCTAAAATTTCACTTTACTTCAACTAAATTTGCATTGTTGTACATATGCTGGGAGTCTGAGAGATAAACGAATTAACGTTCCTACGTATCCTAAGTATCTTTGGGGAAGAAGCAAGAAAGAGATCTTTCTAACGAAGATAAACAGATGTCATCAGTACATCCTGTCAAAATGAGCAGCATATCCAGGGGCTGGTTTTCAGCATGATGAAGGAACTAACTTTGTGCAGGGCTGAATTCTGTGAACAAGCTCTATGAGTCTGGTGAACTCTGTCAGAGAGTTCAGAGAGTTTGCATTATTCTTGGTGTCTGGCCAGGGCTCAGCTCAGAGACAAGAGTCAATGTATTTTGTGGTTGTTGGTTTTTTTTAATGACTGAATGAGGAAGTCAGAAACTTTTAAAAAAATCAATAGAGTGACAAATGTATCTATTCACCTGCTCAACAAATAGTTCTTTAAAAAAAAAAATTATTCATCCATTTTGTGAGGGAGAGCATGAGTGGGGGTGGGGAGAGGCAGTAAAGGAGGGACAGAGGGAGAGGGAGAAGCAGACTCTCCATTGACCAGGGAGCCCAATGCAGGACTCATTCCAAGACCCTGGTATCATGACCCCAGTAGAAGGTAGACATTTAACTGACTGAACGATGCAGGCGCCCCAACAAACAGTTCTTAATCAAACTCTGGACATAGTCCCTGCCCATGTGGCATTTGTAATTTAATTAGAGGGACACACATTAAACTATTAGTCACTTAAACAATTAGTCACACAAGTGACTCCAGTGGTGGCTCTCGTCTCCCTCCTAGGATCACTCCCCTGTGTCTTCTACCAGCCTTCAAGTCATCCAGTTGACTGTGGTTTCCTCCTGCTCCACCATGGGCCACAAGCCATGACTTATATGGCTGCTATTCACAGAGGACCTCTGTAAAATGTAGCTTCCCCTTCAAGGCCCATGAGGCGTGTGGAAGAGTGTGAGGCAGGCCTCACCTCCATTTGCTGTCCCATCTCTTCCTTGCTCCATAGCCTCACCACACAAAGATATGTGGGTACGTAGATGCCACTGAATACCTGGGTGTCAAACTAAATGGTATATACGACTTCATAGCTTAAGGGGAGATAAGCCCCGAAGGGAAGCCCTCTCTAAGGGAAGAAATTTGTTCTGAACCACATCCTCCTCGGCAGAGTTTGCCCTTTCTTTCACTCTGAGAGGACCTCTTCAAGTCTCCATGTACCTTTTAGAAAACTCCAGCTCAGAATGGCATAGATTTGTTTTGTTTTGTTTTATTAGTGCCACATTTAGAAAACTAGCAATAGTCACGCAAAAAATAGTGCACATAAAACGTGTTGTCTTATTATGGTACCTTAGGAGAGAGGGCAGTGGAGATCACAGTGCGGCTCTTACCATCACCATCCCCCAAACCATCCCTGGAGCTGTCCCTGGCTGAATCATTTCCACATGAGGTCAGGAGGTGCGGTGGGGACGCCTTCCAAAACTAATCCCACAGAAGAATATCAGAAATGGCAGCATTCTCTAGACATAGGTTCTACTCCTAACATGCTACCCTCAGGCTACCTTTTTGAGTAGGCAAATGGTGTTTCTTATTGGTCTGTCAGAACACTCCCTGGTCCCTTTCTGAAAGAAAGTTCTAGAAGAAAGAGCAGGTGGCTACTGCAAGTGGCTAACGAGGGTTCCTAGGGAGGAGCCAGTATCAGAAGCCCAAGGACAGGAAGATTCCACCTGGGGACAAAAGTACAGGGAGGGAGTTCAGTTAATTTCCTCTGCCATGCCTTTCCTGAACACCTACTAAGTACAGGCGATATACCAGCAACAACTTATGATAAGGGAGCCCATAGGCTCCGAAAAAAGAATACCCATTGGGTGTAATGGGAGTGGAGATGCAGTAGCAACTGAAGCAGGGATGCATCCCAGAGAATCCAGTTCCTTAACTGGGAGGGACTGAGCAAGGGCACAGCATCAGTGAGAGAGAGTCTGGGACTCCCATCCTTCGGCCAAAGACAGGAGCTAACGAGCAGGCTGGTCCAGAGATGGGTCGCCACCAGAATGCAGGAGCTGTGCCCTTGGGTGTGTCTCTTCCCTGCCTGTTGTGCAGGAGGGCAGGCAGAGAGGGAGGTCATGAGGCTGAGGTAGCTTGCTCTGGACTCCCACCGGGGCGGGGTGAGCCCTTCACTGAGACTCTAAACCCAGGAGGTCAGGATTTTCTCAGGTTTCCTTCTTGGTCTCTCTACTGCCTTAGACTTCGTGAGGCCCTGCAGGCTCAGTCACCGAAGTGCCACAGACGCCAAGGGCCCAGGCTGGCATAGGTTCCTGCCCTGACCGCACTCTCCCCGGGGCCCAGTGGCTGCTTTCTCCCGTTTTACCTTTGTTTTCCTAGCCTGTTCCTCCCGGGCTTGTTTGTGTAAGAAAACCTCTCCCTGTTTCCTGTGTCTCTGCCACTTCCTCCCGTAGCCATTCCACACCGTGGCACTGAGGGCCGTTGTTTTTCTTTCTCACCACATTCTAGACCCTGGGAATGGCCCGTAGGTGCGGGACAAAGAGGAGGAAGGCAGGTCGGCCGGGGCTGTCTCGGAACCGCTCTCAGGCACCAGAATAGCCCAGGAACCCCGAGGCATGGGTGTTTGCTTGTCAACAAGGGAAGGAAGAAACTCAGTATCAGGAGACAGCCTCTTGCCAAAGAGTCCTCAGACACTATCCAAACGGAGGCGAAGGCGGGTTCCCAGGGCTGACGACCAGAGATGTGATCTAGCTGATAGCCATCTTTGGGAAAGGAAGCTAGGACGGTCCCATTTGCTTTCTGGCTTCTTTGACAAGTTCTTACTGCTTTCAAATTAACTGAGAAATCATTGGAGCCTTACTTGCAGGGGAGCTAAACAGAGATCTGAAACCAGGCGCAGGACACGCGGATGCCCAGTGAAACGCACTTAGGAATGGATTTCCTTGTGGTTCTATTCAGTGCTCTGACCTGTTATCCCTTTTGATCAGCCCACTATTCAGGCAGCCCGCATTGTAGTGTAAGGTAAACTACTGGGTGTTTTCCTGGCAGAGCTTAAATCAGACAGGTTCTCACAGGAGCTCAGATCCTGGGTTGTTTTCCTGAGCCCAGGGGGAGAGAAATGTAAAAGTAGCTGGCTTGAGGAAGGAGGAACGGGATGCCTTTTTATTTACCATTGAAATGCCGATGCCTGCTTATATGTTGATTTCCAAATACAGATGGGAGGAACACTGTGGTCCCTAGCCCATAAATGACAGTCATGCTGGCTTCATTTGGGAACACTGGCTTAGTTTTGTAATCAAGCCTTTTTTAGTGTCATTTCAACAAAATGAGCTAAGCAAGATTTGATATAGAACTTCAGCTTCGTTTTCCTAAGAGACGTATTGAAAAACACACTTATTTTGTTGACTATCACTGAGCAGAAGTTTGTGGTTCCAGTTTGGTAGCCTTTGTTTCATAAAGCTTTCATGGTTTTTGCCAGCATCTTTCATCACATTTTTTCCCCATCAGTTGTGACACTCAGAGCCACTCATCAAAGAGATTTTGTTTATTTCAAGTTTTAAAGGACAACATGGTTGCCTGAAACATGTAAACCTCCAGGTTTTGGTTAAAACAATAGGAAGTTAAAAAGCACAAACATAATAGAAACCTATCAAATGAAATTTGTGTTTTTCATTAAAGGATGTAAGCATTCCCGATGCCACTCTCCTGCTGCAAAGCTGCTGATCTTGGGACACAATTTAAATATGGACCCATCTCCATTTACAACTTCAAAAAACAATGGACCCTACTACTTAGAACCAAGAGCACATTTAAGTTGGAAAATCCTTTTCAGGGACCCCTCTTCCAAAAAAAAAAAAAAATCAGGTTAGTAATAGTAATTAGTAGTAGTAAAAGTAATTTCAGAGGACACATTCTCTTTTTTAAAAAGTGGGACTTTTGGGGCACCTGGGTGGCTCAGTGGGTTAAGCCTCTGCCTTCGGCTGAGGGATTGAGCCCCACATCAGGCTCTCTGCTCAGCAGGAAGCTTGCTTCTCCCTCTCTGTCTGCCTGCCTTTCTGCCTACTTGTGCCTACTTGTGATTTCTCTCTCTGTCAAATAAATAAATAAATAATCTTTAAAAAAAAAAAAAAGTAGGACTTTCTTTAAAAAAAAAAAGGAGAGATTTCTTTTTCAAAGGAGAGTATTTTTTCAAATATTGTTTTATTGCTGGAATTAAATCATTGCTCTGTATTGAATTTAAAATAAACTCTGGAGCATACTAAAATATTTAAGGGTGAAATGCAATAATTTTTGAGTTGAGCTTCAAAATAAGGAAAGAGGGGGTTAGTGGAGTTTATATGAAGGTGAGGATTAAAAGTGTCTTCGGGTTAAAGGGTAAAGGAGGGTTCATTACAGCATCCTGCCTCCTTTTGCATGTTTCAACTAATCTATAATAACAATTTATCAGAAAGAAAGGAAGAAAGAAAGAAGAAAAAAATAATGAGAATCAAAAATAAATGTCTTTTTTCTGTATAGCAAGGTAACTGGTATTATTTCTGCATGTAGTTTCTCTAATCAAGGAACATTCTAGTATCATGCCACTCTGAGGCTGTCTGGCAGAGGTCTGATGCCTTGAAAGTGTTCGAAATCCAAAATTCTGAGTAGGTACGTCATTTTTCAGATGTCTGATGAAAGAAATACAAATCATATAACTTCATGTAAACGACTTGCTAGTATTAACTCAGGGTTAATTTATTCCCTAGGATACGACGTATAGGGAAAATCTGAGAAATGACAGTGTTGCTAAATAAATCTGAGAAATGGGTTTTTCCATCCCTGGCTCTGGAACAAGCAAATATAGACAAGTTTGACTGGGAAAGGTCCCCTCATTTGCTTTAACGGATGGGGGTCCTTTTATGAAAAGAGAAATCCCCCTCAGTATATGAAAGAGGAAAGGCCACTTTACTTTCAGAGACAATCCTTGATTCGTGTAATTCTGTATATTCTATGAACTTTTGACAGTAGAGTCTTGTGAATCGAGATTTTTCCACCAAGAATTTGCCAATTGGGTATGACAACCTCTCCTTCCTATCCTTCCTAGGATAGTTCGTTCCCCTTTTATCTGTTTCGCCCAAATTACATTTATACACACATATGAAAAAAAAAAAGGCACTAAATAATAAGTCGTGGAGATAATTTTCTCATTTCAAAGTGTCCAGTGAGAGATTCTAAAAATTTCTCCAGCCCGCCAACCATCCACATGGGCGAATGGGATCCACACTGGGATCCTGGCCCGGAAGCAGTTTATCAATTATGTTATGTGGTCCACGTGAGGGGCAGATAACACGGTCTAGTATTTTTTAACTGAACACTTGTATTTAGAGTTCGCCCTCCCAGAGGACATTCAACAAGGAGCCTTCGGCACCGCCAGGGGAAATACCTCACTTTGGCTGCATGGTATTTATATCTCGGGCCCTGAGAGACACAGGCTGGCCACTAAACTCGCCAAAATAGCAAGAATCCCTGCCTCTGGGTGGGTTAAATAAAGATCACAAGTTACAACAGTTGGTCTCAGAGCCCTAAACGGGCCTCTCCCCAGACACTCATTCGGCTTATCTGGAATCTTAATTCCAGTCTGCACCTTTTGATCAGGCAAGCCCCCGACCGCAGAGGACTTATCGAAGGGGCTGGAATTTGCACTGAGCCCCATGCACTCCATCTTACCGGCCACTTGCAGGCTGGATTATGGGACTAACACTTCAACACCCCCCAAGTGGAGGCCTGGGAGTGGCTCCTGGTGTCCATCACAGGCAAGGTGCCACGAGTCAAGTGGGAGGTCAAGCGGAACACGCCAGAAGGCCTCCCACAGCCTCTGTGGCTCTTCCCGGCCCTCTGCGTTAACAGAAACATCCTTCCTCAGGACTCGGCAGCAGGGTGATTTTCCCTTCTGAATGCAGGCATGAAACTCGGCTTCCGAGTCTACCTTCTCCGGCACATCCTCTCTTCTTCAGGGTGGTCTTGTCCCGCTGTCTCGCGGACTTCCCATCTCGCCCCAGGAGCCGGCCCCCACCTGTGCGACGATTGGAAAGGCCTTGCAATCTTCCCACCTGCCTGGATCTTCTGTTATCAGCCTCTAGGCCAGCGGCTCCCAGCGTCCACTTTCAGGGACAGCAGTACCCCCCTCCCCAGGCCTTCAACCCTTTTCCTAGTTAAGCAGGACAGTTACTAAGATTAATTCCTGCTCTCCTCACAATCTGATTTTTCTATCACATGTGTCCCAAACCCTAATTCAGAGCCGCCCTTAGCTAAAAATAATAAAACGAAGGATCTGTAAACCTTTGGTGGCCCCTCCCTGACCACATGCTTCCATTCCCCGTGTCCTCACGCTAACTCCTGGAGCAGCAGAGGCCCCTCGCTGCTAACCCCCAATTTGTCCTGCCCTTTTGGTGTCATTTCTTGTCCGAAACTTTCTTTTCACCTTCCTGAGTACCCAAATTTACTTCCTTTGCATCTCATTTCTTTCTGTCCCATCTCGGTGAATTATCTCATGGAAAACAAGTTTGAATACTGAATAACACAAACATGTTAAGAGATTAAGGGCTATGTGTGTGGTCCAGTCATGTAAACAAAAGAAATGTTTTTATGCCAGAATTCTCAAGTACCCAGGGAGACGACGAGCCCAAGAAAATATACTTAGGGGCAAAGTGTCCCTTTCTATCACCTATTTCCATATAACACAACCAGCCCTTGTTCATTAAGGCTGATTCTGATTTGTTTCTCATCCACTTTCCTCAAGATTGTACACTGTCCACTCTCATTTCAGCTGGAAGTCACCCATCCAGATCTGGACAGCTGTCAATGCTGGGGCTGTCTACTCAAGGAGCTGGTGTGATGTCACAGAAAGAGTCCCAGCATGAGAATCAGGCAGACTTGAGTTCCAAGCCCAGCCCCACCACCTGCTAGCCTGGTGACATGGGCAAGTCATTAACTTCTTAGAGCCTCAGTTTCATCATCTATAAAATGGGAATTTGTCACTTATGTCCAAGTTGCTGAACAAGGTGGAGAAGACAATACATGTAATTTAATGGAGCCATTGCCTTTAAAGCTGGCTCTACCAGTAGTTCTTGGAATCACAGCTTTGAACCTAAATGTCATCTGACTATGGTAAGTATGGGTTAGTTTGCTGGTCCTTCTCCTTTTCCATTAATAATTGCTTCATTCAGCACTGCAGAACTACCAAATAAGAGCCGACCTATTGACCACAGGTGCTAGAAAACTCAGAAAGATACTAAAAACTTTTGAAAGCCAATTTTTGGTGTATTCTGGACTACTTTGTGTTGATCATGGGTAGCTTAAAAATAAATGGAAAAAACGTAAAAAGTGACATAATGAAATGTCTTACTATCACTCTTCCTGCTGAAGGCAGGAATTGCATCTGTACTAAAATTTTGAGTTTAAAGGCCAGTATCACTTTTTTTTTTTAAGATTTTATTTATTTATTTATTTGACAGAGAGAGAGAGAGCATAAGTAGGCAGAAAGGCAGGCAGAGGGAGAGGGAAAAGCAGGCTCCCTGCTGAGCAGAGAGCCCTGGGGGGGGAGGGAGGCTACATCCCAGGACTCTGAGATCATGACCTGAGCTGAAGGCAGACGCTTAACAACTGAGCCACCCAGGTGCCCCTGGTGTCACTTTTAAATAACATAAACATTGGTTGAAAATAGTCACTATGAAGTGATAATGCTCACTATGAGAGAAGTCTTCCCAAGTAGCAAACCTAAAAAGTTTCCCTCCTTTTTTGACACTTCCAGAGGATCCTAAAAGATCCATGAATGCTCCATCTGATGAAATGTTACAGTTATCTAAGCACACCTTGTGAAAAGATAGTATGTATTGATTCTTTAAGGAAGGGAAATATATTTTATCGCCCTTGCCCCACAAGGACTACAAGAACCCTGGTTCGGATGCATCTTCTCTCTCTTTATTTCCGCAAGTCTACACACTTATATACGCTTACATGACCAGTCAGCGAGCAGGGTACAGGAGGGAGCAAATCAGGCTGTGCACCTAAATGAACAACTTCGCTAGCAACCAATGCTGTTTACTTCCTCTTTGGGCGTTCCGCTTAGTCTCACGAGGCAATCCTAACCTGGCAACTAGCCAGGCGCCATCTTTTAATGGCGGAGGCTGCCCTGGCCAGGGGCCTGCCTCCGACATCTCCCCCTTTTTTCTTTTACGGCAAGGATCGTGCCTGTCTTAGGTTGTCAGTGGCGGGGAATATCCTTACCCGTCATCAGACGGCAGATATCAATGATCTGCGTCCTGTCTTAGGTTGGTATATTTCCCCCACCAATCTTACCTGTCGCTGACTACTGATCCAGCATACTTAGCCACACTTGGGGAGATGTTCCAGCCTTGATGGCTAACAAGGCCTGCACCATGGCTTGCTGTTGCCTATGTTGCTGTCGCCTCCAAATTTGCAGTTTCCTTACTAGCAGAATCAAGCCCACTACGAGGATTGTCATCAGACCAATTACGCTAGCCCATTGTTTCGTAAAGGTTAACACATCTTGCAATGTTTTGATTATCTCTGGGAGGGTTGCAAGCTCAACTCTGGTGTTATTTATCCTTGTTATGCCTAGTAGCAGGTGCTGAGTATAGTTTTGGAATTCTGCGGACTAATTCCCCCGCAAGTATTGGGAGAGCTGTTGGGAGACATTCTGTAAGTCACTCATATTAGTGACTATGGGAGTTACACAAATTGCCAGGAAGGGTACTATACATCCCAGTCCCAATAGGGCCCCCCATATGTCCACTTGTTCTTGAACCAAATCCACTCTCTGGTTGACTATCAGGATTCCTGCTTGCAGATGTGCATTGATCTGAGTCTATGTTTGAAGGGCAGCCGCTGTTCCTTCTGCAAGGGTGTTCACAGCTTCCGCAGTGGGTATAGTTGCAGCAAGCGAGACTGCTGCTGCCGTGGCAGCTGCTGTAGATATAGCGAATGCTGTCACAATGGCGGCTGTGATACCAAAATCTCTCTTCTTTCTGGATAGCACCACCGGTAACTTGTCCTCTGGAATGGAAACTGGGATAGGAACATGGGTAGGGATACGCATAATCACAGCCAGTTTGAAGGCCGTGACATTCCAGCACTGGGAAAGACAGCAGTTCTTAGTGTAATTCAACGTATCATTCAGCTCACTAGCATTTGTTACGAGGAAAAGGAATGGTGGCCAGACGCATATGGGAGTGGGCTGATAAGTACTATTATTGGGACAAGACACATTAACTGTTGTCTCAAAGATACTAGAGTCATTTTGTTTATAAGAACAGTTGAGGAATTTGCCACCATTTAACATGGACACTGCTGAGATTTCAGTACATGCTCCTAGCAAGTTACAGACATGCCATGCATCAAAGGGAGAGGAGGGAATATGAGAGAAGAGTTAGTCACTGGTAAAGGATATGGCCATGCTTTAACCACTGCCCACAGCTCTCTGGCTTGCGTCTGCCGCAGGAGGTGTAGCATCCCCAGAGTTATCATCAGCATCTTCAGCATCATGACTGGTGTTCGGAGGCAAGGCTGCACGCACCAGCCGCTCTGGGATCCAAATTGGAGCCTCCTTTTCCTGTGGAAAAACACATACAGACCCCCTACTCCATACTAACACTGGATCTGGTCCATTCCACTTTCCTGTGAGGATGTCCCTCCAAAGTACTAAAGGCTTAGGGGAAGCAGCAGCATCACTTGCATGTCTGTCTGCAGCTGATTTACCCGTTTTGTCCAACGATAAAAAATTCAAAATAAAGAGAATGGTGTTGAGCTTATCTTTAGGGGACCTGAAGGTGTCCCCTATTCCCCCTTTTTGTTTATAAAGCGCATTTTTTATTGTAAGATGCGCGCGCTCCACAACACCTTGTCCTTGTGGGTTATAGGGTATTCCATGTATCAAGTGAATGTCAAGTTGTTGTAGGAAGGCTTTAAAGGGTTGTGGGCTATAGGCTGGACCATTATCTGTCTTTAATTGGCGTGGCTTTCCCCATGCCGCAAAAGCCTGTAGGCAATGGGCGATAACATCTCTGTATTTTTCCCCCATATGCACTGAGGCGAAAATTATTCCAGAGCAGGTATCTACAGAGACATTAACATATCTTAACTTTCCAAATTCTGAAACATATGTGACATCCATATGCCATATATGATTAGGTAACAAACCCTTAGGATTAACCCCCAAGGATGGTGCAGGTAGTAATATCACGCAATTTCTGCAGGAGATTATTATGTCCCGTGCCTGTGCTTTTGTTATGTTAAATTTGAGGCAAAGAGTTAAAGCATTCTGTTTCTTCAAATCCTCCCCTAAATGGTCCCATTGAGGTATGTTTAGCAAGCCTTCATCTAGGAACCATGGAGCCGCCTTTTCCCCTGTATTCAAAAAGGCCCGAGCAGTTTTTGCTTTTAGTGTAGTTCCATTGGCTTTCAGCAGGTCTTCTAAAAAGACCCTTCCAACCGCACTTTAGATACTTCATATCCCATTATGAACACACAGACAACAGACGCAGACGTTAAAGACTCGCCGCTAAATTCCGCTCTAAGGCCGCCCCGCTTCTTATTGAGGACTTGTACAAGATTCCCACCACTTTGATTGTGGTCTCTTCCCCGCTTACCTGCGGTTTTGATAAGAAAATCCCAGCTCTATGGCCGCCCCGCTTCTTGTTGCGGTCTTGTACAAGTTTCCCACCACCTTTGTAGTGGTTTTATCCCGCTTACCTGCGGACTTCTCCCTTGCAAGGTTTTTCTATTTTTACTCCCCGCTTTACTGCGGAATTTCCACTTTTGAACGTGGCTAATGTCCCCGCTTACCTGCGGACCTTTACTCCCCGCTTTCCTGCGGATTACCTTGCAAGATTCCTTTTATTAGTTCCCGGGTGCCGGCGCCATTTATCGCCCTCGCCCCGCAAGGACGACAAGAACCCTGGTTCAGATGCATCTTCTCTCTCTTCTCTCTATTTCCGCAAGTCTACACACTTATATATGCTTACATGACCAATCAGCGAGCAGGGTACAGGAGGGAGCAAATCAGGCTGTGCACCTAAACGAACAACTTCGCTAGCAACCAATGCTGTTTACTTCCTCTTTGGACATTCTGCTTAGTCTCAGGAGGCAATCCTAACCTGGCAACTAGCCAGGCGCCATCTTTTAATGGCGGAGGCCACCCTGGCCAGGGGCCTGCCTCCGACAATATTTGACTAAAACCATGATCTACTCTTCCAGTAATGATTGCTCTCTCTTCAAAAAGCCAGTCTCTCATAATTTAACTCACCAAATTCTTTAAGTCAGTTTGCGCTTTTCATGTAAAAGTCAAAACTTGTCTGCCTCCTAGGCTAGGAATGAGGATAATAATACTTTCTTTATTTCACGTTGAGTCACTGTTTTTGTTTTTTGGGTTTTTTTAAAGATGTTATTTATTTGTCAAAGAAAGAGTGAGCGAGCACAAGCAGGGGGAGGTGCAGGCAGAGGGAGAAGCAGGTTCCCTGCTGAGCAAGCGGCTAGGACTCCATCCCAGAACCCTGGGATCGTGACCTGAACCGAAGGCAGACACCACCCAGGGGCCCGACTTTGAGTCACTGTTATTAATCTGAGACAAGTTGGTCAACTTGGTTAGAAGGTTTCAAATAACAAGAAGAAAGGTGGGTGTTATTTATTACTCCCAATTCAGAGTCGAGGCTTCAAAGCCTCCAGATTCTGGGTGTGCCCAAGGTTGCCTGGACACTGATGGCAGAACCTACGCAAGCCCAGATGGATCTGGTACCATGCTGGTGTACTGAGGCTGGCAGCACAGACTGGGCTTGTGGACATCAGTCACCTTTTGTCATTCACTTCACCTGACCCCGGGCCAGGTATCCTTCCAGAGTGTGCTGTTGTCACAAGTGGTACCAGCTGAAAAAGTGAGAGAGAAAGTGCAACACACACACCCCTGCCAGCATCAACACCAGGGGGGTGCACGCTCCGAGAATGAGGCAACAGGGCTGACTTCTGTTTCTCTGTGCTCTTAGAACCCTGGTCCTCCCGTTGTGTTTCAGTTGGAAAAACGAACCTATAAATTCTTCCTTCCCCATATGCCCCGGTAGGCTCCCCTTCAGAATTTATTCACCTTTGACAAACCCTCATACTTCTTTCCCCTCACCTAAGACATCCCAGTATTCTTTCTTTCAAAGACTTTTATGATCCATTCCCTCATTTCTACTCTTACTGCGTCCACCTGGGTCCTGTGTTCTATAGTTTCATACCTAGGGTCTTGCAACAAGTTCTAAATTGCCTCCCTCCTTCCCAGAGCTTCCCCATCACCGCCCACAACACAGAGAGACTGAATCACAAACAGTATTCCCAGTGTACTCCCTGGATTTATCTGGATTTATCAGCCTGAAATCCTGTTGGCGTGGTAGAAAGAGCAGAGCGTGTGGGGTCAAAAGGCCTGGTTCTAGCTCTAGCTGTACTGCTGATTAGTTCTATGACTTTGGTTGAGTTGTACAAAAGGTTGACTTGAAAGGCTGAACTAGATTAAACGGTAAATCGAGTGAAGGTGGGGTCCAAGGTTCACACTGGGATGTCAACATCTTCTACTCATTTTCCCTTAGTCCAGCTATGTACATCTATTCTATGCTCTGCTTTGTGTCCTGGAAGGCTGACCCCTATGGGATGGTATCACTGGATTCTCTTCACGCTGTTTTTCTCTCCTGTCAATGGGAGGTACGCAGAGATGGGAGAGAAGGAGGAGAGAGAAACTGGGGTATTTTTTCCTTGCTGTTTCCCTCCTACTGGACAGACTCTCCTACAGAATCCCAGCAACATGCTTTTCTTCCCTTGCCTTTTCAGACCTAACGGTGCTACATCTTAGGGAGATACAGTTTTCCAAAATATAGTTTCCACACCAGCAACATTAGCATCACCTGGGAACTTGTTAGAAATGCACATTTATAGGCCCTGTCCCAAATTTACTGAATGAGACATTTAGAGGGTAGGTTCTAGTCATCTCTGTTTTTAACAAGCTCTTGGATAATTCTAACACTCAATAAAGTTTGAGACTCACTTCTGTAGAGAAAGTTGCTGGAGTTGACCCTGAGTCACCAGCTCAATAGGTTAGAGAGTAGGGTCTAACACTGTGCTTTTCTCTTTTCTTTTCTTTTCTTTTCTTTCTTTCTTTCATTCTTTCTTTCTTTTTTCCTTTCTTCCTTTATTTCTTTCTTTCTTCCTTTTTTCTTAAACCTTTCTCAACCTTATCAGCACATTGGAACAACCTTCAAAAAATACTGATGATGCTGGAGTCCAATCCTAAAGATTCTAATTTAACTTTTCTGGGGTATATGCTGGGCATCAGGAATTTTTTAATTGCCCCAGATAGGTACCAAGCTTGAGAACTATTATACAGCAATTTCCTTAACCAGCTAATTGGACCAGTACATGAGACTGAAGTATCACAGTTGCCCTTGGAAGAACAAGGGGACCCAAACCATCAAAAGGTAGGAGTGTTGAAATGAATTTATTATGTGTAAACCACCCAACCACCCTCACCCCTCTTCTGCCCCATTCCTACTTCAGAAGACCTATATGATGCTCTCCTATTAAGAAATGCCTTAGGGAGAGAAAGCTTCACCTTAGAGAGCTCTACAGAGACGGAGGAGTGTCTCTATGCCAGAGGTGGGGGGAGGGGGCTGCTAGTGTGGAGTTGGGTCCTGATTTTATCAGCGATATGGAATCCCAGGATGGGACTTGTAAAGAATAATTACCACGACAGACTGCAGATACATGGAGAGGTGATCCGTGTCACATCCGAAAAAATCTGGTGGTTGCTTTCTGATCACAGAGCCCTTAGGAATGGGAAAGATGGGCAGGTTACCAGGGTATTAGTTGAACCAAATAGCTGGAAACACTCTAGGTTTAATCAGCAGGAACTGGACTGGCTTACCCAGAAAAACTCTCCGATGCCATTCCCCCACCACTGTCCTCAGCAGATGTACCAGAATCTGCAAAGGGAGAGGAGGGGACATTTTTTTGAAAAAGTAATCAAGTGAGGCTGTTACGTGCCAGCCTTTCCTATCTTCTCTTGGATTGGGAATAAATGGATTAAATGAGTTTTGTTTAGGGCCTTCTTAAGTCAAAGACTTTATGGTTTTATGACAAGGCTAATCGTGTGTCAGTCAAAATCCTTTAGGAGTTCCTCCCTGACCTCCAGGAAATAGCTAATTCTTTACTCTGATGTTCTATTTCCTGCATGGTCCTTTAGTGCTATCTTTCACGTCCCATCTTCCACCAGTCTTACAGCAGTGTTTCCCAACCTTTGTCATTTGTGGCTCATCTTGAAAATGATAATGCGTGCCTGCACTCAGGTAAATGGTCTGAGCTAATCACAGCTGGACATGGCTGCTCTCAGTGCCCCAGGCCCCTCCAGGTAGTCCCAAAGGTTGAGGCAATCAGTCTCACATACCTCTTCGCATCTAAGCCAGACCTTTGTGCTTCACTCGGGTGAGTTCTTCTGGTTGTGAGACTCTGCTGGCCCACAAAATCCTCCCTCCATTTCAGGGCTGTCTGTCCTTAGTGCCGTTTAGAGCCTTACTCATTAACATCTCCATATCTTTGCTTTCCTACTTCCTATTTTCCCACTTCATTTGTTTCTGTCTATCCAAAACCAATGCATCCTCTGATAAGCAGTGGGCATCCCCGATCCTCCAAGAAGTCTCCTGGACGGTGGGAATCCCAGTGCCTGTTCTCTGAGCAGTCCTTTGACACTGAACGATAATCTACCTTGAATCTCGGCTACGTTTTTCAGGAGCTTACATGCTTCAGGGCCAGACTCCAGAAGCTCAACAGTTTTGAGAAGGCACTGCCAGCCTAGCTGCCTTTTTGGGCATTGACAGTGAAAGTCATGGTGAAAGTAGCAGGAGCCTGAGAGATGAATGGAAATACCAAGGAGGGGTCAAGAAGGCTCTTCCACAAACCACCTGTGAGGTGCTCCTGGGGACTTCCACACCATCTGTTGGTGTCACATGTTTCCAGCCCCAGCTGGGATGGCTCAGGAAAGGTGGGGTACTCAGAGGAGATAGAGCTTCTCAAAAACAGAAAGTATATCTCATATCTTAGGGAGTGTGTGTGCAATGAATGTACAAAAAATGTACAATAACTGTACAAAAAACGTACAAAGACTCAATAGATATTGCTTCAAATTAATTAAAATCCCAGTAAAATCTTTATCAATCAATATTTTTAGGAGCAAGAAACAAAAGCTGATTTACTTAAGCACAAAGAGCGTTTGCTGAAAAACTACATGGTAGCTCACAGCTTTGAAGGAAAGGCGACACATCCCAGTCTGGGGGAGGACAGAAGCCAGGGTTGTGAGGGTTTCCTCCCCTGGAGCTCCTGGGCTCTCCAGGGCACCGCTCCCACTCCGATGGCCTTTGGTACCCACGAGTCTGCACAAGGTCCTAATTCCTAGGACACTGTCTGGTCTGGCCTCAGTCATGTCCCTGGCTGGGCATGCACAGGGCTACAACAAAGTCACATAAAAATGGGGAAAGGGCATTTCCCCAAGGAGAAGATGATGAACAGTAAAGAAAAAAAAAGTAATACTTGCCTACCACAATGTCCAATAGCTTTTTCTATCTGATTAACTGACTGATTCACCATTAACATTTCATCTCACTTTATTGTTGACAAAACAATTTTCACACATTCTATGTACTTTAATCTCATTTTAAAACTCCTGAGTTAGATTTTGTTTATCGTTTCCTTTTAGAGAAAGGGAAGCTGGGTTTAAGAAAAGGTGTCACTTTTACAGAACTGAAATCTGGATCCAGTGCAAACTTCAAGCTTTTTCCATTATATAAGACTGTTAGCTTAAAAATAAAAGTTTTTTTTTTTTAATATGACATTTTAGAATCAGTCCTGGATCAATTTGGATTAAACATATGCAGTATTTCTCCAACATACAAAACATCTGTAATAATCTGAGCAAAAATAATCAGGGGATACTACTTCGAAATCCTTCATATTGCTAGATTTTACTCAAATAAATTAAATTCGATAAATGTACTGAAACACATAGGATGCATCCCAGATGCTAGGGAATCAAATAAATATGAGATTCAGTCTCTGTACCCCCATAGGTCAAATTAGGTCATCTAACTAAATAAAGTCGACATCTAAATAAGTAAGTACAATAGAGATACTTCAGGAACATTGTATTTTAGTTGCCTGTTTACTTCTATTTCCCGGACACCAAGCCTCCTGGGGTCAGGGATCGTGTCTTTTTTGTTCAGTGCTGGGACAGAGCAGATTCTCAATAAATATTTATAGAATATATAAATTAATTCATGAAAAAAGACAAGTGTAATGGAAACTCAGTTGAAAGAGGGTTTATTTTTTATTTCTTTTTTAAGAAAAGTTATATTTTGACAAATGGTAGGATGAGTTATAAAAGAATCCATGAGGACAACTCATCTGCGGGCTGGAGGGCGCTGTTACCTGTGCCTTTCTTGTCATGCTCACGAATAGAGAGGCAGCAGCACACTAAGAGGAGCACTGGTGCCTCTAGAAGCTACTTTTGCATTGTTGTGTAGGAACAAATAGATACTTCTGTTCCAACAGATACCCCAAAAAGTAGCTTTGCTCCTTTAAGTCCTACTTCCAATCTCCTCACCACTGCTGCATTTCAATCTAGTCCCATGGCCAACACTTCTCAATCTTAATTTTTTCAAACTGTCTCAAACTGTCAAATTGTACCATGTAAATTGGCCACATAGGTGCTATATTATCATTTTTTTTCTCATGGGAAATACACTGATTTATTTTTCCATTATTCCACTAAGCCTAGAGCCCTCTGCTGGGTTCACTGTAATTCTGGAACCTACATCCCTCTAACTCAAATGTAAAAAGCCTCCATCATTTCTCCCTAAGCTCACCCCTGCCCCCGCCCCATGCCACACATGGATACATTGTTCATGAGACAGTCAGCAAAAATATTTGCCATCTGACAAACTAAATGAAAACATCTCCTCTTTCCAAAGAAGTAAGTTACCAGGACAACTAATGTCTTTGTTCCAGCATGGCAGAGATCCCAAATGATAGATCCACTCTAACCCAGTTAAAGTGTCAAAGGGACAAACCTAGGAAAGCTCTAGGGTGGATGAGAGTCACTTAAAATACTCAACATCTAAGGTCAGGTCACCAGTTCGGAAAGGGGATTCTTGAAATACCTGGACCTGGAAAGCTTGGAGGTCCTGCCTATGGGATCCAAAAGCATGCGAAAAGTAAGCCGCTGTTTTGTACACACTTTGAAGAAAACATGTTTGGTGGCTGGTTTAAACGTTTGTCTTCGATTCAGAGCTCCTATTTGATCCTAGACCAAAATATGTATCCCAAATTGCAAACAAAGCTGTTAAAATATCAGAACGACCATGGACGGCAGTCTTCAGAAGCTAATCCAAAGGCACATGTAACAAGCAAAGCCCTGTGGCCACTTCACAAAACCTTTAAAGTACCAACTTCAACTAAAAACATATGGCAGCACAGGGTATGAAAAAGACCTTTTCACTTCCTAGAGAGATGCCAGTCTTCTCTTGGTAGCACAGAGAAGCTCTGCCACCAGAGAGGCTCACGGGAAAATGCAGTGGCCTGCGGGAAGCACATCGGTCCGTCTCCCATCTCACTGCCCGTGCAGTAATGGTTGAAGTTGTCCCTTCAGCCGGCATGAGTTGGTATTTTATATTGCCTAAAGAAACTTGTAAACTACTTCATTCTCATCATTCAGATGTAAACCTTATGTGGGAGACTGTTTGGGGACAAGTAAGATCCAATAATTAAGTAATTATTAACAAAAAATTAATTCTTTAAGTCAATGAAGATTGCGGCCACAGGATTTTAAGCCCCAGATTGCCATAAATATGGGAGAATGCAGGTTTCGTTAATTGGATCTTCTACTTACACAGAGTTGTGTATATCCCATACGCAGACCACCAGTTTCAAAAAATAGAAGACAATATATTCACCTAGTATGAAAACCATACTGAGCAAAACCATTCCTGGTTCCAAAGTGCCTTAGAATGTCATGGGCCTTAGGGTCACCATTAAATATGTCATTTTTAAGAGCTAGAGAAGAATAAACTGACTCCCCACAGACTCACCCTGGGACGTGCTCTGTTAAATTCTGCACATTAACTTAGTTACTTGTGATTTATTTCTTTCTCATAAAATGAAGCTCGGTGTATGAAAAAAGAATTCCTATTGGTTTGAATGTGGGAAACTAGATGCAGAAACTCAGTTTCCCACGTCCAGAATAACCAACTTTTTTGCTGTACATATTTTTACATAGCTGAAATGACGCTGCACAGAAAAATATTCTTCTTTTTTCATTTAACAGTCTCTCCATCACGAGAATTTTTACATGTCATTGAAATCCCTCATTAACAAATTATAATTGTTACACAATGTTAGGGCAAATAGATTAGT
Source organism: Mustela nivalis (assembly GCF_964662115.1). Lineage (NCBI taxonomy): Eukaryota > Metazoa > Chordata > Mammalia > Carnivora > Mustelidae > Mustela > Mustela nivalis. The sequence goes on along the minus strand of NC_139024.1, from coordinate 74,307,957 downwards.
TGCAATATACAACTTCTCATGTTTGGAAATTTAAAAAAAATTGTTTCTATCATTTAGCTATTACAGATAATATTGTGTTCATTTTCATATGTTAATCTTTGTCTGATGATTTCCTTAAAATGATTCCCTAGAATGGAGTTGTGATCAAAGTGTTTGGTTCTTGGATGTTAGCTAAACCTATTGTGATGATATTTCACAATACATACATATATTAAATCATTATGTTGTGCACCTTAAACTTACACAATGGTATAAGTAAATTATATCATAATAAAACTGGAAAATAAGACCAAAATATTAGGTTCTTGATATAATCTCTCAAGTTTACCAATTTACTCTTTATATATATGATATGATATAAACAAATAAGTGACCTATATTTATATATCAGTAATTAATATTAAATAAGTGCTATATGTGTGTATATAATTTTCCTATAGGTTTATCAATTTATCTCCATTAGTAGTATTTCTCAGTATCCATTTACCACTCTCAACAGCACTGAAAGTTCACTTTAATTAATTTTTAATTTATTTTAAGCCTTCCTGATTCTCTTCACACATCTCTCCTGGTAGGTAGCCTCATCTAATGATTTATATGGTTATCTGGCAAGTTCTTCTGAATACAAACATTTATTTTTTAAAAAAAAACACATTATAGGGGCACCTGTATGGCTCAGTGGGTTAAAGCCTCTGTCTTCGGCTCAGGTCATGATCTCAGGGTCCTGGGATGGAGCCCCACATCGGGCTCTCTGTTCAGCGGGGAGCCTGTTTTCTCCTCTCTCTCTCTGCTTGCCTCTCTGCCTACTTGTGATCTCTGTCTGTCAAATACATAAATAAAAAATCTCAAAAAAAAAAACCCAACACATTATAAACCTACAACATATTATGAGGTTACATTGTATTCTGCAATAAGACAGGGTTATTCTTACAATTCTCTATGATTGTGAAGGCAGTTGTCACTTAGATGGAACACAAAAAACTCTCAGCTACTTCCTGATATATTTAAAATATGACAAGTAGAGTCTGCTACGCTTTAGTATTTTCTACAGAACGGATATATTTGGGTTTTCATCATGCTTAGAAAGTTTATTGGAAAATCCACATTCCTTTTGAAGTTATTATGTTCAAATGTTATAATACAAAAAAAGAGGACATGTAAACTTCAATAAAAATATTAAAGTCCATGTTTTCTTCTTTATTTGAAGAGGTATCTCAAGGAAGAAAAGATCTCTCTCAAACTGAAGAAGAACAGTTATGTGTGTGGTTTTCTCACTTCTCAGTCTCCAGGTCCCTCAAGCCCGGTAGTGCTGTCTCAAAAAGCAACGGAGGGACACTTGATTGGCTCAGTGGATCACGCGTCTGACTCCTGATCTTGGCTCAGGTCATGATCTCAGGGTTGTGAGATCAAGTCCCATGTCAGGGCCCATGCTGGGTATGGAGTCTGCTGTAGGAATGGTTGTACAATCATAAAATCATTTGAATATACCCAATTCCACAGAACATTATGCTTAAAAATAGTTAAAATGGTAAATTTTATAAGTATTTTATACCCCTCACCATCCCCCCCCCCCAAAAAAAAGCAATAGAGGTTCTTCTGGCTTTTTCCTTGGCTTTTTTTTTTTTTAGCTACCTGCTGTCTGCTAACCAACCCATATAAATCTGCCACAGCCTGGTAGCTACTGGGACCTTCAAACGATCTGAGAACTCAGAGACGTGGCCCCAGCTCTTCTTCCAAATTAGCAGCATTGTCAGTGCACATCATAAATTGAAAATATCATGAGCTGAAAATTCATTTAGTGTACTTCACCAGCCCAATACGATTGCTTAGCCTGGCCTTACTTTGAACGTGCTCAGAACACTTCTTACAGTAGCCTACCAGTTGGGCTAAATCATCCAACACAAAGCCTATTTGATAACAAAGCATTGGATAGCTCGTGGAATTCATTGAATTCTGTACTGAAAGTGAAAAACTAGGGGATAAGTAGAGGGTGGTTGTAGGCATATGGGTCGTTCACGCTCCTGATCGTGCCGCTGACCACAGCCTGGGAGAAGATCCAAATACAAAATCCGAAGTATGGTTTTTCCTGCTGCATGTTGCTTTCGCAACATTGTGAAGTGGGAAAATCCTGCGTGGAACCATCGTATGTCAGGTCTGTCCAGGCATGACCATAATATATTGGAGAAGTTATCCCAGAAGAGTAGCCCCTGCTGCTGGCTATTGCTTCCTGACTGGGAGACACATGCATTTTGCATTCCTCAATGGGCAGATTTCCGGAAATGCAGTATGTAAATTAAAATTAATAAAATGATGAAAAGGGCAGAGATGAAAAGGGCAACTGTATTATTATATAAATAAAGCAAATGGTGCAAAAGAGTCTAAAATATAGATCGACCTTTTAGAAATACTTTTTAAGCATAAAATCTCGCTTTGTTAGTATGATCAATGCCTGTCCCCATCCCCCATCCCTTCCAAAGCCCCCATCAACTTACTTCTTGGCAGAAACTAAATGAAAACACCAGCAGGTATAAATCAAATGTTATCACAGCTATAAAAATATGTTAAAGAATTGGAGTAACCACTTTAAATACAAGAAATGTTAAAAGAGTAGGATATTTGGGGGTGCCTGGGTGGCTCAATGGGTTAAGCCTCTGCCTTTGGCTCAGGTCATGATCTCGGGGTCCTGGGATCGAGCCCCACATCGGGCTCTCTGCCTGCTTCTCTGCCTACTTCTGATCTCTCTCTCTGTGTTAAATAAATAAATAAAATCTTTAAAAAAAAAGAGTAGGATATTTTATATATAAACATATAAATACATATAAACATATAACATATATTTACATATATGATATAAGATATATATAAATATATAAATATGAGATCTAAGAGTGGCTGAAGTGACAGGAGCACTTACTCTGAGCCAGGTACCATCCCAAGTCCTCACTTGTATTTACCTCTCATTGCTAACACAGTCCTTACCAGGTAAGACACCTCTACTGCCCAGTTTACAGATAAGGAAATGAGAGCCAGAGAGTTTGGCAATTTGGTACTTCTAAGGCTTGCAATTAGCTGCAGTGCTCTAAAAGTGTGCACAGTACCTCCTTCGCAGACTGTATCTAGAATCTCACCCTGTATCTAAGATGGCCACAACGGAAAGGGGGAAAACTGGCTAAATTTGGGCTGTAGTTAAAAGCACCTGCTGGCTTTTACAAGTCCTATAAGCACCTCTTTGAAAAATGACCATAATTCATATCTTAAAAAAAATTCAAGAACTAGTTTGTCTTCTCTGGACCCTCAAGTTTAAGCAAATAAACTATTTCTATGCCTCCAGATTTTCCTTGTGATTAGAATTATTTCCTAGAGGCATCAGTTTGGGCAGGAAGGAGGAATGATGAAGACAAGTGTACTTAATAAAAGCTATGTCCAGTGTAGCACCTTTCCTTGTGTGTTCAAATCCTGGACATAGTTACTTTCCATCATGACAGATACCTCCTGGGATGATAGTGTGGACAGAGTACTATCCAAATAGAAACTCATCCTCTTTGAATCCATTAGAAAAGCCAGAGCCGGGGCGCCTGGGTGGCTCAGTGGGTTAAGCCGCTGCCTTCGGCTCAGGTCATGATCTCAGGGTCCTGGGATCGAGCCCCACATCGGACTTTCTGCTCAGCAGGGAGCCTGCTTCCTCCTCTCTCTCTGCCTGCCTCTCTGCCTACTTGTGATCTCGCTCTGTCAAATAAATAAATAAAAATCTTTAAAAAAAAAAAAGAAAAGAAAAGCCAGAGCCTTTTGCAGACCCTATCTCCTGTCTTGAAAGACTTTGTTCTTTGCCCCTACCCATCCTTGCTTCCCACCACCAGCCCCAGGCTTCCTACCCCTGGTACAGTCCAAGAGAGGAATCAGTGAGGTCTTCAAACTTCTACTTATGGAATCCAACAAAGGCAAGCCCAGGATTTTGGGGGTGGCACTGGAGGTGGTGAGAATAACTTCCAATTGGACCCATCTGCAGATACTTGGAAGCTCTCAGATCACAGCTAGTTGGGGAGAGGACTTGGAGCATTGGTAACTGATCAGTGCTCCATACTACATACTACTAAGTTAATAGGAAGTAAGTCAATGAGCATCCTCTGGGAAAACAGCCAATATCTCCTTCCCTCCCCTCAGACAGAAAGCACATCTCAACAAAGCTCCTGAGTCAAGGGTTGCCATTAGTGACCAACTCATTTATTTATTTCTTGAGTTTCCATCTTTAGTACTATTTCCATATCCATAAAACAAAGAATCTTTAGGCTATATTTATTTCGGAGAAAGTGTTCCAGTGTCCGTATGGAAATTATGACTACAGCAGTGGACAAAATGTGGTCAACTATCATGCATTTACATTCTTTCTACACAGGAAAAAGATCAGAGGCAGAAAGAACACCAGAAACTTCTAGGCCTTTCCTTTACCTTGTGACTAGAAGCAAATCATTGGATTCCCAGAGCTGCAAGTTCTTGTCTGAAAAAGAGAGATAACACTCCTAGGTCTTCTTTTTTCATTTGGGTGTGTGAGGATCAAATGGAGAAATGTAAATAACAATGTAATTGAAAGGGCTGTGTAATTGATCCATTAAAGACTATATGAGTGATAAGCTATCACCACATCAGGTGATAAAGAAGATATTCTGTCTATAAACAAACTAGATAATGACTTTTTTTTTTCAAAGATTTATTTATTTATTTATTTGAGAGAAAGAGAGGACACAAGTTGGAGGGGTAGAGAGAGAAGAGAATCTCCAAAAGACCCCAGGCTCTGTGTGGGAGCCTAAGAAAAAGCTCGATGTCATGACCCTGAGATCATGACCAGAGCCAAAACCAAGAGTTGGTCCCTTAACTGACTGTACTACCCAGGCGCCCCCTAGACAATGACTACTTAAGGGTGTTTTGGGATCTAATGTTTTATAGTTCAGCAAATGAAGATAAACTTTGCCATTCAATGAGGTAAGACCATCACAGTCAATGAGCCCACAGTAGCTTAGGCTAGCCCACAGTGTTCATACCCTCCCTCCAAATACATTGCATATGTTGTTTATATGATGCACTTGTTTACATGTAAATTAATCACATGCTGCTTAATGATGTCATGTATTATTATTTACCTTTTTTTAAATTTAATTTTTCTCATGCGAATATATGTCTCATATATTCAACTAGACTATGAATTCCTTCAGGAATATTTAATGAGCTTGTTGTGCATGTTAAATGAGACCCAATTTATTATTGTCTGTCTGTATACAAAATTTTTGTCTGTATGAGAAAGACGAACATGTCCACAAAGAAAGAGAAATGAGAATTTAGTCTGACTGTCTCCTAGTCCACCAACCCAATCTTCACACTTTGGGAATTAAGTAGAATAGATAGGCCAGAGAGCCCATATATAAACACATTTAAGGCTTACATTTTCCCAGAAAAATATGTTTAAAATTCTAGAAAACGTATGTTTAGTTTGAAAAGCATGCCTTTCTGGCTTAGACTAAGATTGAATTCGTTATCATCAAGGAAATGCAAATCAAAACCACTGTGAGATACCACCATGTCCACTGGGCTGACTATAATAAAAAAGACAGACAATAATAAATTTTGGTGAGGATATAGAGAAAAGTTTGGAATCCTCATTAACCATTGGTGAGAATGTAAAATGGAGCAGCCACTTTGGAAAACAGACTAGCAAGTCCTTAAAATTTTAAGAGTTACCATTAGAATTAGCATCAAAGTTACCAGATGACTCAGCAGTTTCACTCTTGGGAATATACCCAAAAGAAATGCAAACATACATGCATACAAAAATTCCTACACTGATGTTCATAGCAGCAGTATTAATAGTAGCCAAAAAGTGGAAATAATGCAAATGTCCACCAACTGATGAATCGTTAAACAAAATGTGATATACCTACACAATAATTATTCAGCCCATGAAAAAAATGAAATATTGGCAAATGCTATATACCATGGATGAATCTTGGAGATATTATGTCAGATGAAAGAAGCCAGTCACAAAAAGCCATACATTATGCAATTCCATTTGTATGAAGTATTCAGAATAGACAAATTCACAGAAAGAGAAAGTAAATTAGTGGTTGCCTATCCCTAATCCCGGAGGGATAGGGAATGATTGTTAATGGGTAGGGGGTTCCTTTTTGGAGTGATAAAAATATCTTGAAATTGACGATGGGGATGGTTGCCCAGTCCTGTGAATATACTTAAAACAGTTGAATTGTATACTTTAAATAGATGGATTATATGGTATGTGAATTATATCTCAATAAATTAATTTAAAAGATTGGACTAGTGCTATATTAGAAAGACCTCACTAATTTACAGGAAGATTAAAACATCAGACCAGCAGAAATATCACTAACAAAACAGTAAAGATTATTTAAGGTTTTCATTTTTATTTTAGTTAATTAATTAATTAATTTAAAGATTTTATCTATTTTTCAGAGAGAAAGAGTGAGAGTACAAGCAGGGGGAGTAGCAGGCAGAGGGAGAAGCAGGCCCCTGGCTGAGCAGGGAGGGAGCCTAATGAGGGACTCAATCCCAGGACCCCAAGATCATGACCTGAGCCTAAGATAGATGCTTAACAGATTGAGCCAGCCAGGTATCCCATATTGAAGAGTATTTAGAGATACAAATACATCACTAAAATATATCTATAGTTGACAGCTTATTTTTTTTTTGACAGCTGAATTTTTAAATGTGCTATAATACACTCAAAAATTAAGTTAGAATCATAAGACTCCTCACAGGATATGCTTTAGTAAGCTACCTAGCTATTAGATTTATAATAGACTATAAAACCATTCTATTTTACTTTTTTTTATATAAAACCATTTTAAAAGAAAGATAATTAACTTTAAACTTCATTTTGTTTCCATTTGTTCCATTTTGTTCCAATTGTTTATAGCATCAAACTCTTGAAATATTTGTATTGGGGTGCCTGGGTGGCTCAGTGGATTAAAGCCTCTGCTTTTGGCTCAGGTCATGATCCCAGGGTCCTGGGATCAAGCCCCACATCAGGCTCTCTGCTCAGCAGGGAGCCCCTTCCTCCTCTCTCTCTGCATGCCTCTCTGCCTCCTTGTGATCTCTGTCTGACAAATAAATAAATAAAACCATAAAAAGAAAAAGAAATATTTGTATTAACAGAGTTTTTATACCTTTCTAATCAACCAATAGAGATGTTATAAAAATTATGGAGCGTAAAGGGTTACCAAAATATGTAGTTAAGAAATTGAATAGATAAAGCCTGTGAACCAATTATAATCTGATACATGACACATTCTAAGACTTATAATCAGATATTCAGTAACTAAAGTGTCTTTTTACCATTTTGGCAAGAAGAATAGTAACTTTAAAGAATATTCTTTTGGAGGGGGGATTCTTATACATGCTTTCATTAACTTATGTAATGGGAATTGTATTTAGGCTTTGCAGCACCAATATTTAACATTTAAATTTGAAAACAGTTTTCTTCTTAAACTACCAAATAAACCCATGTCTTCTAAAATTAAATACTTATATTATTGCTCAAAATAAACTTCACTCAGTAAATGTATCTAAATGTAAATAAAATATTCTTATCATTTCTAAAGTGCCAAATTCAGATAATACACTTACAAAAGAAATAGATGTTGTATAATAAATAAGACTACTTAATTCTACATCAAAAGAAGATGACTTGTGGTAACTTAAAACTTTCAAAAAAATATATCTGTCTTTGCACAAGAGAAACATTTTGAGATTAAAATGTCTTCAAGGGGTGCATTGGTGGCTCAGTGGGTTAAGCCTCTGCCTTCGGCTCAGGTCATGATCCCAGGGTCCTGAGATCGAGCCTCTCGTCAGACTCTCTGCTCAATGAGAAGCCTGCTTTCCCTTCTCTCTCTGCCTGCCTCTCTGCCTACTTGTGATCTCTGTTTGTCAAACAAATAAATGGAATCTTTTTAATAAATAAATAAATTTCTTCAAGGTTCACAATTATTTCACTCAAAGGGTCCATGTTTAATTTTTCTCTCTTTTAAAATTGTATTTGAAATCTATCTATCTATCTATCTATCTATCTATATATATATATTTATAATAAATATGTAGAGAGAATGTCACATGCCTTTTAATTTTGGAATTTGTTTCCTGGTTTATCTTTATAAAAATTTTTGTAATACAACTAGAAGACACTTAGCAGCAGTTGAAACAACATGTAAAAACATTTAAAGTTGAGGTAGATTTAAATTAATGTCATGTCAATCATACCACAATAGCGTGGTTTAAAAAGTAAAATTAAAATAATTTTCAGAGTTGAGGCCATTACAATAAATAAAGAACACTTCAATTTTAAGAATTTTGTCAGAATGCAATACTTGTTTGACCCCAAATTGTGTGTGTTTCAAATTGCTTCATATTTCTTCCATCTGTCTGGTGTCACCTTTGCTATATCCTAGAAAACAAATTAGAGGAAATATACCATTCAAGCAAATCACACAATTAATATTAAGAAGTACATGTACCTCATTCCATAACTTCAAAAAAATAGAGGATTCCCTTTTCTAAATTTCACTGAGATCTGAGTGAATTGAATATGTTGCTTATACATGAGTTGTGCTTTATTTTCTCACCTTTTTTAAAAGTTGAGTTGGGGCAGGGAAAATTTACATTTTCACATGAGGAATTTTCCTAACACTTGCTTCTGATTAAGGACTCTGGATCACAATGATTCAGCGAACATTGATTTACACAGAGCTTTAGAAAACAGCTTGACTTTCAAAGAAGTGAGACTTTCTCAAATGAATCATAAAGAAAGTCTTTAAAAGTCAACAACAAGAGAAATTTCAGATTTTCCTCCCACCACAATAATTTGGCACATTTAAAAGTATTTTTGTAGTCAGAATGCTATAGAAATCTGGAAATAATTCTGATTTTAAAAGGCAACATTTTCAGAAGCATGAAGTTTCTAAGTGTCAATTAAAAGCCATAGGTAATGTTTCATTGTAGTTGGAGCTGTTATGCTTAACACCCATAACGTAACGATAATGGGAGGTACGAAAATACACACTAGATAGAACTTAATTTCATGTTACCGAATATGCATTTCTATAATAAAAATGCACTGCATATATGCAACACATTTAAATACTATCATGCCATCCATAAATTTTTCAAAGGCAAAAAACAAACTTTTCAAAAATCTAACTGAAATAACCTTGTACTCCAAAACAAATTGGAGTTCTCGGATTGTTTACGTGCACTGGTCTATAATGGAAATAAGTGGAGTTCAGATGAGTTTCCTGGCACTGTGTAATAAAACCCACAATTATATATAGATTCTTAATTTTCTAACAACAAATGCAGGGCCGAGCAATGTCGTTGGAGCAAATTCCTGAAACAGATGTAAAGGTCTTGATGACAGTTACTTTCCAGGTCTACGTTCCCACAATCACATCTCTGAAAGATTTTTTACATGAAGTGTTTGAAGAAGGGGAGGACGTGTCAGTGATCCCTGAAGCCCATTCTGGGTCCCCTTTAAGGTGGAGGTGGGGCGACTAGGAGGGAAGAAAAGGTAAAATGCTGATAAGGGAATCTGAACCAAATGTTGTCGCATGCTAGAAATGATTAGATGCCCTTGTCCCGGAGCGGTTGCAGAGGTCCAGGGTGAAAGAGGGAAACAAGGGGTCAAGTGTGGGCACATGAGTTAAAAAAATTTTTTTTTGTCATATAGGGGAGGGAAAATGAATCTTTAATCTACTCCTAAATCCTCTCTTCATTTCTTTTTTCAATATCCTTTGGTCCTGGGATGGGAAGAACGGAGGTGGGTCTGGATGCTATTTATCAACACATATTAGGTTAAGCTACACAGTGTGTTTGTAATTAAAGTAAAAGCTGTAGCAAGAACATTCTGTTCCCTTGCTTAGAGGTGTTCGCAGAGCACAAGGGCACAGCCACTGGACTGGGCTTCATCATGCAATGCCTATTTTTAAATGTCTATGTCTTATCGCTAGAGTTGCTTTTTGGTGGGAGACATGTCTTACATGTTCATTCAGTGACTATGCACTGAGGGGCTGCTCAGTGCCAGGCCCTGTTTTGGACAGTGAACAAATGGGGAAATCCTGGTTCTCATGGAATTTACAGAAGAGTAGCCAAAACAGACATTAAACAAAGTTAAATGAGTAAATTGGGGGTATTATGGTTCATGAATTTTTAATACATATTTTCCACATTTTAACGTATGTAAATTAGAATGCATTTTTAAATGGATGGTAAATCATATTTTAATTGGTGATTTTTTTTTTTTTCTTTATGGTGGGCCATAAAATAGTGATACCAACAAACCTACAGTGATAGCATTTAGAATTCTAGAGAATTCAGTAGATTATTAGAGAGTAATAAGTACTTTCAGAGAAGATAGAGGAGCAGAGGAATATCAGCAGTGTTGCCAAGGACACCCTCACTGAGGAGGTGCCATCTGAGGCCAGGCTTAAAAGTTAAGCCAATTAACCATGCAGAGCTTTCCAAAGAGAAGAAACTGCAAATGCAAATGCCCTGAGGCAGGGGGGCGGCTGGTCCCATTTTTGGAAATACAAGACCAATGTAGCTGGACTGGAAAGGGGGGTGAGGATGGCAGCAGGAAAGAGAGAAATCTGAGAAGTAACAAAGAAGCCAGACTGCAGAGACCCTTACAGACCCCTGTAAGGACTCTGACTTTTACTTTGAGTGAGATGGCAAGTCACAGAAGTGTTTGGAAGCCGACATCATGATATGAACTCTACATGAAAGGTCTATGTGAATGGCTGCCGTGTTAAGAATGGATGGGCAGAAGGAGAGCAAGGTGGAAACAAAGCGAGCAATTCAGAATCTTCTGTATGATGCCAAGTAAAAGGTGAACCTTGAAGACATCACCAGGCTGTTAGCAGTAGAGGTGATAAGAACTGGTTGGATTCTGAATAGATCAAACCGACAAGATCTGTTAATTTTGGATGTGGGGTTCAAGAAGAGGTGTGTCATGGATGACTCCAAGCCTTCTGGCCTGAAAAACTGTAAACCAGAGAGGCCTCATAATCTACAAGTTTCCAGCTGAACAGAGACATGTGTATTCAAAACTCAAAGAATTCAATGATAGTGACAGTAGGAGTTCTGGCACCAGTATAGACGAGTGCTGCTCACCAAAGGAAGGGAAAGACTGAGAAAGGTGAGAGGGAAGGGGAATTGGGTTTATTGTACCAAGTGGTTTGTGTACATGATCTCATTTAATGCCAACAACCACCACACAGTGTCCTGATCACTGTCCCCGTTTCACAAGTAGAGAAGTTAGATTTTAGGTTGGTAAGGAGCTTACCAAGTTTACGCAGCTATGGTCCTTGCGAGTTCTCCTCTTGGAACTGGTTGCAGTTCTTTAACTGGGTTTCCAAATCAGGTGCCCTACTCTTTTTGTTTTGTTTTGTTTTAACAGCATCCAGTTCTGCTCTCTTTCCTATTCCTAGAGAAACTGAAGGGTGTTTTCTCACTATAGATCAGCAGAAGAACATTCCAGTGGACACCACACAGTGTTGTTCCAAAAAAACATCCTTCAGCCAATATATGTCAGTGTCCAGGAGAGTCTTATATTTCACCCCCAGAGCTCTCTCCTTACCCAGGGCATCAGCCTTTATCCAACACCCAACCCCCTTCCACACCCCTTCACTTCTTTTCCCCAAGACTCTCCATCCTGGGGGGGGGGGTTCAGACTCTCCGTCCTGGCGGGGGTGGTGGGGGTGGTCAGCCCTCAAACCCGACAGATTGTCTAACTGCCTTTGCTTACACCACCATGAGATCCTCACCCAGCTATGGTACCATGCAAACCTTGGGCAGCGGTCACGTGAGAGATCTGCCAGCTGTGATGCTAGCCCTTAGATGGCAAGCCTTCCCCAAACAGGTTGACAGGGTCTAGTGTATCATGAAGGGTGAGGGCTTTGCTATCAGCTAGGACTAGCTTTAGCTCTGAGTTTCTGACACTTCCTGGCTCTATGACCCATGGCAAGGTATCCAGCTTTTGGAACTTCAATTTCTTTATCATTAGAAAGCAGAAAATTATAACTATATTACAGGGTTGTGAGAATTAAAGGGGACAGTGTTTGCCAGAGCCCCTGGCATAGGGTTTGATAACTAGTAAATGCTTCCTATATATGCACTATTACTATTTCCTGACTCTTCTCCCAATAATGCAATAATAGGAGACGCATATCATGCCCAGGGAGCTCCCGGATTGCAATGGGAGTTCTGCATCCAGAATCCCACATTTATTTTCCAAATACTGCTTTTTCTCTGAAAAAGCCGAGGCTGCATATTTTTTCCAGTATCTATGGCCACTCGGGCTAGCTGATGAGCTGTAACTAGGTGGAGGCAGAGTCATGAATGAGCAAAACAGCAGACAGTGTTGGAAAGACTAGCATGGTTGGACATCAGGAGAAAAGCCCTATATGGTGAATGGCACAACACCCTCTTCTTGCTCATCAGCTCTTTGACTCAACAGTTGGGAAAAACTTCGAGAAATGGTTGCTCCAAGCTACTATTAGCAGTTACATGAGCATTTTGCAGTTAAAGACTGCATTTTGCAGTTAAAGACTTCAAAAAAAGAAATAGATTCCCATCTTGGTCCATGTTATCATGTGGTCAATTCATTGTCCTGCTGTCATCTCATGAAGGTGGCATTTCAGGAGTCAATTCTCTTATCCTATGCCTCCTGGGTAACTGGAATTAAACTAAGGACATGTGGAGAAGTGGCCCAGTACTGAGCTCCCTCTCTGCCAGGTCTGTGCACAGATCTTTGCAGACCTGCGGGAGAGGCACTAATTATCACCTCTTTCTGTCAGAGGTCTTAGTTCACAAGATGTCCCTGGGGCACCTCCGTCCCATTTTGTCTAAAACAAACACCCCTCTCGGGGCACCTGGCGGGCTCAGTGGGTTAGGCCTCTGCCTTTGGCTCAGGTCATGATCTCAGGGTCCTGGGATTGAGCCCCACATTGGGGGGTGATCTCTGCTCAGCAGGGAGCCTGCTTCCCGCTCTCTCTCTCTCTGCCTGCCTCTCTGCCTACTTGTGATCTCTCTGTCAAATAAATAAATAAATAAATAAATATTTTTAAAAAGAAACACCCCTCTCAGCCCTACCTTCTCTTGCTCTGGTGCTTGTAGCAAGGACTGGAGATACGCCCATACCAGATGTGAAGCCATCAGCACAAATCAGGTTTCGAATCTTGTGGAGTTGGGTGATTCTCTCTCCCAACTATCCCTCCAATCTACTCTCTTATTGTCATTCTCACCACCTCATCACCTCTTACTTGGCATATTGCTTCTGCCTAGTCCAAGGCTCCCCATGTCCAACCACCTCAATGACCACAGACTTCATATGCAAACAAGAATATTAAATATTTCCTTAATTATTCTGGCTGCTCCCATGTTGAAATGATAATATTGGAGGATATTTGAGGTTAAATAAAATGTATCATTAAAATTAACTTCATTTGTTCCCTCTTTTTTTTTTTTTTTTTGTGCTACTAGAAAATTTAAAATTGTGATACTGCTTATATTCTGGTTCTACTTGACAGTGCGACTGTTCTGGGCCTTCTCAACTCATGACCTTTGCACCAGCCATTCTTTCCTTCTCCCTGAACCCCCTTCATCAAGCCAACTCCCATTCATGCAAGATTTAATTAAAATTAACTTTCTCTGTGAAGACTTCTCAACCTTTCCCTTTGTCAGTCCGTCCTTTGGGGTTACCTGATTTAAATATTTATTTAGAGATTTATTTCTTTAATGTCTGTCTCCCTTACAAGACTGCCAGCTTCACAAAGGAAGGGATCCAACCTTGTCCTGGATCCTTACTGATCATATGAATCTTCTTTAATGTCTGGGAGACACTATAGGAGTTTAATAAATTCCACTTAAATAAATGAATGAATGAATGAGACATTCTGGGTCCCTTCCCAGGTAGTGTTGGTGGGGCTGAGTGGTAAACTAATCTTCCTTCCTCCAGCTGGTATAACTGAGACTGAATAAGATAGTGCAAAGCAAGACTGGTCCACAGTTTTGCTCCACATTGCTCCCTCTATCAGTGGGTTCAGTGAAAAGCTAAGCTTCTCCCCCCAGTCAGCACCAATGAGGTGAGCCCAGGGGAGCTGAGCTTACACCCTGACTCAGAAACAAAAAGGCCATGCCCCACTTTCTTCTGGAAGATGTCAAAGGGAAGAGGGGAAACTGAATTGCCAGCCCATATGTCTGCAATAAGACAGAGTGGAAAAGTGTTCCACTTTGCTGGGACAGTGTCAGCAGGCCCAGCATGAAGCTCAACACAGGCCCTCACCCAGCTCTCGAGCTACACCTCAACAGGAGACTGCCTGCCAAGTAAGAAGCATTAAATGGATACAGAGCTTCATAATAGAATATTCCATATTCCATGATCCAAAAAAAAAAAAAAAAAGTCGATCTTGGGTCATACCAAGAACAAGGAAAAAGCAGAACTTGGGTGAGAAAAGATTATCAACAGATCCCAATACTAAGATGGATCAGATGTTAGAATTATCTGACAAGCATTTTAAAGAAACTATCATAAAAGTGCTTCAACTAGCGATCATGAATTCTCTTGAAACAAATGAAACATATAGAAAATATCAGCAAAGGAAGAGAAATTACCAAGAATAGAAATAACTGAAATAACAAATAAAAAATTCCCTGGATAGGTGTCACAGTAGAGTGGAGATGACAGGATAAAATCATTGAACTTGAGGACAGATCAAAATGATTTACTTATTCTAAACAACAGGAAGAAAAATGGAGTAGGGGGAAAAAAAAAGAATAGAGTCTCAGAGACCTGTAGAAGATTAAAAAAAAAAAAAAAGTTAATAGTACCATTTAAGTCCAGAAGGAAAGGAGAGAGTGGGCTGGAATGTTTTCAAAGACATAAGTGACTGAAAACTTCCCAAATTTGGAGAATGACATATACTTACATATTTAAGAAGCTGAAACCCAAATAGAATAAACCCAAGGAAATCTAAACCAAAACATACTCTAATCAAACTTCTGAAAACTTAAAACAAAGAAAAAATGTCTTAAAATCATAGAGAAAAAAATTACACATTATGGGGATTCCTCATCTGAAACCAAAAAGGACAGGAGAATATTTTTCAAGCACTGAAAGAAAAGAACTGTCAACCACAGTTTCTTTATCTGGTAAAAATATCCTTCAGTATCAAAGGGGAAATAAAGACATTTTCAGATGAAGAAAAACAAGAAAATCACCCTTAAAAATGGCTAAAGGGGGAAAAATGGCTAAAGGAAGCTCTCTCTATATAAAAGAAATGATAATAGAAGGCTTGGACTTTCAGAAAGGAAAAATAAAACCTGAGAATGGGTAAAAATAGGTAATGGGCAAAATGGGCAACTATAATACACTATCCTTCTTTTCATGAGTTTCCTATATCATATTTGATGCTTAAAGCAAAAAGCATAAACCCATCTGATGTGGTAGGTAATGTATATAAAGGAAATTATATTTAAAAAGTAGGTAATGAAACATAAGTTGGTACCAGTAGACTGTGTTAAGTTACATATGCATACTATCATCAGAGAACAACCATTAAGAAAAGTGTCCAAAGCTGAACACTCCAAAACACTATAAATAAGTCAAGATGGAACAAATGTATAAATGAATAAATAAATGAAAACTTGTTCTCAGCAATATCTAATTTTCAAAAAAATTTGCTTTCGACAAAAAAAATTATGGCATATAAATTTTTAAACCACCACAATTACAAGTGATAATGATCAAAAGATTTTTGTAAATCAGTGAATTAAGCAATTAAAATTTTTCACCACCAAAATGTGTAAAATCAGTGTAAATGAGAGATGAAATTAATCCAACTATGACAAAAGCAGACCATGTAGTCATTTCATCATTAAGATCATGTCCCAATCCCATCATTTCATTCATGTTACTTTTGTTTTTCATTTACTGCTTCCAACTTGATCCAAAGCAGCTGTTTCCCTACAGTCTTATCTTTTTCAGCCTAGAGAATAAAATGGGGTTAAAGATGCAACCAGATATAGCCCCATCTCCATGAAACTGCCGGACGGGAGAGGGTATGCACAGTGCCAGAAGCTCATAAAGTTGGTGTGAAGACAGGATTATCTTATTCTCTCAAGACAGAAATCATTTGAACAAGGTGGATGGCCACTCCACGTAGACATCTCCACAGCAAGCGCATGCCAGACCTCTTTCAGTGTCATTGGCTGTGCTACACTCTTCAAAGAGAGGTCAGCTGTGCTGCTGTTTGCCCAGTGACCCCTGGTCCAAATGGACGGAGAAAGGGACACTGCCTCTCTGGAGATCAAAGCTCCAGCTTTACCCACTGCTTCTCTTAATTCTCCTGCTGTGGAGGCTGAAGGGGTGGTTAATGAGGGCGGGGGTCGGGGAGAAAAAAAGGAAAGGCATTTTCGCACAATGTAAATCACTGCTAGGTCCACAAGAAACACTTTGCTGAGGGATCGCTGGCCCGGTGACTAAAATGTAACTAGCCAGCTGCCACTGCCTCAACCGCTTTTACAACACCAACATCTAAAGGGGGAGGCAAGGGGGCCGCAGGTAATGAGAAGAGCAGAAATTAAGTCTGGAGAGTGGCTCTGACAGACAGAACTGCTCTCCTCTGGCATCTCCTTCCCGCAGAAACTTCTGACTCACTCTTCACAGCTGTCAAAGCAGAGGTCAAAAGGAGGAGAAGGGGCACCTGGGGCCAATCCACCTTTTCTCAGAGTGTTTGCTTTCTGGTGCTTTGACATCATTTAACAACTTCCAAGTTTCCAGGATGGGGATATCAGTCACTCGGGCTCTTTGTTCTGTTATAGGGTAACCAACCACCCCAGTTTTCCTGGCATGTACCTTCCTCTGCTTCAACACTGGAAGGCCCACTTCCAGAAAATCTGTCATATGGGGAAAACTGAAACAACTGGACACCCTAACTGTGGAACAGGAGGACTGCAAGGTTGACTGTGCTGTATGTATAGTGACTTGAATGGTGTCCACCACCAAAAGAATGCCCATGCCCTAATCTCCAAAACCTGTGAATGTGACCTTATTTGGGAAAAAGGTCTTTTCAGATGTAATTAAAGATATTGAGATCATCCCAGATTTAGGCTGGGCCCTTCATCCAATGACAGCTGTCTTTTTCTTCTCTTTTTTATTTCTAACATCCTAATTTTATTTTATTTTTTTCATGTCCCAAGATTCATTGTTTATGCACCACACCCAGTGCTCCATACGATACGTGCCCTCCTTAATACCCACCATCAGGCTCACCCATCCCCCCACCTCCCTCCTCTTCATAACCCTGATTGTCCCCCAGAATCCACAGTCTGTTATCTTTTGTCTTCCCCTCCGATCTACCCCAATTCAATTCTCCTTTCCTTCTCCTAATGTCCTCCATGTTATTCCTTATGCTCCACAAGTAAGTGAAACCATATGATAATTGACTTTCTCTGCTTGACTTATTTCTCAGCATAATCTCCTCCAGTCCCGTCCATGTTGACACAAATGTTGGTTATTCATCCTTTCTGATGGCTGAGTAATATTCCATTGCATATATGGACCACATCATCTTTATCCATTTGTCTGTTGAAGGGCATCTTGGCTCTTTCCACAGTTTGGCAATTGTGGCCATTGCTGTTATGAACATTGGGATACATATGGCCCTTCTTTTCACTACATCTATATCTTCGGGGTAAATACCCAGTAGTGCAATTGCAGGGTCATATGGTAACTCTACTTTTAATTTTTTGAGGAATCTCCACACTGTTTTCCAAAGTGGCTGCAACAACTTGCATTCCCATCAACAGTGTAAGAGGGTTCCCCTTTCTCCATATCTTCTCCAACACATGTTGTTTCCTGTCTTGTTGATTTTGGTCATTCTAACTGATGTAAGGTGATATCTCAATGTGGTTTTGATTCGAATCCCCCTGATGGCTAGTGATGATGAACACTTTTTCACATGCAATGACAGCTATGAGAGACAGAGAGCACACCGAGACACACAGGAGAAAGTGATGGGAGAACCGGGGCAGAGATTGGAGTGATGCTAACATGAGAAGCTGAAAGAAGAAGGGAACAGAGTCCACCTGAGGACATAGCCCTGCCAACACCTTGATTTTTGGACTTCTGATCTCCAGAACTGTGAGAAAACAAATTGCTGTTTTATGCTGCCCAGTTTATAGTATTTGTTGTGGCAGCCAAGAAAACCAATATGAGAGCCTAGTGTTTGGGCGTCTCCCCCAGGCTACAACAAAGTAAGATTTTTCTGTGATGACACTGGGTAGCTAGCAGGGAGAACAGATAAAAAGTATATAGTCAGTTAGGCTAAGAAAGAGTTTTAAGATAAATTCTTAGGAATCACCAATGAGTTTATCAGACTGACTTCTTTCATAACAGGTTACATACCAATATGCCTTCAGGGAAAATCACAAACCTCCCCCAGATAGATATATAGATAGATAGATAAATAGATAGATATAACATATAAAATAAATATATAAAATAACTATGATAGCTATGATAACTATGATATCTATACCAGATACAGATATCAGATAATTGATATATCTGAGATTTATATATGTAATATTTTTGCTCAGTGTAAACACAGGCTAATTTTTTCAAAATCATTCTTTAATTAAATCTCTCAAGATAATTTCCCAAATTTAGAAGAAAAGAACTTGTGTCTGTTAGTGGAGGATCCCAGTCTCCTAATAATGTGGCATGCTTGAAAAGGGAACTGACTGTGACATTGGATTCCTAGTTCTGGCCTTAGGAGTCACTAAGTCACTTTACTTCTCTGGTCCTTGTTTAAAATTAGGAGGTTCAACTAAATCACCTCAAAAAGATTTTCATATATTAACATTTGAGAGATATGTGTCAATAACGAGATTTTAAGTATTAAAAATACCCTATTTCTACATTTTTAAAAGTCTCTCTATATTAAGAATCACATATGGGTTTCTCCAAGTGAACTTACTTTTATTTCAAGGTAAAAGCATCCCCTAGTTTTGCTTCCTGTTGTATAAAAATAAATTTCTTTATGCATTTTTTTCAACTGACTGAGGATGGACAGCAAAACGTTATGCTGAAGACTTTACAGTTTATTATTACTGAAATTCTATGAAAGCTAAAAATGAGAAGGCAGAAAGCAAATGCATAAAATGTGAAAGCTACAATGAAAGAGATGCTACAATTAGCATCTTAGCTTATTAAAAGTGATCTGAAATCACCACAGAGTACATTTCCAAATAATGCGACAAGTCGGAAAAACATCTATCAACATCCCCAGAGACACTGAAGAGTAGGGGCCCTCTACTCTTCCAGCATATTTTAGTTCTGCTGACCACATTGAGAGATGAATGGATGGGTGTTTCCAGAAAAGCATTTTTTAATAAGTGTATCTATTACCTGGAAGGGGAATTAAGGACTCTGAATAGATGCCTCTATCCAGAAATTCCCAATGTCCACACTATTCTCTGCCACACAGGTATGTCCTGTGCACTGTTGTATGTCTGGCATTAGCCCTGTTCTCTAACTACTTAATGCCAGTAGTGACTTCAGCTGTGGCAGTGAAAAGTGTCCCCAGAGGTTATCAAATATTCCCTGGGGGACAAAACTGCCCTGGGGTTGAGAACTAGTGCTCTCATCTTTTCTTATTAGCACACTGGAAGAGGGAAAAAATTAGTTCATCAGTTTACTGACACCTTGATAGGTACCAAGCATCTTCTCGGAAGTGAGTAGCCTACTGCAGAACCAGGGTAATGGTGGGTGTATACCAGGACAACAACCCCAGTTGTTTATCCAGTTCCACCAACTGTGCCCTGAACCAGTGCACTACCTTGCCGCCCCTTGATGGGGCCCCAACCACTCCCAAAATGCAGTGGGGAAGCCTGTTGGCCCACCGCTATAGTCTGAGCTCGCTCTGATTGGACAGACTTTTCCAGCCTCCATGGAATGACACAGTGCCTTTCTCCCAAGAGAAACAGGACACTGTGTGACCAGCAGATTGTATTCTCAGCTCTGTTTTAATTTCCTCACCCAACTACAGATCATCAATATGGCATCCCCCTTATATAAAGGAAATAATCTTTGTCCCCCATTAGATTATTAAGAATTCTCAACACCACTATAAACCCACTTCTCTTATCAAACTGTATTTATTTGAAGTTAACAGGCAATAGATCATTGAATTACGTAGCTAAAAGTCAAATCTAATTTTAGTCCTAAATTTCAGCATATTCTCTTTTACCACCATTAACCAGAGCAATGAACAAGTATAGTATGTGACTGCTTTTCCTTTTGTCATTTTTCTTTCCACATATATTATTCTGATGACTGTTGGCGGTCATCTGTAAAATGGCAAAACATAAATAGATAAATAAAAAGGAGATAGGAGGTGAGGAGGAAGATCAATAATGTGCCTAGAGAATTTGCACGTAATGAGTCAGCCCCTGATTAGTCAAGATCAAAAGCTACTGGAAGCCCAGGTAACAGTGATGGAAGGAGGAAAAATGAGCCAGTCACAGTGCAAGTGGAAGCCATCAGGTCCTCTGCAGGGGACCTTCTCAGTACTGCCGAATAACTCCTCTGGTTTGACACCTACTGTGCCTCATGGAGGCTGAGAAAACAAAATTGACATTAGGAAAGCAAACGGAGGACTAGAAACAATCCCTTCTTCAGGTAACTGGTGGTCCAGAATTACAGACATCACTGAAGAGAGGAAATAAAACTGAAAATTACCACAGAGGTTGCCAAGACCCCAGCCAGAATAAAACAAAGTCAGATGGCATGGAAGCCTCACATGCCTGAATGAAAAATGACTAAATAAAACCAAATTTTGTCCCACAAGAAGAATGGGTAAAACTTTTAACTAATTAGAGAAACTCCATCATGATCAAATATGAGCCACATAATTATTACATGGAACAGTAAACATTTTAATTATATAATTAGAAACAAATGTAAGGGCCTTTTTCCTTCTTTTTTGTGTGCTTGTATTTTTCTGCTTTCATGGTCAGCAGTCTAATGTAGTGATTTAATTACCTCAGAGTCAGTCAGTTAAGCTCGCTGTCTGAGAACTGCCTTTTCACAATGCCCTGAACTGACCTGAAGTGAAACTCAAACTCACCCTTTGTGCCCAGGGCTTTCCTGACAACAAAAGAGGTATTGGTTCTCCTTTCCCCAGATACCAGCCCTGGGCTTACTTCCCAGTGCCTTCTCCTCCTCCTTAAGTCTCCTTCTTCTACCCATTCCTTGCCTTCACTCCACCCACCATCTCATTCCTCCACCAACCCTCCCCCCAACCCCACCACCACCACACACAATGGACAGGAATGCTGAATCTGCCATCTTGTTTCACTTGTTATCACAGAAACAAGAACATGGAGATTGTTCTACACTTCTAGGCACATGAAACCCCTCGTTCCTAAGCACTCTGACCTTGGCTGCTAGAACTATGTAAACGAGGCAGGAGAAGATCTCACGCTTACATTTCAGAGTCATAATGTAAGAAGAGGAATAAGAAAAACAGCCTGATGGAATGAACTGGACAATCGCCTGGCTTGTTAGACGAGCAAGAATTAGACCAAGAATCTTTCAGATTCTGCTCCTTTGATTCACTTAATTAAAGAGAATCTTCCACAGAGAAAAGCTTTAGTGGTTAGAGAAGGATTCTCTGGCGGGGCTTCAGTGGCTTTTCCTCTCAAACCACACTACATATGATA
The DNA here is from genome assembly GCF_964662115.1 of Mustela nivalis. NCBI lineage: Eukaryota > Metazoa > Chordata > Mammalia > Carnivora > Mustelidae > Mustela > Mustela nivalis. The sequence continues at coordinate 74,286,159 of NC_139024.1, read as the reverse complement.
CCCAACGAGGTTAGAGCTCACTTGAGAGAGACCTGATATTTTGAGGGTGAGAACAAAGTTCAGGACCTCCTGCCTCCATTTCTCACACAGGACCCACCCCCTTGTCCTCTACCTCACTCTCCATTATCATATGGATGCTTTCAAAATCTCTTTTGGGAGTCCTGCATACAAATGTAGGATAATTATACTTTTCAAAATATAGCAATATCTCACAATCCTGAAGAGCAAATGAGAATGAGAATGGAGCATTGATATAAAAGGAGAGAAAGAGAGCATCAATAGTTTTTCTTGAATTATTTAAATATGCTACAGGATATGGGTTATTCCTCTGAATTTTTTTTCTATTTCAATATATTTGCTATTTCTGGTTGCCTAGAGTCTAAGTAAATAACATAAAGGACTCTTTGAAAATTGATTCTGAAATCTTCATAGTTAAGATCCTTCCATGTTAAAAAAAATGAATTCACTGCATAATGGTCCAAGGAAGTTCCTTAATTACCCTGCAATATGACCACACAAATAGAATATTTTCCACGAGTAACACTTTGGAAACAAGTTCTGTGAAAATTTGGTCCTGCAGTAGTTTTAAAACACACTACCACTAACAGAATTCTGTAGTCTACGTCGACCATTGCTCCTTCTATAACTTCTATGCATTTCTTCTATAACTTGCTTCATGGAGAAAACAGTCATCGGGTGATTTCTTGTTGTTACATAGTCTATGATTCTTAGGAGCAGCTAATGTGGTGGTCACTCTGCTTAGAGATTAAAGATGTAAACTCTTGTTCTTCAAAGAGCTTTGCAAGATCGGCTCCTGTAACTCGGCTTGCTGTGTGGTGGCTTAGTGTCTTCGCCTGTGGAAAGGATCCTTGTGTGTGTGGCACTCTCAGAGGGAGACGGTTAGAAGCAGACATTACAATTCAGCATTGGTCGGTGTGAACTGGGTGTTCTTTCACATGAGGGGAGAAGGAGAATAACAAACAGATATGGTAATCTTGTTACAGAAGATCCAGACCAATAGACTCAGACTCTATTCAGATTTAATTTAAGAGGGGAAAAAAAGGTTTGATCAAAATAGATAAGGGATTTAAACTACAGTATAGCATAGTTGGGCAAAGTGAAACAAAAGTTTGTATCTATGGAGATTTTTTTTTAAGATTTTATTTATTTATTTGAGAAGGAGAATGAAAGAGAGAGCATGAGAAGGAGGAGAGTCAGAGGAAGAAGCAGACTCTCCATTGAGCAGAGATCCTGATGTGGGATTCGATCCCAGGACTCCAGGATCATGACCTGAACAGAAGGCAGTCGCCCAACAAACTGAGCCACCCAGGTACCCTCTATGGAGATTATTTAAGTAGTATATGAAAGATACAGAATCTCTTTCTCTGTAGTTTCAAATGGATTCATATTCCATTAATGTGAATGTAACTAAATAATAACAGGAGGAATTCCTAGGGATATTTTTAACATAATTATTTCAGTAAGATAGTTTCAAATATTAAAAATAATTCAAAACTATATTCATATTTAAATAATTTCAAAAGAATATGGTTGTTTCCAATTGCATAGGATTTGTTATTGCAGTACTAAAGAATATTTATATTTATGTTGTACCAAAACAGTTTTAGACTACGATTTAACTGTTTTTGTTAGCCATTAAGGTAGTACATGGGTCTGATAAGAAATTACTTATAGGGGCTCCTGGATGGCTCATTTGGTTAAGCAACTGCCTTCTGCTCAGGTCATGATCCTGGAGTCTGGGATCGAGTCCCACATGAGGCTCTCTGATTGCCAGAGAGTCTATTTCTCCCACTGTCCTCTCTCTCTCTCATTTTCTCGCTCACTCTCTCTCAAATAAATAAATAAAATCTTTAAAAAACAACAACAAAAAAGAAATTATTTATATGTACTGAGCTCTAAATAGCCACATATTGGACAATCCCTTTCCACCAAACGCTGCTCAACATTCAACTGTTGTCTCTACCCTCTCAGTTAGAAAGGTGTAAGGATTTCTACAGCAGGTACAAAATATACATATTTCTGGGTTAAACCAGCTAAACTCAGGGGTTGCCCTAACCTAAGGAGGAAGACCTGTGAATTTCAACCTTTGGGTCTTTGGTCACCTTTATTTTACAAAAAAATTAAGCTTAAAAGAAATACTGATTTTTATAGTTAGCATGCATTACTTTGGTAAAAAGGATTAAATAAATAAATAAATAAATGTGCAAAAAATACATTAAAGTAGTATCAAAATGCTCAGCAATCAGATTCCACTGGCTCGTCTATCATTCCAGTCTCATCTTTTTGCCTTCTACCTCCACGTAGGTTCCCAGCCATTCTTGCGGGTCTCCCCTGTAAGGAACTTTCTGGCCTTCCCTGATTACACCAGGCATCTCCCACTCACCTGACACTGCTCACCCTGGCTCCTCTCTCTAGAAGTTCATCCCATCCTTTTCCTAATGAAATCGCATTCATCCTCCAACATCCAGCCCAGCGTCACATCTTCTGTCCTGTTGCCTTTGACCTCTCCTGTGGCCAGGCAACCAGAGAAAACAGAGCATATCACCCCTGCCCTATGTCCCCAAGTTCTAGGATCCTATTTCTCTTGTAGTACTTTTCCCATGCCAGACTCCTTAAAACCAAGTCCATTTTTCATTTCTATCTCTTTCCCAGGATCTCCCCTAAAGGCTAGAACATAAGTACTCTCAAAAAATGAGGTTAAAATGTGACAAAAAGCATCAAACTTACCTCTTCCAGTCATTACTCAAAAGAGTATCACAGAACATTTTTGCCAGAAATATCAAAGCATTACTGCTGTTTCTAAACTTTTAATGCACTCTAATAATTAGAAATGCTATAAATATATAATTAATAATAGTAAAAACAACTATTTGATAACACTGGAAAAAAAAACAAGCATAACTTTGAAGAAAAAAAGGAGTATAAATGAGTAGTTCACATGCCTATAAAAAGTTGAATTTTCACCCCATAAATTCACATATGATAAAATTAGGAGTTGCCTTTGAAAGAGAATTATTGTGAAAGATCAGGAAAAGAAATAAGATATTTACAGGTTTTTTTTTTTTTTTTTTTTTTTTTTTAAATAAGGCACTGTTACATAGTAAACAGGGAAGGAGACCTAAGGCTTTCATCTTATCATTCAGCCCTCTTTTTCACAAAGAGATTTTGGAGTTAGTTCCCATGTAAATGAAGAGTTTGTGGCTGATCAGTCTTGTTTCTAGGGATAACAGTAGGACCATGTCTACACATTAACCAGTCAAAGCTGGGGAAGGGGGAGAATGGAAGAATTCAGTAAAATTAATCAACTTCTGATTACTATCTGAATGTAATGGTTTTTGAAACTTGTCTGTGTGGGATTGGCTCAGTCCACACATTACGAATAATGTCTCTCTACTGTCTTTGTTGATTTTTTAAGTGCACTTAGCATCACGAGGGCTCTTGTTTTCTCAGATGTGTGTCTTAGTTCATGCCATTCCCCACACTAGTAATGACTTCCTTTCCTAAAGAAACCTTCATACACTATATTGTATCTGAGGATGTCCATGCTTTTCCCTCAAAACATAGTTCTCCCCACTATCATGGTTAATTTTATGTGTCAACGTGGCTAGGCCATGGTATCCTCATGATCAATCAAACGCCAGTCTAGATGTCCCTGTGAAGCTATTTTTCAGATGGAATAACATTAAGCTAATAGGCTGGAGTAAAGCGGACTGTCCTCCAAAATGTGAATGGGTCTCATCCAATCAGCCAAAGGCCTAAAGAGGAAAAAGGCCAACCTCCTCCAAGGAAGAGAGAATATAATCCGGGAGATTATTTTAAAGTGAGACGTGGATGATAGGGCGCCTGGGTGGCTCAGTCGTTAAGCCGCTGCCTTCAGCTCAGGTCATGATCCCAGGGTCCTGGGATGGAGGCCCACATTGAGCTTCCTGCTTAGTGGGAGGACAGCTTCTCTCTCTTCTGCTCCCACTGCTTGTGTTCCCTCTCTTCCTGTGTTTCTCTCTGTCAAATAAACAAATACAATCTTTTAAAAGAAATCTTTTAAAAAAAAAAAGAGAGAGAAACATGTCCAGAATATGACAGATATGGTCCTACCATATCCTGCATCAGTCAGACCACTTTTGAAGTGGGTGTTCAGTCTTGGTCTTAGGGGTTATTCCAGGAGGTCTGGAGTTGGCCTGAGCTGTTTTGCTAAAGTAAGAGATGTACCAATACAGCACTGACCCCAGGTCAAGACGGTGAAATGTGCTGAATGATAGTGTTGCTTTGTAAACATGAGTCCAAGGAAAATTTTGGAGTGGTTTTACCAGCTTGTCAACATTGTTTATGGGTAACACTGAGATTGATGATGTGTACCTGGTCTTGATGAGAACCTAGTAGGCTTTGTCCTTTATCTGGTTACACCACAAGAAACATGCCTATGTGACCAGCAAGGCAGAAGAAACCCAGTCCAGAATTCATGCTGAGCTCCCTGGTTCCGATGTTCTTCACACACCTTGCTGATTTCAGCTCCAAGAAGAAAGCTGGTCTAGAATGGCCTTCATGGAAGGAAGATAATTCGAGCCTGGCCTAGACTGTCCAACTCTTCAGTGTGAGGCAACCTTGGGCTGTCATGGGTATCTTTATTTTGTTGCTATCCTGTACTGCTATTTGGGGTTCTGTGAGTCTTTTTTAGCAATCAAACTCTGTGGCTGTCACCATAACACACCTGGGAAGTAAATTTTAATAGGAATTGAACCCAAAATGTGAACCCCATGTCACACTGTGAAAAGTTGAAAGAAGTAGAAAGGCTTCATTTGGAGAAAAAAGAAATCTGAAGAACTGTAATATGTAATAGTTTTGTGTATGCCTCTTTCAACTCTATGATTGCATTAATTTCCACAGATCTCTAGAAGGCAAAAAGTGCAGTAGAAGGATATTACAGGGAGGCATTTAAATATGAGAACGAATGAATCTAACAATGTTGGGGCTGTTTTACGTGGAATGGGCTTCTTTGTAAGTTTGAAAGTTGCTTGTCTCTAGAAGATTTAAGAGCCTGGATGGTAACAGTTCAAGTGTGTAGAGAAGGTACTATTATCTTCATCTTAAATTAGACGTGATATTTTCTACATTCTCATTTTCAATGCTAATATGTTATAATTCTTAAGAGTTTTGTGAATGTAGATAAGAGGAGTCCCTATTACAGTGACATCAAGATTCATTGGCTTTATTCATGGTCCCTTTAAAAAGTCTTCATTATTCCGGAGGTCTGAATTCATTGTGCACTGGATGGGGTAGGCTACAACCCCCTCTCGCCTTCCAGCAAAAGCAAGCATCTAAGATTCAACTTAGAATCTTCTTTAAAAAAAAAAAAAAAATCAAAACTTTATTTTTTCACAGATTTCCTTGTGATGAAAACAAGAATGCCAAAAAAGAAACTGTAACTGAGAATTAACATTCCCTCTGGGCTGGCTGTTGAGAGCCGCAATGATGCATCCAGAAAACAAAACGGGAGAGTGTTGGGCACATGCCCGAGGTACTGGGGGAAAAAACTGAGGTGTCTTCCAGAAAAACTCACCTTCGCATGTCCCATCTAGGGCCCCGAGCTACCAGCTTGGTCCCATGAGGAGCACACCAGATAGAGGCCTTCGGGTCCAAGCGCAGACTGGCAAATAAGAGGTTCAAAACCAGACAACTGTAACGCAGAGCGAGGCTTCGTGGAGCGGGAGGTGCTCTGACCTCACGCCCGGTGCGGGGGTCCAGGCTGCTGCTGATGGGGCGGCGGGGGCCGAAGGTCCCGGATCAGCCGCAGCTCTTCATCTGGACCTTTACCGGGTGGTGGGTGGAGAAGCAAACAGCAGCCCGACTCTGAGTCACTGCGGACTGAGGGCGTTTGGAAGAGCCGAGTCCAAAGGGGAGGCCAGTGAGGATTATGGGACCTAAAATAAGGCCAACAGGCAGGAATCCTCCACGCGGCGGAATGGATCTAAGGGAGACAAGACTCTTGGAAGGAGAAGAGCCTTTACTGCGGGCCGATGCTGGGTGGCGTGGGATGGAGGGCTCAGGTGCGGAGCGGGTTCGGGCAGCGAACGCCCACATCCCTGACCCGGGCTCATACCCAGTCAAGTCCTGGGCGTTTCTCCTCGAAACGACTTCTGAATAAAATACAGTCGACCTCATAGGTTCCCGTTTCGTCCGAAAAGGTAGCATCTAGATAGGCGGGTATGGAGAAGCATGTCTGGCCCAGCGCCAGGGCAGGTAACAGGTCTCCGCAGGAAGCCTGGGAAGGAGCAGGCAGCCAGCCCCCCTGACTCGGGCACCGCGGTCCGGCGCGGGCTCACACTTCATAAACAACCGGAGAGGAAAAGTTTCCTCATCTCATTTAAGCTAGTGAGGTGTATATAGCTTTAACAGACCCAGGACACTTATCTCAAGCTGAGAGTGTAGTTTCATGGCAATAATTTGTTTAAAGTGTTGCTGATTGCTTCCTATTTCTCCCTGTTAATGACTTTTGCACCTTTCCACTGTTCCTTTTGCATGGGCTGCTCGGGCAATTACCCTACGGGAGGCTGTTTGGACAACACAGGGCCCTTTGGACAGGCTGCTGGGAATGACACTGGACACTCCCAAGATCTGAAAGGTCTCTTTCATATGGATTCTTCCCCCCCCCCTTTTTTTTTTTTTGGAGAAAAAGGGTTTGGTTGGTTTTTTAAACTTCTGTCAATGCATTGGTCCCTCCCAATTACTACTGCTCCTGTAGTGTGTATATTCAGAACGCAGCTGAGCAAAGGTAATTTGCTGTTCATAAATTTCTTGGTGGCTGAAACCAGCTTGAGAGAGATGGAGCGGAGTGCCTGGGCTTGGATGTGTGAAACGGTACGTGTCCTTTAGGCTGGAAGTTTCATGTGGAATGTCTTGGAAAGCACGTTTGTGGTCAGATGACCATTCAAGAGCCTTCTAATCTTTATGGTTTTGGGGGTTTTGTTTTGTTTTGTTTTTTAAATTTATTTGACAGAGAGAGAGATCAAAAGAAGACAGAAAGGCAGGCAGAGAAGCAGGCTCCCTGCTGAGCAGAGAGCCCAGTGCAGGGCTCCATACCTGGACCCCAAGATCATGACCTGAGCCAAAGGCAGGGGCTTAACCCACTGAGCCACCCAGGTGCCCCTAATCTTTACGTTTTAAAGGAACTCATGCTTGCAAAATTTAGCAAAGTATATTCCTCTCCTATTGTCAATGGTTTCAAGTTTGAATAGGAAGGAGCTCTTTCCATATTTCATGGAGAAAAGTAAAGAGCATGTTCCTCATGTTACCAGCGACCATAATGGATGAACACGCCAGAGAGTAAGGGGCACATGGCAAACTACCGCCACTGTGTTCAGCCTGCTTCCTTCTCTTTCGGTAGCAACCCATCTGTTCTTCCCATTTAGTCACCTTCTCCCAGCCATCACTGTTTTATGCTTGCTGCCCTTCGCCCCTCACTTTAATGCCACCAGAGGTGGGGCAGACTGGGGATCAGGGAACCGGAGCGATAGCAAACACCCCGGGCTGCTCAGGTTCAGGTGTTTGGTTCCACTGACCAAGGCTGCTGTTTCAGCCCAAAGATGAACGTGATTGAGGAACAGACTAGAGATCCAAGATACTGCACGTGCGTCAGCACCACTGTGACAGTCCAGGCTCTGAATCTGAGTCACTTTAATCCCACAGTGGCAAACCCACCTAAGGAGAGGGACACCTGAAACCAGACCAGGAAATATTTGTGCAGGTGGCAAGGAACTCAATCCACCCTGCTTTTCTCAGTCACTAAGATTCTCATTAACAACGAGGATAAGTCCTAACACCAAAAACAGTGTTCTCTACCTCCCGGGCCAATTATCCCAAAACATTACATGGGAGAGTGTACCAGGGCTGTCATCCCAAGATTCATTTCCATAATTTTTGTTTCACTTTCAGGAAAGTCTTGTCCTCAGGATCCAACACTTTCCTGCTACTGCATCCTTGCTATTTAGGAAGGAAAATAATGGCAACAGCCTCAGTCTCTGGAGAAGCTGATGACTTCAGTGCACTTCACAGTCATGTAAGAATCAACCTCATCGTGTGTATGTTTCATTCATTCATTCATTCTTCCAGTAAACAAACATAATTGTAGGTGGTGAGTAGGAGGGACAATAAGCACATTAAGTTAATTGCCTCATACATTAGAGGGCAGTAAGCGATATGGAAGGATTAAATAGGGTTGGTGGGTGGAGAAGGAAGTGGTAGCACAAATAGGCTCATCGAAGTGGATTTTATCAAGAAGATGTTTGAGCCAAGTCCTAAGGAAGGGGAGAGAGGTACCAAGCAGACATCCAGGACAGAGCATTGAGAATGAGCTAGAGCAAGCAAGCGCCCTATGACAAGAGCACGCCTGATGTGATCTGGAAGCAACAAGGAAGCCTCTAGGACGGGATCTGACTAAGAGGGGGAGAGGAGTAGGCAATGAGGTCAGAAAGGTGACAACAGTTTTAGTGACGCTTGTATGGACTTGGAATTTTCTTCAAAGCATAGTGGAGGGTCATTTAAAAGGTTCTGAGTAGATATGTGCAGTAACCTAACTTCCATTTTCAATGCATCTCTCTGGCTGTCCTGCTGAGAATAGATTGGGCACGTGTGTGTGCACGCACTTGCATGTGTGCGTGTGCACATGTATGTGTGTGTGTTTGTGTGCATTGGAGGGTGGGTGGAGGAGGAAGCAAGAGGAATTAGGAGGCCACTTAATCCAAGCGGGAGATGTGGGTAGCTCCTCCAGAGTGGTAACAGTGGAGGTGGTACAAAAGAATCAGATTCTGGAAAGATTCTGAAAGTAGAGCCAGCAAGATTTCTGACAGATTGGTTGTGAGATGAGTGTAAAGGAGTCAAGGATGACAAGGTCTGTTAACCTAAGCAGCGGTGAAGATGGAGTTACTGTCACCTGAGATGAGGTAGCGGTGGGTAGCAGAAGTCGGACTGAGGAGCTCGGAAATTTCATTTAAGATACATTGAGTTTAATAGATTCCTATCATTTATTAACGATTACAATATATTACAAAAAACTCATATGCTCTCCTATGATTTTACAGATTGTAAACATTGAGATTTACACTTTGTACATGTCTAGAAAAGCCAAAAAGTGCTCAAGAAGATTAAAGCTGAAAAGCAGCCGAGATCTGCAGACGGTGATTCTATGCACTAATCTTATCCGTGCGTTAGGAAAGTACACTATCTTTTTTGGAGGAAACCACTGGATGTTCGGCAAACTCCTTACTGAGGGAAACGGCCCAGCTTGCTCTGATGAATGCGATTTCTTTATCCCACCTGTCGCCCCGCCAGCCTCACACAGGATATCCTGTGCACAGAGTATAGTAGAGATAAGACAACGCATCACAGTTGTGGCTCCTTGGGAAAGCTGCAGAAGCTGCCAGATCCAGCGCACAGATCAGAAAGATTGGGCTTTCCCCCCCAAACTCATAATTTCCATCTCAAAATAGTCCACACTTATGCTTAACGTAGTAGGAGCAAGAAGGCTTCATGACTGGATGAAGCACAGTTTCTCTATGGTTAAATATAAAGGAAGTGTCTGGAAACTCAAGCAAGCAACTCTATGGGGTAGAGTGCGGCTGCAAGAAGGATGGAACAAAGGAAATCACTAGCTGCCCTGTCCCTTCCGTACACTAGTTTACTCTTAACCAGACCTGGAAATTAGGTGGGGATTGGTACTGCCCAGGGAAGAAACTCACTGAAAATTTTGATGGTCCCCACTGTGTGCTATTCCAAGAACAAAGGACCCGTAGAGTTAATATTTTTCTCTGTTCTTCTCTTTGGAATAGTGGCTCCAATAAAATAATGAATTCTTATTGACTAAAGAAGAAACTAATAACTGTTTGGGCTCTAGAGATCAATAAGTTATTAGATAAAACAAGTGGATCAGTAAGTGACATTAAGAAGAGAACTAACATGAGCATAGCACAAGGTATAGAGATGTTGAATCAATATGTTGTACACTGGAAACTAAGGTAACATTGTATGCCAACTATATCAAATAAAAGAATTAAAATTTTTAAAAAAGAAGAGACCTAACAATCTTGTGACTCAAAGAGTAAAGAAATGTATTTCTCTCTTATGTAACAACTCCAAGGTCAGAATTTCATGCCAGCAGGCAACTCTGATCCTTGTGGCCACTCAAGAACCCAGGCTGATGGTAGTTCTGCCATCTTGCAAATGAGGTATTCAGGGTCACGATTCCTGGAGAAAGGGGGAACAAGTAGAAGTTCAAGGTCAGGGAGTTCCTCTTAAGCAAGCAAAGCAGAAATTGTACACTTCCTATCTACCCACATTTCATTGGCAAGAGCCAATATACATGCCCAACATTTGCTACAAAGGATCCTGAAGAATGCAGTCCTGACAGGGTAACTCACACGCAAGTTGTAGCTCTGTTGCTGTGGAAGAAGACAAGAGCACAGTTTGGAAGGACAATTAGCTTCCACCCCAATAGTATTCTTGACTTGGGGTGGACTGGGGAATCTGCCCTGAGCTACAGGGAAGGGAAGACATTTGTCTGAAGAAAGCCATGCTCTGTAAAACTGGCCTCATGAACACCCTACTACTCTGACTGTCCTAATCTAACTAGAACTATACAAAGGGCAGGCATTCCCTGAAATTCTCTAAGGAGAGAGTTCAGATTATCAGGGAGTTCAAGAACCTCACCTTGAACCCAGTCTCAGACCCTATTAGCCCAAGATTCCAATTTATTTGGACACTTGATGAGTATCAATGTGCATAGCCTGGGTAGCCAAAATAAATTCATTATATATAGCTGGGGAAACCACACATACGCACACACACACACACACACACACACACACCACACCAACAATAGCAAACTACTAACATCTCCCTTGAAAAGTTGCTATTTTTTAAAGATTTTTTTAAAATTTATTTATCTGACAGACACAGATCACAAGTAGACAGAGAGGCAGGCAGAGAGAGAGAGGGGGAAGCAGGCTCCCTGCTGAGCACAGAGCCCGATGCGGGACTCGATCCCAGGACCCTGAGATCATGACCTGAGCTGAAGGCAGAGGCTTTAACCCACTGAGCCACCCAGGTGCCTGAAAAGTTGCTATTTTTGTACCACTTAACCACAGAACAGGTCACTTGCCCCTGTACTATGGTTTAGAGAAGGCTCTAGTTCAACCAATAGTCTGAGAATAACCCGGGTTAGCAAAACACTTAGTCCCTTTACCAGAGAACAGATGAACTTGGGACCATTGCTAATTGTTACTGTGTGCTTACTGCCTGCTAGAGTTCAGTGTCTATCAGCTCATCCTGACCGTCAGAGCCGTCCTATAAATCTTTATGAAGATGTGGAAACTGACCCTCCGAGAAGATAGTTAACGTGCCTAGGATCTCCTAAGTAATGAGTGATTGAGCCAGAATTTGAACAGACATCCTTACTGTAACATCTCCCGTCTTTCCCCTATACTAGGCTGCCTCCAACGATGCGAGGGATAATTTGCACTTGAGTCAGATGGGGAGACCAAAGTGGACATGGTAAGTGGGAATCATCTCGTGGTGCAGAGGTTATAGTATCCTGTGGCCCTGCAAAGTAGACTTGAGAAGAAACGAGAGCGTTCCTCCAGTCCCTGCCGTCTGATCCCAGCATCAGCTTCTGCACGTGGCCATGAGTGCTGCCGAGCTGAGCATCCTCATGCAGAGGCTGGGCAAACATTTGTCTGAGTCTCTTGCAACAAGAAATAAGTCCGTGACTTCTAAGGTCCCTTCCAGTTCTGTGGTTCCTCTACTTCAAATGTACACGACCTCCTTTTATTTCCTTTGAAAACTTTTGGCTTACTTAGGATAAGAGGAAGTTCTGGTTATAGAGACTTAGATAACTGATGATCTGCTTTCTGAGCCCCTTTTAAGTCCCATCAGTGATCGTAAAACATAATTTAGAAAGTCCTGTCAATGACCATAGAATATAAGTTAGAAAGTCCTGTCAATGATCGTAGAACATAGTTTAGAAACAGTAGAGCATATAGGTTGAGAGTTTTTTCCTGCAGTCAGAACACTGGTCCACTGACTCCAAAACTGTCTGGGTCACTTCTGCTCCGCAGGTTTTAGCTTCCTCAACTGTAAAAGGGAGGAATCCAGTCTCTCATACCATGTTAGTGTTATCTCACAGAATGTGTTTTACAAAATTCCTAGTATAGCCCCTGGGACAGAGTAAGGGCTCAGTAAGCCTCAACAACACTTGCTATTTTCTGGTTTTGTTGATTGTAGCCATCCTACTGGCACAAGATGGCATTTCATTATGATTTAGATTTGCATTTCCCGAATGATGAGTGATGTGGAGCTCTTTTCATGTGCTTGTTGGCCATCTGAATGTCTTCTTTGGAGAAATGTCTATTCAAGTCCTCCGTCCATTTGTTTTTTTTTTTTTTTTTTTTTTTTAAAGATTTTATTTATTTATTTGACAGAGAGAGATCACAAGTAGATGGAGAGGCAGACAGAGAGAGAGAGGGAAGCAGGCTCCCGGCTGAGCAGAGAGCCGGATGTGGGACTCGATCCCAGGACCCTGAGACCATGACCCGAGCCGAAGGCAGCGGCTTAACCCACTGAGCCACCCAGGGGCCCCTCCTCCGTCCATTTGTAATCAGACCGAGGTTTTTGTTGTTGTTGTTTACTTAAAGGAGTTCTTTATATGTTCTAGATTTTAATTTCTTATCAGACCTATGATTTGCACATACCTTCTCCCAATATATGGGTGGCCTTTTCAGTCTGTGAATTGTCCCTCTGATACTCAGAAGTTTCCACATTTAGACAGATGCCGTCTGTCCAATTCATCTCTTTTTTCTCTTCTTGCCTGTGCTTTGGGTGTCATATCCTTGCATAAACGGATATTTTCTGCATTGGGCTAGTAAGACAAGAGTCACTACCTCTTCCACAGACTGTCTGGGAACCTAAAACCTCCACCTCAAACATCCCTAAGGGAGCTTTGCGGAACCGAGAGTAAATAAACAGAGAGAACCGTGTTGCAGGAACACTGCCGAGGCTACTAGACATAAAATTGGAACCCCTTGTTTGTTTATTTGGCCGCCTGTGCGTGGAATCCAGGGGGCACTGAGACGCTGGGCCTCTGCTTGAGGAGGGCCACAGCTCGGCCCTGTTTGCCATCCCCAGCGGGACAGGCAGCCTCGGTGGTGGATCACGTGTCGGTGAGTAATCACTAAGAGAAGCAACTCTCTGAAGGGCTGGTCCACACATCAGGCCCAGGATGCATCACAGGGACATGTGGATACTTTTGTGTGTGTGTGTGCGTGCATTTTAAGCACCTATTAAGATCTGTCAAACATGATCACGTGTCTTGAAGTGCCTGGGCCCGCCTGTATGCACACATATGCAACTGTTCACTCGTACCCGCGGGTAACTTAATAAACATGTTCTGTGGCATTCCATGTTATCTTACTGACCCTAACCAAGCAAATAAAATGTTGAAAGAATTTTTTTGTCCCCTTTGGCCCGCTCTCAGGATTCCAGTAAACATTTTTAAATTCATACACACAAAACTCTCTCCAGGCACTCACGGTGCCAAATTAGAATTCAGAACCTAGAGGTGGGTAGCACACTCACTGAGCTGTCAGACATCTCTAGGGGATTTTGTTTATTCGTTGCCCATGCTCTGACTCGCATTTCAAATAACCCATTGTGTCTAGCACTCCTTCTCTTAATTTTTAATCCTGTGTATATTTCAAGGGGAATTTAATCCATCTGGTTCTGATTCATTTACACTTAACTCATCAAAGTGGTACTTTGCCATTGACGTTTGATGTCCAGAATGCCTTGTGGGTTTTTAGGTCATTAGGAAGATTCCCACCCCCCCATCCCCAGCCTCTCCCTCTGCCCCTTCTGCAGCTCCAGTCATAATCAAGAGGTTATATTTTATTTACCTGACATTGTTTCAAATAATCAGAAATGTGTACTTGACCAAAGGTCAACGCCTTCAGCCCTCTGTAGTGATGATTTTGGAGTGTGATAAAGTGTAAGGCCCTGGGGGGGCAGGATGCTGGGGGCTGTGTGTGCTCAGCGGGGCCTGCTTGCTCGGAAGGCAAGGCCACACGCACTCTGTGCTGTCCCCTGGCTGGGGGTCTGTGTGTGCAGTGGCTGTCCCTAGGCGCTGGGAACAGTGCTTTCATCTAGCGCTCACACACAGGATGCCACGGCACTCCCGTGCCCGAAGCACCCTCAGTCATAAACGGGCCCCAAGACAAAGCTTTTTCATCACGCATGCAGTCCCCTTATGATTACTTTAAAACAAGCTCTTAACTCAGTAAAGCCCTGCTCTATCAGGAGAACGACATTGCTCATGCTCTTCCAAATTCCACCAATAGAAAATTTTCTACCATCATCTATCATCATCTTTTCAAGGCCTGGAGCTTCTCTAAGTCTTTCAAAGACGACCACAGAATGTTGTTGTTTTTTTCCCCTCCTAAAGAATATCTTAAAGATTAGAGCTTAAATATGTCTCATGGTAAGAAAATTCAGCCTGTTATTTAAAAAAAAAACGGTGCAGAATTTGTGCATTGGAAGGGGTCTTTAAAATCATGTAAACATTAGGGGAGCCTGGCAGGCTCAGTCGGTTAAATGACCTGCTCTCGATTTCAGCTCAGGGTCCTGATCTCAGGGTTGTGAGATCGAACCCCGAATCGGGCTCCATGCTGGATGTGGAATCATCTCTAAGATTCTCTCTCTCCCTCTCCCTCTGCTCCCCCTCTTTAAAAGAGAATCGCATTATCTATAAAATGTCAACTAACCGTAAATCTCCATGCAGTAACTTACTCATTTTATTTCCGTGTTTCTTTTTTCTTTTAAATATGCAGTAACATGTGGTCATGGCCTCAGATGGCTTCTCCATTCACCGGTCACTCAAAAATACTTATTGGCCACCTACATTGTGTTGGGCATTCTGCTAGGCCCCGAGGCTTTCTCTGCAAGAAAGCAAGACATCCTTGCCAGAGCTGCACATCCATTGCCTGCCTACTGAAGGCTAACAGCTCCGAGTCCTTCTCTGCTGTGTCCTTGTGAGTGAACCAGCTTCGTGTGCATGTACACTGGGACAAAGCAGAGAAGTAAAGGGCTGTCTGCTCGTCACAAATGCTTCTTGCTTTCTCTTAAAAATGGTCTTCTACGGGGCGCCTGGGAGGGTCACCCGGTTAGGTGTCTGGCTCCTGATTCTGGCGCAGGTAGTGATCTCGGGTTGTGAGATGGAGTCTGGCATCAGGCAGAGCCTGCTTAAGGGGCTCTCATCTTCTCCCTCTGCCTCTCCTGCACCCACACACAAGTGCTCTCTCTCTCTCCCTTAAAAAAAAAAAAGTCTCCTACTCTTAAAATCCTCTTTCTTTTGCAACCTCAAACCCTGAAGGCATGAACAGTTACGTAAACTTTAGTATTCCAGATATCACCGTGCATCGTTACCTCTCAACCCTCTGCGGGTTGAAGATTTCACTGGTGCTTTCACTTATTCGTGTGAATGTGGGATTCTTGCAAGTGAGCTGGTGATCCATTACCGGCAACTCTGCCCTTGCAGTGTTTAATTTTATCAGTTAATAGAAATAGGAAGCTTCTTCTTGAGCTTATTTTTGCTCGCTTTTCCACCTCCCTTAACTGCTGCATTTTACCATCACACCAGAAAGGAAAGGTTTTCAGGCTACTGATTCATATTGCAGTGAGGTCATCTGAATTTTTTGAACTTTGAATAGGAATCATACTATGAAAAAGAATGAGCCTCGCTCAAACCCTAAGCTGAAAGCTTATCATACGAGGACACAAGCTCGCCAGTGGGTGGAGGAGATGACCATTGCTGCCTTTTTTTCCCCTTCTCCACTGGTCTTAGCAGATGTGGTTAGTCACTGTGCAAGCGAGCATGTGGAAATGTGAGTATTCATGTTTACGTGTGGTTGCCAGATCTAAATCAGCCAAGCAGTAATTTTTCTGGGAGCCCAGTATGGGCACTAAATTTTGCACTCACTCACCAAAAGGGTATATATGCCCCTTAATCTGTCTTCCTGCAGGAGGGCTCCCCTGGCACCACCAAGCCTGCACTTGGGGCCAACCTTTCCCCAGAGCCCCTTCCCGTGAGTTACAGTCTGCAGCATGGGGGCTGAATAGAAAACAGCCTTCAGCTACTCCACTGGAAGGGCTGACCGGAATTCAACCCAATGCTGAGAATGGCAGGAAAGCTTCTATTATTCTACTTCATTCTATCTGCTGGGAGGCAGCGCGGCGCCTGGAGTCTGACTGAGCTTAACTCATTTCCCTGGATTTCCGAGTCTCAGCCCCAGTGCGTCCTATAGCTGAATATCTCACTCCTGAGGCTCACTACACTTCCTGATATAGGATGCACTTGCCTGTCTCCTGGTGACCTTAGACGCTAATAAAGAAGTCATAATATGACCTAGACAAGACTTGCAAGCCAACCGGAATGCAAATGATTGACAGGAGCGCTTTCGGTTATCTCTGTTTGTCCTGGCAGGCTGGAGTGGCTCTTTTTGTTCTGGGGCTTACAATGTAGCACAGCATGCAGGGTACCCTGGCGGAGCTTAACGCTGAGGTGTGGCCAGAGAAACTCTGCTGCAGACCGGGAGCCCACAGGCACCAGCCACGATTTTTGCTCTTTCCCCCAGCTGGCTGGAAGGAGAGCTAGGGCGCTTCGGAAACAATTCTCGAGAGTGAATTGTCTCCCGTTCTGAGCATGCGGTTAGAGGAGCGAATTCTCTCACTGACTTTTTGCCCTGCTGACAGCTTTGGTCATCTCTGCTTGCCTTCTCTCAAATGTTATCAAAGTGATGAACATTTCTGCAGGAAGGTCACAATTCACAGTTCCATCCTTTCTTTTATATTTCTTCTACAGTAAGTGTTTGCTCTGATGCATAATGCGGATCTGTGAGGAAGCTCTCTCCTCGAATCACAAATCAGGACTGGGGAGATAGCTGGCGTTATCTCCTGTGTGTGCTGGTTGTCATGGTCCCGTGTGTTTAAGTTTGAATTCTTCTTTCTTGAGAAAGGCATTTTATACTTTCATTATTCCTCTCTCTGTCAATGTCATACACTTACATTCAGAGGGTGAACTTACATCAAACTGGACAGAGAGGCGGGCTGCCCACCCTTTTGTATTTGGAAAGTGTCCACTGAAGAGTCTGCAAGCCGAGAGTTCTTGTGAAAGCTGTCCTGGAAGTTTCCTTCTGCCATCCTCAAGCACGGATGGCTGAAGGTGATCTATTGCAGCGTGATTGCAAGAATTGCCAGCCTACATGAGCAAAAGCGAATGGACTCCAAGTCCTCCATCCAGGGTTAGAGAGCCAGACTACAAGGGCATGGTGATTCCCTGTGACAGCAGCCCGCAGCTGTCTCTCCAACAGCCTTTCCAGCAGGAGGGTGGCTTCTGTGTTAGCCTGTCGTGAGTCTGTGACTTGCTGAGCCCTCCCTGGATGTATTTATAAGTTTATCTGAAGTTACTACATCGTGGAGTAACAAGCATTCGATTTTAATATGTACTATGTGTCAGTTTTTCTTTTATTCATTTTATCATTATCTTTGGCCATTTTGCAATGTACATCTGAATATGGTGATTTGATGATCAAGTTATTCTAAAAGTTCCCTTCAAGATTTTGTATATGTCTAATGTATTTCCCTTAATACTTACATATCTATACCTATGTTGAAGAATTCTACCACTTCTTTTTTTAATTAACATATAATATATTATTTGTTTCAGGGGTACAGGTCTGTGATTCATCAGTGTTACACAATTCACAGCACTCACCGTAGCACAAACCCTCCCCAGTGCCCATCCCCCAGCCACCATAAGAGTCTCTTATGGTTTATCTCCCTCTCTGGTTTCATCTTGTTTAATTTTTCCCTCCCTTCTCCTATGATCCTCTGTCTTGTTTCTCCAACTCCTCATATCAGTGAGATCATATGATCATTGTCTTTCTTTGATTGACTTATTTCACTCAGCATAACACTCTCTAGTCCCATCCATGCTGTTGCAAATGGCAAGATTTCATTTCTTTTGATGGCTGCAAAGTATTCCATTGTATATAAATATATACCACATCTTCTTTATCCATTCAACTATTGATGGACATCTAGGCTCTTGAATACAGCCTAGTTTGAATAGTTTGAATAGTTTGGCTATTGAAGACATTGCTGCTATAAACATTCACTTCCTTTTAATTTGTTCAATTAAATTCAGATTTAACTAAGGCTTTGGAGTTCCCACTATATGGTGGGCACTGTGTTAGATTCTTCTTCATTATCATCATCATCCCTGACATTTATTATGTGGTTATTTCATACTAGGCATTGTTGAAATACTTGATATAAATTATCTCATTTAATTCTTACAATAATTCTATGAAAAGTTCTCTCTCACCAGGAATAACTTTATGGATTTACATTGTGATCCTTCCTCTACAGATAACAGTTCTAAGGTTGAGAAAATTTTAAGCACCTCGCATAAGGGCTAGGACCAAAAACTAAGTGCAGAAGACCCACATTCATCTAGAGCATCCCATTTAGCTGTATTGCATAAATCCATAGAAAACTAGTTTGGGTCCTATCGGATGCTTGCCTCATCTTGCCAGTCCCTAGAGCTGGGTTGTTTCTGTTTTTATGTTTATTTTTTTAACTAAATTTCTGCATTCTTTCTTCTCTTGGTCTGTTGTACTGACACGTAGGGAAGTTAACCTGATATAGTATACGAATATACCATAAGTGTAGAAAGCAGATCCAGCCATCAAATTCACAACGTGGTATAAACATACTTTCTCATTAACCATGCTCTATACAAGTAAAAAATATAAA
Organism: Mustela nivalis; assembly: GCF_964662115.1. NCBI lineage: Eukaryota > Metazoa > Chordata > Mammalia > Carnivora > Mustelidae > Mustela > Mustela nivalis. The sequence goes on along the minus strand of NC_139024.1, from coordinate 74,267,289 downwards.
ACCACGGATGGTAGTGAGGGAACTCACTTTAATGCATTTGCTGTGTGTGGTGACTCTTACTTTGGTTGTGGAAATGTTATAACATATTAGTGATCTTCTATTGAGAGGAAATTCTCCAAAAAATAATCTGGAGCTAGAAACTGAAGTGAATTCTTTAAAATTATTTAAATATGTGCATGTTCAAAGGGCTGCTTCTTTCATTTTTCTTTAAATTCATGCACATTTCTTTAATCCTTTCTTCCAAAGACTTATTTTCCATCCTTATAATCACCTTTGAAGACCCTCCAAGTTCTCTCTTTCTCTCAAGTTGTGAAGCCCAGAAATGAGCACAATTTCCCATCACTGAGTAAGACATGACGGCTAAGGATTCATCCTCTTGTATTCTAAATTCCCCATATTGTGCTAAAAACAAAACAAAAAAAAAACAAAAACAACAAAAAAAAAAACCCCACCATATTCTAACATGTTGCCTCTTTACCAAAAGAAAAAAAAGTAATTTCCAGATTTTTTTTAACATAGGTTAAAATTTATTAGTGCATGTCTGGTTTTCTTTTTGAATTAGACTCTTGCCTTTCACCCTCAATCTCAAACCAAGGTTGGTTTTGCTTTTGCCTGCTGCTTAGTTCAGAAGCATTTATATACTTTGTGCTTGCTCTGTTCCCTTAGCCCGGACTCTCATTTTAAACATGATCTCTGAATCATAACCTGTGGAATAAATATTTCCGCAGGATAACACAGTGACCTAGTAATAGGGATTGTTGTAGCCCAGTCCCCAAATGGAGTTGGTGCAGATTTTCCCATGGAAGTAACATTGTCTGCAAAACGCTATGCCGCCTGTTTTTAAATCAACAAGCTCCTAACAAATTTGGGGTCATTTGCAGATGAGAAAGCTGGGCTTGATGACTGCTTCAGTCACACAGCCAGTCCTGCCTCAGTTCTGCTCTATCGAGAGGGAGGAGGGCAGAGACTATAAACACACACAATTCCTACAGCTTCTAAGTGCCATGGAGAGAGAGGGAGGGGCTCCTGACGTCATGCTGGGGGGCTCACTACTCCTCTATCAGTGACAATCGCCCCTGAATCTTCAAGAGCTTATCTTCTTCAGACACAGAGTTTAGTCTTATTTATCTTTTTTAAAAAAATACATACATTAGGTAGAAACCCAAAGTTCTCTTGTAAACATGTCACGGAAATATTTCCTGGTGATTTCTAACAGCTATTTTTCCCCAGATATACTTTTCCCCTAGCATTTCAATGAATATTAATTGAAAGGCTAAACTACATTTTTAGCTATCCTTACATGCACTGATAATTAATAAATCAATTTCTACTTTTGATTTCTTTTTTTTTTTAAAGATTTTTATTTATTTATTTGACAGAGATAAAGAGATCACAAGTAGGCAGAGAGGCAGACAGGGAAGGGAAGCAGGACCCTGAGATCATGACCTGAGCCGAAGGCAGAGGCTTAACCCTCTGAGCCACCCAAGGGCCCCTACTTTTGACTTCTTAAATGTATGTGAAATTTTTGTATGTTTCTGGTCTTCATTATATAAATTACAGAGATGAGAGTCTATTAAACTATGATAAAGAACAATTATTTCAGTTTTGGCCATAAAGCTTATTCCAAGAACAGAGATGTCTTACAGGCTGTTACCATGTATACCTATGAAATGAAAATCTTTTTTATTTTCACATGTTACTAAAGCGAAAGTTGAATCTGTCGTTTGTAGTTTTTGTAAATGCTTGATTTTTGTGGCATTTGTTTCAGACTATGGTTCATGAAAAGGGTACATTCTTTTTCCAGGTAGAGAAGAGTTTGATGACATTTTATTCCCCCCAAAGCTTACTAATCTCAGCAATAAGAATTTCATATTTTTCCAGCAAAATCAAAGATGTTTGACCTCAAAGAAACTTTAGAGAGATTATCTATATCCATATCACTCAGAACCTAGGGGTTCCTCAATCATACCTGAGGACAGGGGCAAGAAAAAAAAAATCAAGTGTAGGCTGATATGGGGGAGTGTGGGAATGGTTGTGGACCCAACTGAGCAGCTCCGCTTCTGATCTGGTTTACACACTGGACTTCTGTTAAAGATTACATCTGAAGAAAGATCCATGTGCTACCAGGAATATGCAATATTCCTGCAATATATTAGCAATATATATTAGCAATATATTGCTAATAATAAAAAAGATGTGAAATCCAATGGCCAAATGCCTAAATTTTATAAGCAGGGCAACAGGCTCAGAGAGAAGAAATGATTTGTTCAAAGTAACTAATAAAAAAAATGGCTACATTAATGATTTGTAAAGCTTAAAAGGCTATGTTCGATTTAATCGACATTTATTAAAGGCCAACAAAACATCAGGCATTCTGCTAGGCCTCCAGGGAATTAAAAGAAACCAACAAAAAAAAAAATATCGTCCAAGGTGGAAACCTCATAAAAAATGCTAAAACCAAAAACACTGAAGATCATCCAAACTAATGTACTTGTTTTAGAGTTTGGCACTCTTCTTAAAACACATTTCAAGGGGTGCCTGGGTGGCTCAGTGGGTTAAGCCTCTGTTCAGGCTCAGGTCATGATCCCAGGATCCTGGGATGGAGTCCCATATTGGGCTCTCTGCTCAGTGGGGAGCCTGCTTCTCCGTCTCCTACTTCCCCTGCTTGTGTTTCTCCCCTCGCTGTGTCTTTCTCTGTAAAATAAATAAATAAAATCTTTAAGAAAGCAAAAAAAATCCACACATTTCCATGGTTTACATAAAAACGGAGCTTCAGAAAATGTGATCTCAGTGGTGTATCAGATCAGATGGACTCTTATATAAACATATTGTGTTTGCATGTTACAGAAACATTATGCACATATGTCCAAATAAGTGTGAATTAAGTGTAATATACAAAATGCTAACAATGTATTGTTTGGGTCTTACTCTCAGTTCATACTTGGTCATATTCATCATGAGAAACTCAATGTGTATTTATTTTCTTCCTAAATATAACATATGCAGAAAAGTCACTGGAAATGTTGAATTAATTTAAGTAATATAAAGATTTGTGAATACATTCTCACCCTGTTTTCAGAGATAAAATGAGTTTTCTGTGAAATGAGAATCCAGTTGTTTTTCTTATAAAACATATATATCCTGGTTTTGTTTTAGTCAGAATGACAAAAGTAAAGAGGAATAAATAGCAAAATTTCCCCCAAAATTACCATGTAAGGTGCACCAAACCAAAACCATACTGCAAATCTTGGGAAAGAACCTGTTCTTGTAAGATTTACAGACCAATTTTTCAAGATCAAAAGTGTTTATATAGGGTCATAAAATCTTGGATCTTTCCCCAGGCTAAAGCTCCAACACTTCTGAGGTTGGCCTATCATTAATATTTACAGTATTTTTGACATTTCATGGGAAGGACTCAGGGGTCTTTGTGATAGGCAGACTTCTTACCATAATGGAGCGCCGGAACGATGTGCTGTGTGTTAGAGGCAGTCTGGCAGCACTGGTCTTTTGCATCAGCAAGGCAATGATTTGTAGATACCATGAGCTTGTTTTACTTTGTCAGCTTTGTTAGTTGAGAAATATCACTGGGGACCCTCTAGTACCTAGAGGGCTGTGTTTCCCACCTGACACACACTCCTCACAAAGTGATTTGAGTCCTGTGTTGAGGTGATATTCTTTCCTACAGTATAACGTTTCCATATAGAAAACTTTTAGGAACAGGCTCCCAAGTAGGCTGATTCTCTTCACCCTTTGTAATATGGCCTGACAGGGTGCCTTACACTTCGGAGGCCTTGAAAATAAGAATTTTCAATGAATTCATGCATTTACCAAGTTGGAACATGTAAGATAAAATAGACCAGGAGCTCTCTGGTAATATAGCTCTAAGGATCCATTTACTCACTGTGATTTAATTTTGTACTCCAAAGTCTGGTCATTATGCTTCTAAAGGTTGCATAATTATTGTACTTTCATTGCCAACAGCAGTAATAAATAAAGCCTAGGTGCTCTTTCACCCATCAAATCAGGATTCTCCTCCAAAATCATCATGGGTTTTTGCCCCCTTTAAGAGACCCATTTTCCCGGATAAGGAGGGATCATGCCTGCCATATTTATGCTCAAGATCCTTCAGTCTCCTCCGGTGTAGGAAACTGTTACATAGAGCAGGGAGGGATGAGATATGGATCCTGCTTTCAGAGAGCTTGAGTCTCATCGTAGAATTAAGACAAAGACAAAGGCAGGCAGTGGCCCCTACCAATGACCAATTAGTGGTGTCTGAAGGCACTATGGTTGGAGGATAGATCTGGATGCTCATACTGACCAAAAAGAGAGGACGGATAATCGTGTGTCTCCATCCTTCATTTACATACAACAGGGAATATAAACAAGAAGACTATCCTCATTCACTCGAGGCTCAGCACCGGTCCCCCAGCTTCTTGCCTCTCGAGCCTCACTGTCATTCTTCCTGAGGCACGTGTCTTTCTCCTCTGTCATCCTCAGTAGTGTCCAAGGCTTCACCCACTTCTTTTCCGATCCCAGCTTTGGCTGACTCTTTAGAGAAGCTTGGGCTTTCACTTCCCAGGGTTCTGCAGCAGCATTCGAAAGAGGCCAGTGCAGTAGGAAAATAGAAGCGAGTACACCCGTAACCCCAGCCCCACTGCGGTTCTCATCCCACTGTTGGTCGCCATGACTATTCATGTGGTTGGTGATTTACAGCTTGCAGTCCTGTGACATGGGCTGAAGCTCTAGGCAAGGCAGCTCCCAGGGCAAACTGGGGACAGCTCATGGCCCTGAAGGTGGTAACCCAGAGCTACTTGTCTGGGAGTCCAGTCCTTGCAGAATATGCTCTGTGAGGCAAGGCTGCCAGGTGAAGGGAATAATTACAAGCGGCTGCCTAACTGCCATGGCAATAGAAACTCAACCCAAGTGTTTTCAGGTAAGTGCCAGCCCTGGGCCTGGCTGCCTTCCATGGGCCCCACAGCACACAGCACCATGTGAAGTGGATGTCTTATAGCAAGTCACAGCAACGCAGCTGTTTGCACTAGAACTTAACCCAGGTATGCCAGACGGCTGTGCCAAAACATGCCTTTCTATTTCATTAATGCAACAACAACACATATTAAAAAAAAAATAAAAATTTGACCATGACTGCTGGTTTCAGTTGCTTGTCAAGAACTGGCTCTTTAATTCAATTTAATAAAATGTTCTTGAGTACCAACTATGTGTTTGACACTTGGAAATAAAAAAGGTATAGGCCATGAGTCGAAGACAAGAACATCACCGAGCCCTTAGCAACATCTTATCTAGTACAGACACACCACACACTAATATTACAATTCAATGATAGGTACAAAATTAGAAATAAATATTAATAAAATGGTGATACAGAAAAGAGAATGGTTATTTCCAACTAGGGTAGTCACGTATGGCTTCTCAAAGATGATGCTATTTGAAATGGACTTTGTAGGCTAAATAGAAAATACAGACAAAACATCATCCACTAAATATGAAAACATGACAAATGGTGGGAGAGGCATGAACGGATTAGATGTATTGAGGGTGAATCTTGAGCAGATAAATTTGGGTCAGCAGTTCCTGCTTATAGAGCCTTGGGTGCCAAGCGTGGAACAGCTCCCCATGCAGCATTCCTGGGAGCCGTTAAATGGTATAATACAGGGAGTGACATGATCAGGTCTGTTTTCTAAAATCTCACTCTTGCAGTGCCTTCAAGGAGGAGACTCAAGGAAGATTCAAGGAGGATATTGCTCAAGGAAGAGCAATTGCAATAATCAGTTGAAGACTCAGGGAAGAGACTATTGCAATAGTCCAGGCAAGGGGAAGTGAGGGCCTGGCCTGAGGAAGGAACCATTCTGCTGTCTGGGCTCATAGAAATTGCAATGGTTCACCCGTTTGTGGTACTTTGTATAGCAGCGCTAGGAAACTAATGCAATTATCATTCAAGTTTAAGCATTTTGTGTATGTATATCTCTGTGTGTGGAAAAGCTCTCTCTGAAATAGCCTGAAAGAGATTGCCTAGTGCAGAGCTACACTTAAAAAAATAATAATAAAACTCTCTAAGCATTACACACTGAAAATCGATTTGGTTCAGTGGTAAATCCCATTTTCACACAATAAGATTTTAACAACTAAAATTTAAGTATGCCTTAGAAAGCACTTTCATCCTCTCTCTCATATAATTTTCACACAAGTTCTGAGAGCTAGGAACAGTGAGAAGGTGGTTGATTGTCCCAAAGCTACCAAGTGATGGAGCCAAAGTCAAAGTACAAGATCTCCAGCTCCTGCTCCCATTCTGCTCCATTACTGGCTTGAACAGCTCCTCTCTGGGAAGAACTGATAGAGAAAAGATATTAGAGTTTGAAGCCAAGAAAGAATTCTTGAGATGTCTTTGGTGCAAAAAGGTGGGGATAGGACCCATGGGCAGAAAGAGCCACTCTGGGGTCATGAGGAGTGGCCCATTATATATCTTCAAGTTGGCAGGGGGTTAGGGATAGTGTAAGACTCCCAGGTATTTAGGAAACAAGGTCTCCAAGATCCTGAGGGGGCTAGCTATTGTTAGGAAAAGGTCATTTATTACTGTTTAGTAAAAACTCAGTCATGAGATGCTTCAGATGTATATCGGTGGGTCATATGCTTGGAGGATGATTACCAACCTGTATCTTGGAGGGTAGAGATAAAGGAAGTTTCCAAAGGAATTTTTATATGTTGAAGTAGACTTAGAGGAGCCTGGGGGTTGAGCTAAGATTGTCTTTTGCCCTTAGCAAAGAATTAACATGGAGGAAGCTGAGTTCCTAGAGGAATGTCACTCTGCCTGTTTCAAGGACTCATCAATGGGCTGTAGGTAATGAGGAAATTTAATATTCTTTCTTCTGCCTTTGTTTCTCACATCAAGAACCATTCAGGATAAGCTGGGACTGCAGATAAGAAAGATCTCTGCACCAAGATAGCTTCCATATGTTGACTCAAGAAGAGTCAACTTGAGATACTAGTGCAAGTGCCAGCAAGCAGTTCTATTTCCAGGGAAGAAATTCAGTGATATACTGTAATATTGTAAATAGTCTAACTTCATCACAAACATTTATATTCAGAGTGTTTGGGAGTAGAGAAAAAGCCTGTAAGATGACATGGTGTTTCATCTCCTCCCTCGTTGTATCCTGAGTCCCAAGAAATAAGCTTTCCTTATAAAAAGGACATTTACAGCCTTAAAAACTAGAAAAACTAGAACCAATTCAGCTTCTCTTAAACAAACGAGGTCTACTCTTGTCTCAAGCATCATACTATAATTCTCTATCTCAATTCCCACTGTGAGACTTTTTATGGTTGGCAAGAAAATTCATTTCTTGAGTAAGTAACACAGTTCGGGTTTTGATTTGGAGGTTTTTCACTTATTTGTTTGTTTTTGAGACACTGGACATCTTGTGTAGGTATTTGCAGGGAGACAAATAAATGACAGACAATTAAACTTCTGGGAAGTGGATGTGATGTGCGGTCCCCAAAATGCCATTTATCAGAAATAGCTGACAGTATTATGTCAATTACAGTCATCATGCATCTGGCCTCGTGTGGAAGAAAGGGGGGAGAAAGAAGAGGAAAGAAGCCTCTTCACTTGCACAGGTCAATAAAAGACAATGGTTTTCTAATAGCAACCCTGTGGTTCTTTATTTAAGTAGCAGGAAAATGACATCCGTGTCAGCCTGAAGGAAGTGTTTGCGCAGCACCCACAAAGTACTACATTCTAAGAACTCATAATACTTAGGATCATTCTCTACTTGTTTTAAGTCCTAAAAGTATTTAAAAGTCAAGGATAGTGCCTCAGAAGCAAACCTCAGCCTTTCGTCTTTCAGACCAGGCTGAAGGCAAGTTCATGACCAACCCCCCATCCAGACCATAAACATATGTAATGCCTGGTCTCTGGACAGATACCAGAAATACAGCCACTAATGCCAGTCTCCACATCTGAGTTAAAGTCCTTCTCCACAGGGGCTGGGACTCTGGATGTGTGGAGGGGCTCGGTGTGCAGTCTATAAACAGCTTGAGTTACAACTCTGAACGGACGACCACCTGCTCACAGAGCCTCCCATAGCCCCTTCATCCCCTCACACTCCTAACCAAAGTCAGACCAGTTATGTTACACGGTAATCCAGAGGAACACTCAAATTCTTCACTTACATTGGAATGTCATGTATCCTTAATTAATTTAAAGAAAGAAGTCACAAGCTGCATATTGGTGGTCTTTTTCCTTCCCTTTTTTTTCTTTGTAACAGAATTTTCATTTTAGTACTTATTCTAATAGGCCCTTGGATTTGCCCCATAGCTTTTAAAGGAAAAATTGCCATTCCCTACCCAGTAGTCCCGCATGCTTGCAAATGGTTTTAAAGATTTTGTTCAAACTATTTTATTCAAGAGTTCCAAGGAAGGGCTCCTGGGTGGCTCAGTGGGTTAAGCCCCTGCCTTCGGCTCAGGTCATGATCTCAGGGTCCTGGGATAGAGTCCTGCATTGGGCTCTCTGCACAGCAGGAAGCCTGCTTCCCTCTCTGTCTCTCCCTGCCTCTCTGCCTACTTGTGATCTCTCTCTGTCAAATAAATAAATAAAATTTAAAAAAAAATTTCCAAGGAAGGTTGAGAAGAGTTTTCTATGCATAATTGAGACTCAACAATGAAACCCAACAGGTTTCATTCATTTTGTGGTTTTTAGAGTTAAAACTCCCCCACCCCTTTCTGTTTGTCCCCACTTGACAGATGAGAACCTCAGAGCCCCTCACCAACCTCAGGGCTGAGAGGAGCTGACCCAGAATGCCTGCCCACAGCTAACCCGACAGCACCACACACAGCTTTGGACTTTTCACCCCATGAGTTGCTTTGCCCAGATTTCCAGGGGTAGGGCAGGGCTGCCTGCCTCCCCGCGTTGCCCCAGAGCCGTGAGTGACCTTCCAGAGGCACAAAGCAACTTGGCAGGGCAGTCGCTGTGAGGTCCGGACTCCCCCAGCACTGAAGCGGTTAACTTGCAGGAAGACCCAGAGAAAGAAAAACAGACTAAGAACTGCCTTGCGGGGAGGAGGGCTAGAAAACGAGGCTGTTGCTGTTGTTTTCATTGTGTGCACTCTAATCAGGGAGGGTAAGAACAATGATGCATGTAATGCTGATTTTGGAACGTGTCCATGCAGCTTTTCCCAGGCTAGACAGCCTTGGGAACCAGTGATAGAGTGGCACACCAGGGGCACAGCCTCAATCACCAAGCCCAGGGCAGGGCAGCCTTTTCTGTGGATAAAATATGTGAGGGATGACAAGAATCTTCCCAGCATGGGAAGTGGCAGGAACGATAAATAAATAAATAAATAAATAAATACATAAATATAAATAAACACACACACACACACACACACACACACACATACATATACATACACAACAGGGGAAACCTGTGAGGGTTTTGCCTCTCAAAGCCCGGCCAGACCACAGGGATGTGATCATGGAGAGATAGGAGAATTCTCCTTCTACCCACCCCATTCCATTTTTCGTTTTTTGTTTGTTTCCTTCTCTGCATTCAACGGGCCCTCCCTTTCTTCTCCACTCCCCTCCCCCCAGCTCCCTCCACCACACTTTGAAGCCTAGATGAAAGCCCTGTGTTGTGGCTTGGGCACCCAGCGAGGAGCAGGGGGAAGGCTGAAGTGTGCTTTAGTTTAAGATGCTGTACTTCTCTCCCAAGGAAAAGGGGGGAAATCAGCTTGAAACAATACATTGCATTTTGCTGGAGAGCATACTTGATGTATCTAGGACTCCAACATGGTCCTAATTTTTCCAAGCTTTTGTCTTCAAGGATAAGGGAATAGCTAAAATGTGGTATCCTCCCTCAAAGTGAATGCATATAACTCTAAGGGCTTTGGAGGAGGATTATTTAATAAAATAAAACAAGAAAGAGGCAAAAACCAGGCACATGAGCTTTCTGGTATTGACACAACTGCACATCGTAACTTTTTCAAGTGTTGACAAAACAGCTTCTTTATATTGAAATAGCACATTCAAGCTAGGCTGTACTAAATAATTTTGAAGGCATGGCTTCCATATATTTACTTAGTTATTAGCTTACCAGATTTAGCAAATAAAGATCCAGGACACCCAGTTAAATCTGAATTTCAGCTGAACAGTGATAAATTTTTAGTATAAATATATGTCGTGCAGTCTTCGGGATTAAACTTACGCTAAGAATTTACTTGCTTTTTATCTGAAATTCAAATTTAACTGGGTGTTCTATATTATGTCTGACAACTATACTCGTCGTGACAGTTTATAGATCCACTCAGCCTCCTAAAGTTATGTTCAAATGTTTTTTAGGAGCCCTGTTACAACATGACTTTATTTGAGATTTTCCAGTTTGCACATAGGAATATTCAAAATATTGTCACTACAGCACAGACTGCCTATAGGATGGCCTTTCCATGCCCCTACCCACCTAGCCCCTAAACACAGCTACATATACAGAGCACCGCTCACTCCCTCAATCTCACCCCCCTCACACACACACCATAGGAGTTTTAAAAGGATTTTATGTATGTATTTTTCCATCAAAGGAAGGATTAGCTAATATGTTACTTCGAGCAATAGGTCAGTATTTCTAATCAACTCCTAGCATGGAAAGTGCATATTAGCTCCCACTTGGCCATGACCTAAAACTGCAGCTGCTTTGTCAAATAGCAATAGCTCATGAGATCTAAATGAGGCATAATTATTTTTGGTTAAAATTTTTTCCTCCATTTATCTACTTAATGCCCTGAAACGTGGTTTTATTATTTTATGTTTACCTAAAAAAAAAAGACAAACCATGTGCTCATAGACATTAAATCAACCCAAAGGAACGACTTGGAAAGCTTCACTGACCTGTCCTGTATGCTATGTCTGCAAACACCTCGTATCCACTCTTGTTCATGTGATCTCGTGTTCACTTGAACTTGGACAAAGTTGAAGGCCTGGTATTTTTGCCTCTCGGAGCCGCTATCTCTGAACATGACCTGTGAGGTTGGTGAGCTTCCAATACATCGGGACTGAAGAGGGGGCTAAAGAAAGATTGAGAATGTGTGGATGACAGTGCTGGAGGAGAAGATCCAGAAAAATCTGAAGTCTCCATATATGTGAAATTTAAATTGTGCATTTAGGGGCACCTGACTTCTGATTCTTGATTTTGGGTCAGGTCACGATCTCAGGGTTCTGGGCTCCGTGCTCCGTGGGGAGTCTGCCTGAGGATTCTCTTTCTCCCTCTCCCTCTACCTTCTCCTCTCCCCATCCTTGCACACAAGTGCACTCTCTCTCAAATAAATAAACCTTTTAAAATAAATAAATAAATAAATAATGCATTTAAAACTATTGCCTTTTAAGTGAATGTTGAAATTTGCATTGGAACCTGGACCTAGAAGATTATAGAATGTCATGTAGAGAGTCACACCTGCTTTGATAACCATTTTCCTTCCTACCAAAACTATTTTTTTTTTAATTAGGCAAAAGATCACTTTGTTAGAAAAGTGTTCCCTTTTCATCAGTTTTTTTCAGTGTAATCTCACTTCTGCTTCCTCTTCCATCAGCACCAGAAAATGAATTATTAGAAAATCTTTTGAACACCAATCTACTTTTCAAGAAAACTAACAAGATTTCAATTTGAAGAGATACTTGAACCTACATTACTTTTACATAAACCTCAATAGTGCTCAGGTTTTATCATCCAATTTTCCAAACATAGTCAAGGTGACCTCTTTGAGTTCGAAAATTTCTCTGTAAGAATGGGGGGGGGGGTACACAGTTTCTCTCCTCCTTACCCCATTATTCATCACTCATCTATGCCCATGCCCATTACCTCCCCCTGCTTATACAGAATGATAACAGGTTTACCAAGTAAATCCATCTAAATATTTGGGGAGTAAAGTGGCATGATGACTAAAGAGCTGGAGATCTTGGTCTAATTTCAACTCTGATACTAATAACTATGTAAACTTGGACAAGTCTATTCTCCATCCCCAGCCAAAGGAATGAGAAATAACAAGACACTAAATTTCTTCAAAGAACAACAGTGTAAAACCAGATGCTGAAAATGTCTTTTTTTTTTTTTTTTAAGATTTGTTTGTTTTTTAGAGAGAGAGAGCACGAGCAGGGGGAGGGGCCGAGAGGAAGGAGAGAGAGAATCACAAGCAGACTTTCCACTGACTACAGAGCCCAATGCAGGGCCACATCTCACAACCTTGAGATCATGACCTGGGCTGAAACTAAGAATCACACGCTTAACCAACTGAGCCACCCAGGAACCCCTCAAAAATGTCTTCTTATTCTGAAATTCTGGTTCTATGTCCATTTCCATTAATAAAGCCTACTTTCTCCTCTGTGTATCATAAGTCAATAAGCATGCCAGTTAGTTGCACGTAATTAAACAATTTTTATGGACTTAGTTTAACTTTTTTTATGGTAATGATTTATTTTTGGAAAACATACACCTAAACAGGATACACTTTTGAACAGAATCACAAAGAGGCACATGTAAAGGACTGAAATTGTCAACTCCTGCGTCTATAAATCCTCTACTTTGGGGAATTAGAATTTGTAAATATTGTATTTTGGCCACTGAGTTTTCAAAAAAGGATAACACATGCCTATGAATGAGTACTTAATTGTTCAGATGGTGTTCCCATTTGTGGGCATCACAAATTTGAGGATTTTAGCTGCACTGGAGTACAGACATCTAGAGAAACCAACTTTTTAAGAGAGCAAATGACTCTCATTGCTTTCAGAAGACTAATCAAATATAAAAGGACTTGGATCAATTATAGGATTGATATGGCAGATGGCAGATGCTGTTCTTTTAGGGAAAAATGCAAAATATGGAGACAGGGAACCAGGAACCAATCAAGGGAGTATCTGAAAAATAAAACAAACATCCAGTTTGCTGATCAGAACCAGGACCCGCGGATTATTGTGAAGAAATCATTGAAATAATCAGTCGGGTCTCTGGATAGTAAAACTGACACCGTGGATAAAAGGATAGAGGAAGAAACTGCATAACAAAGGTATTTTGAGGGAGTGGTTAGAGTCCTGTTGTCCTTTCTTCAGGACTACAAGCCTCTAGGATCAATTTGCTTCTCCCTGCAGGTCTGTGGCAAAGGAAATCAGCCAGGATCCTGCTGGCTCTTCCCAAATTTAGACTTCAGCGATCTGGAGGCAGAGTAACATCTACAGGGGGAATTTATTGCTTCCTCTGTTCCTGTGGATCTGCTCCTTTCCTGACATATCATCCCAAAGGCCTTTTATAATAAGATCACTTAAAATATCACATACCAATTTATGATGCATGACGTCACTGCTGCCATAACGTCATCGGGATTAAAGCTTTTACTTATTTATGCATTTTACTTAAATATATGTTTGAGGGGGAAAAAACCCCGTTTTTATATAGCACATTTTATGCATATTTTTGTTATTATGTTCATAATTTTAAGAATTAATCATGACCTTGGGGCACCTGGCTGGTTTAGTGGAGCGTGTGACTCTTCATCTTAGGGTTGTGAGTTCAAGCCCCACACTGGGTGCGAAGATTACTTAAGAATAAAATCTCTCTCCTTTTTTAAAAAAAGATTTTTTTTTTATTTATTTGACAAAGAGAGAGAGATCACAAGTAGGTAGAGAGGCAGGCAGAGAGAGGGGGAAGCAGACTCCCTGCTGAGCAGGGAGCCTGATGTGGGGCTCAATCCCAGGACCCTGAGATCATGACCTGAGCCGAAGGCAGAGGCTTAACCCACTGAGCCACCTAGGCACCCCTAATATCTTTTTTTGAACAAAGAATTGTGCCCTCTAAATTTATAATATACAGAAAATGTTGTCAGCATTTCACCTACCCTGGCTATAAAAAGTCCATATATGGAGCCCATTTCCATGTTAGGAACTTAGAACTTTGTTTTAAAAGGAGTGAACAGGGTATGCCCTAAAGCTTGTCTTGGCTCCTCCTCAGCTAGGTAGGAGGACAGCAGAAGTGAGTTGGCCCCCCCACCAGAAGTTTATAATAGAGAGCTTCACAACCCCTTTCCTAAAAACAGTATTGAATATCCTTGGCTATCTGACCCTAACTCAGATGAAAAAATTCCCTTTTTCTCTGAGAAACTGGAAGTCACTATCCTCATGCTGATTGTAGCATGGACATACCAGATGCTTTATCCCACCCTTCTTCTCCTTCTACTTGTCAGCAAGAACTGGAAGGACTGGGAGATTCTTGGGGCACACAAGTTACCAGCACAGTCCTCTTCCCAGACTAAGAGGCATATAGGTGTTGTGTCTAGCTTACCTCCTTCTCAGACTATAATCCCAGGAAAGCATGAATTTGTTCACTCATTTAACAATTATTTAATAGGGACCCCTGGGTGGCTCAGTCAGTTAAGCATCTGCCTTCAGCTTGGGTCATGATCCCGGAATCTTGGGATCATGTCCCACATCAGGCTCCCTGCTCAGAGGGGATCCTGTGTCTCCCTCTCCCTCTGCTGCTCCCCTGCTTGTGCTCTCTCTCACTCACCCTCTCAAATAAATAAAATTTTTTAAAAAAATTATTTAACAACTATGACATGAGCACATGTTATCTGCCAGAAACCATGCCAGACAGAAACAATGGTGAGCAAAGCAAGTTTGGTCTGTGTCATCAAGAAGTTTGCAGCCCAGTGAGAGAACTGGCCATTGGTCAACTGATCCTTGAAATAAATGGACAATTTAAAACTGGCAAGTGTCATGAGGAGATGTTATAGAATATCATGGGGATATAAGGATTCCCAAATACATGTCTCACAAGTGCTCCCCTACAGTGCATAGCACAGATTTGTGGGGGAGTGGGGAGCATGTAACTTGAATGCATAATGCACATCAATTCATTGAGAAAAGCTTTCCCAATACCATGCCCTTCTTAAGTTTAATAAAGATTATGTACTCACTATTTATAAAATCTTATTACATCCAGTAATACAATATCAACTTCTTTCATTTCTGTATGTAAGAGGAATTACATATTACATACAGGAATTTTGTACTGTAATAATTTCTATGTACTCTAACCTTGTCAGCTCCCCCAAACAATGATGTCCTTATTATAACAGATTAGTCTGTTCCGAGTTCTGGAATACACTTCACTGGAAGTGTAGAGCTACCTTCAGCTCTAGGAAGGTAATTCTGTCTTCTTTATTTGTATCTGAATGGGATGCCTGAATATAAATCTTCTAAACGGCCATTTTCCAATGCCTGTACATGACATAATACATGCTTGTGAAATTTGTGAACTAGTAGATTTTTCTCAATCAATTTAAAAACTAATTAGAAGAAAAAAAATTACTCATTCACTCCAGAAGATAAAAGATCTAAAGTAACAAACCTTGGAAATCCAGGTATATAAATAAACAAAACTTTTCTCTCTTTACCAATTGGGAAAAAATGGGTGATGATAGATGTCAAAATATTTGATTGGTCAAGAGATTGTAGAAGCTTCCCAGGAGCTTAAAGTCCTTAGTCTTCATTTCACATCTTTCTAAAGCTGTAAATGAATTCAGGTACACCATCTTCCCATGCATGTCATTTATTTTTTCCAAATTCTAGCACAAAGCTTTCACAACTAAAAAAAATTATTGCTGCTGCCAGTAATTATAATAATAATCTGTCATTTACTGGCTTTGTGATCTTGGGCAGATAACTTCTTTTTCTCATCTGAAAAATGAGTAAATCAAGACTCTTTTAGAAAATTATATCCAGATTAAAGATAATATATGAAAAGTCTCTGGGACTTACAAACATTCTATGACTTGCCAGGGGATGATGGTGATTATTATAATATTCTGGTCATTTAATTTAATATCCAAACAACAGGAAAAAAAAAAAAACAGAGAATCCCCTACATAAATCATATCATGAAAATAAGATAGCTTCAAAGAGATAATCCCTTTTCATAAAGTGGGTAGAGCCTTCAATCTTGTAGTCAGCCAAGTTAAAAATATTCCTATATGAAGCTAAGCCGTTCAGGTAGAATGAAAGGACTGAGCTCTCGGAATGAGACAAAAGGAAACAGACTGAAAATTGCAACCAGAAAGATGTCTGGATGTGAGACATCAGAGTCAGAGGATAAAACAAAACTGAGGCATCTCCTTGGGCGGTTCAGTAAGTGGAAGTTCTGGGTTTGGTTAGCTGACAGCCCACCAGAAGAGTCAGGAAGAGCTAGGGAATCCATCAAGGTCCCAGTGACCCACTGGCAATTGTCCATTAAGTTTAAAAATGAAATTAAGCTCAAATTTAAAGGACTAGTATTGTATGCCACAATGCTGCATGAGGTATCATTTGATCCAATAGAATAATCTTTTTTCAGAGTTGCTACTACCAACTTGTTCATGAGTCAACCAGAGAAGAGGGCAGAGCTACCACGACCAAGGTTTAATATTATTACTCTTATTCACTTTTCAAATGACATTTATCCCAAAGGACATTGTTCTTTGTAAGATAATTTGGTTTGGGTTGCCAACTGGTCTGAACTACTTAAAGTTATTTTCAGAAACCATGGTTCTGCCCTTTGGCAATATAACCAACTGACACATTCTGCATTTGGTAAACAGACACGAGTTCCTTTAAAATTATTTATTCTTAAAATTATCTACAAAGACAATCCACTGGAAATATTAAACTGGTACTCCAAGCAGATTGCTAATACTTTAGAAGCAAATGCTTCCTGGTTTAACCAGTGGGGGAAACTACCAAATTTTCATTCTCTAAAAAAACTTTGAAAGTACTTCTGTTGCAAATTGTGTAACATATGCTATGCATACAGAACTCTTTAAATAGGATTAGGTCTTAATGTTGAAAAGTATTTGACTCTGTGTAGCATGGTCTCCAAATGTGTGGCAGAGACATGTGGACTGGTCCTCACCACCATGAAATGCTTAAGAAGTATCCATCAAGCACTTGAACGTCAACGGGATGCCTTGGATTTACATTTTATGTGTCTCTGGTGTTCTCAAGGAACTTCCCTGTTCTAAGGAATTTACAAATTCACATTATCAAAATTCAAAAGTATATATATTATGTATATGCATATATAATGAATATATGTACATGCATCTCAAAAGTCAATACTAAGAAAAGAAACAATCTAATTTTTTAAATGGGCAGAAGATCAGAATAGACACTTCATGGAAGATTTATAAATAGCAAATAAGCAGAAGAAAAGATGCTTAACGTCATTAGTCTTTAAGGAAATGCAAATTAAAACCATTACTGATGTACTGCAACTATCAAAAAAGCTAAAATTAGGAGCACCAGCGGTGGCTTACTCGTTTAACCTTTTGACTCTTGGTTTCGCCTCAGGTCATGATCTCAGGGTCCTGAGATTAAGCTCTGGCTCAGGCTCTGAGCTGGGTATGATTCTGCTTAGGATTCTCTCTCTCTCTCTCTCTCTCTCTCTCTCGCTTCTGCAGCCCCTTTCCACACTGCTCACTCACTTTGTCTCTCTCTCTCTCTCTCAAAAAAAAAAATTTATATTTAGTTAAAATAAAAACAAAAGAGCTAAAATTAGAAAACTAATTATACCAAGCATTAGTGAGGATGTGGAGGAACTGGAACTCTCATACACCGCTCTTGGTGAGAATGTAAAATGGTACAACCACTTTAGAAAATGAGGGCTCTTAATAAATCCATGGGAATAAGTCTGGGAGGAATATTGCAGGCACACAGTTACATGGTTTTAGAGCAGTCACAGCAAACTTCTAGGGAGAACCTTTCACATCCTTGTTTGTGTTCATGTTTTCCCTGGTTTCCCTAGTCTGTTTGCCCCCGGAAATGCAAAAACACTAATCTGGGTGGCCTTATGTGTCAATTCGTACTAAGGAAGTTGGTTTTGAGATGAAGAAAAGAATGTGGCTGGTGGTGGCAGAAGAGACTGGTGTGAATAACATATTTGAAAACTGAATAAGAAAGGCCATTCTTAAGGACAAGAAATCAGTTTTGCCAGCTGATTGCTCTATAAACGTCTAGAACTGAAAAGGGGGGACATGTGTGATTCACTAGGCAGGTCTCAGTTTCATTTGCCAAAACTGGTAATAAGGCATGGAAAAACTCAGCCAACAATACAAACCAACATTGGGTTTTAAGTAGAGAAAAATGAGGTCAAGAAAGTGAAATTGCTCTAATGGGTAGTTTTTCCCTTAAACAACATTGACCTTCAGAAGAAACTGAGAACCATATTTTTAAAATGGCAAAAATTTGGTAGGCACATGGAGAGATCCTGTTGCAGGTATCTTCAAGAGCAGTCGTGGGAGAAGGACTAGGAGAAACCAAGAGGATGGAGCATCTGCCTACTCTATGTTGATTTACTGTAAGGAGAAGGCTCACAATTAAAAGAAGAGTAGTGATTGCTGCTCATTATTGATATTTCATCAAATGCAAGGCTCCCCACTCAGTGTTAAACAGTCTACGTACATGATTTAATTTAACCTTCACAGCAACCAAATGATATAAATATAGTCCCCATTTGATAGATGAGGACATTGACAACTAGAGAACAAAGAACTAGCCTGTTGACATACAGCATGGCAGAGGAAGAGGTGGGATTTCAACTCAGCTCTTGCTTTGTCTGTCATTTATCCAAAACTGGACCAAAAATATAAAGTTCCATTCTACAAAAATAGGAATTAATATGATGCCCAAACCAACTAGCAATTCATGTCACAAGTTACCAGAAAATGAGTATGAGAGGGGAATAGAGAGAAGACTAAAATGTGCTCTAGGGGCAAGGGGGTTATCCCTTCTCAATGTCTTTTTAATTCCTGTGGGGCTCCCCCCAATGTATTAAAAGTAGCTGTGTAATTTTTTACAAAGTGGGGAACACTTGGTTAGTCGTCTCCACTCCACAGCCCTGTCCCACCTCGAAGTCCTCCAGGGTCATTCCCAAACCCAGGGTCAATTATTTCCTTTTGAATCTGCCCTCCAGGCAGATTTGCAGACCTTTCTAAGTAAGAAAGCAGTTTCTTCTCTTTTTAAACTTCAAATTGCACTTTTGAAATGAAGTTTGATTTTTCCAGAAATCCTGGAAACTGTGCATGGATGAGAAGGAATGATAAGAACGTAAAATTTTACTTTCGAAAAAATGTGTACTTTACACTGTTTCTCAACTCGGGTATCACGTTAGAATCACCTGAGACAGCAGTGCCCGTCTCTCGCCCTAGAGCAGTGAAATCAGAATCTTCGGGTGACAAGCCTGGGCAGCCCCATAATGTAAAAAACACCTCCTACCTCAGGTGTTTCTCATTGCAGCCCAGTTTGAGCACAGGGTTGGGAACAAACCCCTATTTATCAAAATCAGATTTTTTTTTTAAAGATATATTGCTTCTCCCTTGCATTCTACATTATCCCACCAAACATAAGGACATTACAAAACTGTGTGATGGCCTCATCTTTGTATTTGAACACTTGGAACTGCCTCATCCTTCTGCATCTAAATGTTTCATTTAAGGGGAGACTAACATCTCCCAGTTCTTGCATACAGGTTACCTAAAGAAACAAAATAGGACACCGGACCCCAATCCCTGGGTATAGGGGCCCATGTAAGTAGTGGGAGTGAGTAAGCTATGCCAAAGGCAGGCTAAGGGACAGTTTCTCAGCTGTTTGGTTTTTCCACTAGGGTCTTTCATAAAAGCTCTGAAAGGAAACATACATGGGTACTATCTGCCCTGACATAAGATGTAGAATTTTTCAAGTTTCCAGAGGTAAGTCAAATCACTGGAAGGCCCTTCTGCTTATAATTTATCAGAAAGGAAAAAAGGTACATGTCAAGAAATACATGTCATTAGATAGTATGACATCATTCAATAGTAAAAATGATCGGAGGTCTTGCTTTCTCCCTCCCTCACATCATCAGGCACCCGCATTGCGTGTACTTCCCAGGAAGTGTCTGGGTGCCATGGGATGAGGTAACAATCAAAATGCTGATTGAACTCCAGGCTTGAGCACCAGTTACTACACCACCAAGGGCGAGTCATTGTCCACAGTGATCTGAAGAATGGGGGAGAAAGAATACAAATGCTACCTACTTTGGACACCAAACCAAAGAGAGAAATAGCACATATGAAAGCATTTTATACAGAAGCCCTATATATATAAATTGTTTTCATTGTTTTTTTCATTTGCATTACATGAGTTTTAGCACCCTGCCTATAGTCAGAAATGAGGCTAAGCCTCCCGCTAACCTCAGACTAATTGGAACCAACCTTCAACAGCTTCCCATTGGCTCTGCTTCCATGTGCCATGGAGGCCACAGACTTGCCTCCTTATCCCCTAGGCTGGTGGAATGGCTAAAATAAAATGTAGGCGATTTTGTCTCCCACCTGGTACATTGGGTTGATTCAACGTTTGCAATTATTGGGAGTATTGTGTCCTGGATGACAGGGGTCTCCTGACTCATTTATCAAAATCGTAAGATTTTCTTGAATAAGTGCTGCTTCTTCCTTGCATTCTGAGGGTGAGCAGACACCCAGAGACTTTTTGGGACCCTCAGCACCTCTGGGGACCTCTTCATTATTACTTTATATTATTATTATTATTATTATTACTACTACTACTACTATTATTACTGCAAGCCAAACCGAGTTAAGTTCCAGCACACTGGAAAGACCATAAAAGGCAGATTCCTACTGACTAAATGAAAATTGGAGAATTGAGACAATAAAAGAGAGAAATCACACTACTTGAATTCACCAGATCACAAGTTAAATGATTCTGACAAAAGCAGACCATCTTCCATCCCATTCAGTCTGGTAGCCGCCGCCCACAAGTGGATACCGAGCATTTGAGAAGTGCCTAGTACAAATCGTGATGTACCATACTTAAGACTTCTATGAGCTAGTTTCAAAAAAGGAAGACTACAAAATCCACCAATAATTTTATACATGCTAAAATGGTAATACTTTGGATTATTGGAATAAATGAAACATATTAAATTTGTCTCACTATTTTCTTTTTCTTGTCTTTTCTTTTTTTTTTTTTAGATGGGCCTAATGGAAATTTTTGAATAACATATGTTGTCTGCATTATATTTCACATATGGTGCTAATCGAGATCTTCATTTTACCCTCAGGAAAATTATTTCATTTTCTAGCAGTCTCTACAATCACCACCTGGATAAATCTTGCAATCTTAAGGACACAACCATAAACAAACACAACTAAGGAAGAAAATGTACATTAAACTGTCACTGGTTGTGTGTGTGTGTGTGTGTGTGTGTGCGCACGCGCACATGTGCGTCTACAAGTAGAACTGAGAAGAGACTGCCTCAACTATCTTAGGTGGCTTGAAATAAGAGCTCCTTGATTCCTAGAGCACTAATAACACATGCACGGTCAGGGAGCATGGTAGCAACTCAAAGCCTCCAGGCCCACCCCAGACCCTACTGAATCAGAAAAGGGGGGTGGTAAGTGGGGCTGAAATCTGTGCTTTGACAAGCCTACTAGGTGATTTTAATGAATACTAAAGTTTAAGAGCCCTTGTCCCAGACAAACTGAGGCCAGAGACCGGGATTTTTCAGATTCAAGATGCTCGGTTTTACCAAAGCATGACAGTCTCTTCTACTACTTAGAGCTTTTGTCAGCTGAGCATACAACACGGACCAAAAGATGACTTAAAATGGGATCATTAGCTTTCAACAATTTAACAAATGATACTCATATTTCTATTAAGAGGTCATTTTCTGTGTAATTTAATACCTCTTGCACATAATACATTCTCCATATACATTTGATCATTTACTGACTTTCAAAATTTTCAGAGACAGTTTAGAGTTAAACACAGATAGAACTGCATTAAGGGGCACCTGGGTGGCTCAATTGGTTAAGTGTCTGCCTTTGGCTTGCAGGGTTCTGGGATCGAGCCCTGCATTGAGCTCCCTGTTCAGCAAAGAGCCTGCTTCTCCCTCTCCCTCTGCTGCTCCCCTACTTGTGCTCTCTCTTTCTCCCTCTCTCTCTGTCAAACAAATAAATAATTTAAAAAAAAAAAGAACTGCATTAAATGTTGTAGTAGATGCTGTTGGTGACTCTTCCAAATCTCCCTCACCAGTCAGGGTGCCCATTCTCTCAGCTGCTGCCAGTGGTGAGGGGAAGGCTGACCCCTATTACCTTCTGCAGACATTTGCCGTGGTCTGACTGGTGCCACTTCACCAGGAGACATTGAGAGGTCATATCACCGCTATCATCACCACCACCGCCATCATCACCATCACCATCGTCACCACCTTCATCACCATCATCATTGTCACCACCATCAACACCTTCACCATAGCCACTACCATTACCATCACTGCCATCACCATTGTCATAATTATTACTGCCATCACCATTATCATAATTATCACTGCCATCACCATCTTCACCACCATCACCACTGTCACCACCATTATTTCCATCACCACCTTCACCATAGTCACCACTGCCACCACCGTCATCTCCATCACCACAAGGACTTCTCCTACAAATAGGCACAAAAACACATATACACAAAATTCTGCATGAATTTTCAAAAATTTTGTTTGCTTTCTGAAGTAAATTTTAAATTTCAAGTAAGGAATTTTTAAATTGTAGTAATAAGATTCCATCACTTGAAGGACTGAAAATTGCTTGTATTTAGTGCTGCTAAGCTAGTGCTAACAATGCTTTTAATTCCCACTTGATTTTCTATATTTAAAATATGGGGCAAAATCTAGTCACATTTGACACAAGGCAGGTTTCTCAGTATTTCCTCCTAGGCACCGTGAGCCCACCTGTCCTGAGAGTCAACCTGCACAGACCTTCCCTGAAGCTGTGAGCTAGATAACAGGAGGCCAAGACTGCTGGTTCACCACCATCTCAGCCCACCCCAGTCCCAAGTGAGGCTGACTCGAAAGCACACAGGCCCAGAACAAAGCCAGTTGGAATTAATACCACCTCTTCCCTGTCATGTGTTGTTACTACTCCAAACACAAAACCCTCTGGAAGTCTCTTCTCTTTGAAGTCCCATTTCCATACTCTCCCCTACTTCCCCTCCTCTCCTCTCTGTTCTCTCTGGTCTTCCAAACCTTTCCACTCTTCCCTCTGGATCCTCTACACCAAGATAAACAAGCCTCTCTATACGCTTTACCTCTTTATTGAATGCTCATTTCTTTTACTCCTCTGCCTTAGCTAAACTGGCCTTTTCCTGCAGATGCAGCTAGAACGGATGCTTCTATGCAGTCTCTCCCATGCTCCATGGAACAGGAAGAGGGGTCAGTAGGATTATTTTGTTTGCACAGAGCAGCACCAGCCTCATCTTCTGGCATATTCTGCATCCCTCCTACCCCCCAGGAGATCCCAACCTTATTGTTCAAAAAGAGGCTTTATCTTCATCACTTATTTTAGGAAATTTCATTGTGTACCTACTTATTGAGTAGAAGGCTTTCTTTTAAAATCTTTAGTTGATAATATATAGAACAGATAACTTTAAAAAGATTGATTTATTTATTTAAGTGAACTCTACACTCCACATGGGGTTCAAACTCATGACCCTGAGATCAAGAGTCACATGCTCTTCCAAATATGCCAGCCAGGTGCCCCCATAAAGCAGATAACTTTAATATAGATATATTAAGTTGAGTTTCCTAGAAGTATATCCTGAGCCAGGGACTCTGTGATGCCTGACTTATTACGTGAGGAAACTCTTCTAAGGGAGGGAATGAAGCAGACCCGGGAAGGAGGGTGAGCGGACAAGCATGTGGTCCTTGACTGATTGTGGGCAGACATGCTTTGTTGTTTAAATCTCACAAGAGAGTTCTCCCACCTTGAGGCAGAGTGGACCAGACATCTTTAAAGGTGCTGAATATACAGCAATAAACCCACCAAACAAAAATCCATGCTCCTCTGGGGCGGCCATTCTCTCTGAGGAGACAAAATGAACAAACTCATAAGATATCAGGAGGTAACAAAAGTTATGAAGAAACAGGCAGGAGAAGCTACAGAGTACTTGGACAGTGGGCATTGCTTTGGATAGAGAGGTCAGTGAAGAGCTCTCTCTAGGTGATATGTAAACTGAGCCCTGAATCAGGCGGGGAATTGGATCGTACAGGCTTCTGGAAGTAAAGTGTTTCTGTGGAATAGCAGAGGCAGAGATTCTGATCCAGAGGCACATATGGTGTAAACAAGGAAGGACAGGGGGACCTGTGTAGCAGGAATGGGACAAGTTGAAGATCTGGCAGGAAATCTGATGAGTAAGGCCTACAGGTCATAGTAAGACTCGAACTTTATTCTGAAAACAGTACTCAGGTCCCACCTTCCAAAACACAGTGATTGGTCTAGGGCTGGACTCTTGATACTAAGAATCCACATCACTGCCCACAGTACTAGAGCCAACAGTGGGTACCTAACTGGGCTATGCCAGAGTTCTCCTCCGAAAATATTCACATTAGAGTAGAGGGAAGAGGGAGGGTTCTCGTGTGGTAAAGCTGGAAAATATGAGCTGCCTCATTTTTCAGAATAGAAGTCTAAAGGTAAAGAGATCCAGAATGAGTGGCAGAGAAAGACAGTGTCATTGATGGGGACATCCTTGACTCTGGTCACCCAGGGGCACCTCCAACCACCCATGCTCTCTCCTCAGTATGGCCACATTTACCAATAAATTCCCCTTAGTCTGAACTAGTTGGATTTGGATTCCCATTATGTAAAAGCCAGTATTCTCCTAACTCCTAGTCCTTCTCCACCTTTAATCCTTGTCTTCTCTGGGAGGAAAAGAACCACCCGTTTTATAACATCTATTTATAGAAACCATTTTTTCTTGTTACTGTCATCTAGAAATTTCCCAGTCACTCCCTTTCATTCATGGAAAACTGGCCTGTAGTTCAAAGTAGTCCTTTTTACCCCAACACCAACATCATCTTGAATGTGTCTTTGTGAAGATTCCCCAGCCCTGGCCTCCCACTTCCCTGGCTTCTTCCAATGGCAGTACTTCCATCTCTAGCTTTTTGGAACAATTTGCATGGCTGTACTCTGTATGTTAACCCTCAGAAGTGTTCCATATCAGAAAGCTTGAATAAACTGAAGCATCTCAAGCTTAATCTCATCTTTCCAAACAGAACGTAAGTCTGAATCTGCTGCTACTACACAGAACAACCTGCTTTTAGAACAAGGCAGAAGGGGGCAGAGTCGGAAAATTCCTGAGGACACTATTTGATGTCTAACCATGTAGACTAATAAATATATATATTTTTTTCTCAAGCCTTGGCTGGCTTTTTTGCCACTTGCCAACAGAGTCACTGCAAATGACTAATTCAAGGCCTTTTACTGGCGCTGTGTTAGTCGCCTCTTTCTTCCCTGAGCAAATATTACACACATGTTCTGTCCCATATCAATATATATTTACAACTCACTATTCTTCTCAAGATTTCTCATATTTCAAGCATGCTCATATTTCGAATTATTGACCAACAACGTTGTCTACAATTTGAGAAAATGAAAGCTTAGAACCTCATACGTACATATGCATCCATCATAAAAATGCTACTTCCTTCCTCTCTCCCCCTCATTCCCTCTGGTCTAGGAGAAGGAGCCACTCTTCTGCATGCCTAAACTCCACCCAGTCTTGGCCCAGTCCTCCATCCTGTCCTTCTAACCAAAATTCAAGTACAACCAGGCCACTCTCTGCCAAAAATGGATCAATGGTTTCTGGATCTAACTGAAATTAAGTAAGTGTTTCTAGCCACATGAAGTTTTATCAACTAGTAAAGACACAGTTTGAATTGCTCACATTTACTCACTGTTACAATGGCATTGAAGACTATGTCCAGCTTTTGTCCATTAAAGGCTGACAATGTTTTTATTCCTTTTGAGTTTCAGTTATTTGCCCCTCTTTCTATAAAGCTTAATGAACAGTATCAATTTAGAAATGAAGGAATGGGTTGGCACTGTAATGGAACTCATGAATATAGAGTAAGAGATTTAGATCAATATGAAATATTCGGGAATGAGAAAATCCAGTAATCAGCATGCTTGATCTTAGTCAACACAGATTTTCATAAAAACCCCAGAAACCCTTGAAAAGTTTCCATAAAATGGATTGACCAGGCCCTGAGGACTTCAAAGGGCTGCTTAAAATGTTTTGATGAGTTACGTGTAAATGAACATGCAGATTAAATTTCCATCTTAAATCCACATGCTCTTAAAACACTGCGAAGAAAGTACTTTGCCAAACACGCTCTCGGTTTTTCTGAACGCAAAGCAGTTTGCAATATTCAACAAACCTAAATGTGGCAGGGCTCACCATCCCTTCATCAATTTCCTTACTAATTCAAAGCATTGCCACGAACTAGCAAGTGTCAGTAAGAAAAGGAAACTTGTGCAGAGTATGAAAATAAATGGAGACTGTCTGAGAGCTACGGGAGTCAGTTTCTTTCTCTGGATTTTATTTAATCATTGATCTAATCAACAAGTATATCTTTGAGCCCCTACTACATGCCAGGCACTATTAGAGAATCAAAGACTTGTACGGATCTTCCCTTGACTTTCCTGGGAGATAGGAAAAATGTTTCTTTTGGACAGTAAGCAAGTGGACATAAGCCATGGAAAAAAAATGCAGTAGGAGGCAGAGAAAACATTTACATAATCTCTGGCCAACAGAGCAAGAAACCGATATACTGTATTTATGTACCCCTGAGGCACAGCTAAAAAACACATCCTCAACCTAGCATCCTCCTCGGCACCTGCTAGTCCTGCGTGTCTGCATCTCAGCATCCCAGACGCCTGGCTGGAGCATCCCAGCTTATCACTGGAGTTATGGGAAGTTCAGGTCGCTAAACACTGTTCTCTGCCCCTAGAGGAGAAGCACCTGGCCTGGAAATCCATGCTATCTGTCCGCATACCGCTCAGTGATACAATGAAGAGAAGCTTAATTTGGGGTTTTCTAGGCTAAAATAAGTTACCAGCTCCTCCTGATTTGTCATGCTGACGAAAATTCCCTGTTATCCAACCTCTCAGTCCCAAGGTCCTATGAGATTCTGCCGGACTCATGCATGGCTGCTGCTAATTAATATTTTCAATGTTTCGAAGACCTTCCACATTTTCCTGATGAGAAATAAAATGTGATCATCTCACTGTTCCCCATTGCAGACCCATAAAAGAGAGGAGGACACTTGAGAGACTATCTTTAAAATCTTCAAAAGAGAAAGATTACAGGGTATGGAGCCCTTTGATTATAGGCATTCTGAGAGCAAGGACCTCACATTCTATTTCTTTGCCTGCTTCCCTATACTTGCTAATACAAAAAATACCATCTATTAACTAACAAAACACCACAACATTAAAATCAAAGCTAATCAAGGAAAGAGCTCAGTAGTGGAGCAGATTGGGACAGGGGGTGCCAGAGGGAGGACTCCCTGGTGACAAAATACAACCTTTTCATCTTCTGCTCATTTGTACTTGGTTAGTCATTTTGGCAAGGTGAGAAATGAGAATGTTCCCCACTTGAGCGATGATATACACTTAACTCCAAAGTTCTAACGTGCCCTGGGCAAACTGAAAACAAACATGACAAGAGATGAATGTAGGGGGAAAGACGATGATGTAGAATTAGGAGAGGTTTGGGTGTGGGTTGTTGTTATCAGTTCTTTTTTCAGCAACCGTCACATGGCGATTGAGTTATGTAAGACATTGAGTGCATGAGTTGTTACGCTGTAGCAGCCTCATGTTAGAGACACTCTTCCCTAGATCAAGGGTTGCAAAACAGAACAAGAAGGAATACGCACCAGAAAATCGCTTCCAGAATGTGGGGGCTTTATCATTTCCATTTTGAGTGGTATTGCAACTTTACCACAAATTCCAAGGTCATGTGCTGCACTCTCAGTTTTTGACCTGCTTCGGAGCTTCACAGAACAAAGACTCGCCAAATCAGGTGTCCCTGGTACGTAAATTACATCCTGGGAGCAAATTAGGCACCTCTGGAAGCAGCACTGGTCTTTTTTAGGCCACCAGGACAACCATGACAGAATTACTGCTTCCATGGAATAAGTAGACTCTTGTCTTGATCTGAAAGAGCTAATTCAGTGTCTGAGGGCCAAATCCAACATTTTAGGAATGTGCTGGTAGACTGGCTTCAACAGCAGGTGTCAGGGTGTGATACCTGGGATTACATCATTCACATGATGAGATCACGGCCGCACTGTTTGGTGGTCAGAGAATGTGATCAAGACCTACCCAAGAGTCAATGACTTCACTGAGGGTTATATGCTTGGAAGATCAGTCCTAACTCTCCTCTCATACCCGGTTCCTATTCTCTTAAAAGCAGTGGCACTGAGTGGAATGAGACATGAGCAAACAAGCAGGAACAGAAAAGTTCCCACCCTCGTGCAGTAAGGCTACTACCTATGGTAAAACACGAGACTGCTGCCCTAGGAATCAAGGGGTCAGAGCTGTTTCTTTTCCTGTCTTAGCCCCACCCTGATCACAGAAATGTTGTGTGGTTAATTTGCCAGTGGAAAGATTGTTAAACACCGCATATGTGCTCAGCTAGATACTAACCAAATCAAGAAAGAAGGATTTACATAAACATACATTGAAATATTTAATAAGTAATTAAAGTTTCTAGAGAAATATTTTCATTTCACTAATGTTTTTAAATCAGTGAACATCTTCAAACATCATAAAGGAAACAATGGGATACTCTAAATGATACAGTTAAAGTTTTAGATAAAAGGTGCTTAATGTATTCCAGAAATAATCTTAAGCACTTTATGCTTTTAAAATCTTATCTGTTCCTTACATGGAGAAATACATATTCTCAGAATAATAAAACTTAAGAGTAGGGTGCCTGAGTGGTTCAGTCGGTTAAGTGTCTGCCTTCGGCTCAGATCAGGATCCCAGGGTCGTGGGAGCCAGTCCTGGGTCGGGCCCCTGCTCTGCGGAGAACCCGCTTCTCCCTCTGCCTCTCCATTTGTTTCTCATGAATAAACAAATAAAATCTTAAAAAATAAAATAAAAAATAAAAAAATAACTTAAGAGTGCAAAGGTCACTTACAAAAAAAAAAAGATAATAAAAATTTTAAAAATAAAACAAAATTTGAAAGTATCCAGAGACCATTTAACCTGATCCTTTCATTTTTATCAGTTGGCTTCTTATTATGATATACTTGAAAATGTTTTTACATTTAAAAAAAGACATTCAGGGGATGCCTGGGTGGCTCAGTTGGTTAAGCAGCTGCCTTCGGCTCAAGTCATGATCCCAGCGTCCTGGGATTGAGTCCCACGTCGGGCTCCTTGCTCCGCAGGGAGCCTGCTTCTCCCTCTGACTCTGCCTTCCACTCTGTCTGCCTGTGCTCGCTCTTGCTCTCTCTCTCTCTGAAAAATAAATAAATAAAATCTTTAAAAAAAAAAAAAAAGACATTCATAATTACACAACTTAATCACTGCCCTGAAAAGTTACATAAAATAGGATATCAAAGCACACTTCTCCCACTCCATCCCCCAGAAGCAGGTTGGTGCCTTCCCTTTCTGACTTTTTTCCTATGTTTATCAAGCTATTTCTTCATTCAGAGAGAGAAGGAGACACGTTTTGGGGGTTTTTTTAATCACGTTCTACTTTTTGAGTCAGAAAGTGCTTTTTCAATTTGCAATAAATTTGCATAAAATAAAATATGACATTATTTGAGATAAGCAAACAGAGAGGCCCTTCATTGCTTTTAGTGATTGCATATGACAGGTCATAAATCGAGTCAATTGTTTCTCTATCAACGGACAGTTAAATTTTCTTCTACTTCTTTTCTATCACAACCTAAATGAAAATGAAGAATCTCACAAATATATATTTTTCATTTCATTTCATTTTTCTAGGCTCTGGGTTAGATGGTGAAAGGGGAGATGCTAGATCAAAGACCTCCCATTTCGCTCACAAAGGAAATGATACCCCCAGCACAGGTCTACAGGGATTAGCTTGATGTAAGCTGAAGGCCCCAGAAACAGAGAAAGAAAAGTGCATGTAGGAAATGTCAAAGGAAGAATTAGAAATCAAGGACTCACGTTTCACTTTGAGAGTAACGAACCTGCTTGGGGGATGTGTGTTGCTACCAAAGCCTCGCCAGGACAGAGGGACTTTGGATGGAGTGAAGAGACTGGTCAGAGTCCCAGATGCAATGGAAGGCAGGCCACGGTGAAAGCAGGGAGCCTGAGCTACTGTTTGACTGCAGCCCTTGAAAAAGGAGGAGTCCAGAGGGACTGCTGTCTGGACCAGGAACAGGAAGAAGAAGAGAACTTTACAAGAAGTCAAGGTGGAAGAGGCCCAGCCTTGCAGCTGATAAAGGCCATAGAAGAACGTGCTTCGAGGTGTTTCAAGATGTTACTTATTTTATGCCCCACTCCTCTGTCCCCAGACCTCCAATGAAAGCTGCTACACACCAAAGCCTCGTAGCAGCAACACCTTGGGGAAAAAAGCAAGAAAGGGATTGTCCCAAGTTCCAGAAGCGGCAAAGTCAGCAGAAACCGGGGCTTCAGTGGGGAGACCGAGGCAAGAGCAGAGAAGCAAGCTGTGCCTGCTCTGACCCAGAGCAGAAGCGACCAGACTATCTTATCCAAATGTACCAGGGGAAGGTGGCCTGAAAAAGGGAGGCAGAGTCCACATCCTTCAGTTTAACTAAAAACAGAGCTGCCGGTTTGGCAGAACATGGCCCCAAATGCATAGCCCTCTAATCTTAAATCTTCTTTCATTTCAGCAAGTGTACCGAAACACATTCACCTTAAAATATAACAGCAGCTTCAAGAGGATTTTTAGCCATTCATTTTTTACCATACAGATCCTAAACTTGGATTGCCAGATCTCCGGGCTAGCTTCAACCATTTCCCTCCAGGACTTTCCACTTCCGCCAGCCCCTCCCCTGTGCTCTCCCCCATCCCCATTCAGGCTGCCTCCCCCTGGCCTGGAGCCCCAGCTCTCTTGGTGCTGTTGCTGACTGCGCCAGTGGGCCACATGCTCCTAGCAGCAGCACACAACCCATTTGGCATGTGGAAGAGAAGGTGAGGACTCATTTTTCCCTCTACTGCATCTCTTTTTCTCTCCTTTCCCTTCCCTCTGCTTCCTTCTTTTCCCCGTGCTCTCTCCCTCTCTCTGTCATCTCTGTCTCTGTCTTTGTCATCTCTGTCATCTGTCATCCCTCTGTCATCTCTGTCTCGGTCTTTCGCTCTCTCTGTAGATCTTTCCTGCTGTAAGTCACAAAACAAAACCTATTTAGATCCCCCAATAGCTCTCTAGACACGTATTACTCAGGGAAACATTGTCCATCAGACTTTGATGTAGTGAAAGTATAGGAAGAAACTGGTGAATTCTCCAGGGAAGACCGTGTTGAAACTCAGACTCTTACAGTTAATCCTTCCATATGTCCTTGCTAACAACTGTTGCAGTAAGTAATTACACCATTCCTTTGGGTTCAGCCAAAAAACGTAGGGAGTATTAATTCCAAAGCCTTACTTCCCACTCCCACCCCCACCATTTCTAACACTCTGATTGTCTTTATGAGAGTTCGATATTGGGAAGAACAGCTCACTGTCTTGCTTGTCCTTTCTACATTACAAGGTTGGATTTAGGGTGTAGTACTGTGCTTCTCCTCCTGGCAGATCACGAACCGTAGTGGAGCAGGATACCTGGACTGCTCACAGCAAGCAGTGGGTTACTGGGCGCCCAGGAAAATAACACTATTGTGAAATGAAAGGGGGTAGAGGAGGCAATATGGCACACTGGAAAGTGACAGATTCATTCCTCTTGAGCATCAGTTTCTTTGTCACTGATAGGAATCCTACCCACCTTAGAGGATTAAACAGGCCATGTATATAGCACGAGTAGTAAAATACCTGACCCGTGAAGGTTGCTCAGGACTGGTTGGTTGTTCATTGCTTTTGCCTATGAAGTCTGCCCTTCAACTGTAAGAGATTCATTTCCCTAAATGCTGCCAAAGAGGCCCTCTAATTTTCACATTCTGCCTTGAATTGGTAATTAATCACCCTAAGCCTGTGATTATCCCTCTTTGATAAATCAGTGGTGCTCAGCAACAGTCATCTAATTCCAGAGTCCCTAGACTTCCAGCCTACTTCTCAGTACCAGCCAGTATATCTCCTCCCAGTACATCTCAATTCACTTTACCACTAGCAAAAGTTGAAACAGTAACACCAGTATGTCGGTATGTTTAATGGTAACCCCAGTACGTAACATTCCACCTTCAAATAGTAATGGGACCCTCTTGCCATTCGGCCAACAAATGATTCTTTTCTTAGAGTCTATTTCTTATGACCATTCCTGGTACCAAACGTCTTCAACTGAATTCCCTGGAAACAGACTCTGAAAATGAACTGTTGCATGCAGAAAATTTTTTGAGGAATGTTCTTTAAAAAGATAACTGTCAAGAAGTGAAAAAGGTCAGACCGGACAGAGGGAGAAGTTTATCAATGTGAGGTTACAAATGAGCTTCAGCAGACTCTACTGTGAGCTCTAAAGCTGGGATGGCCTTTCAGAGTTGCCCCAAAATGAAGCAAGGGGGCCAGGCCTACAGATACCTACAGAAACCAAGTGCTGGGGTGCAGGTTGTGCTTTGGAAGGAGATATAACCTTGGGTGAGATGGTTCTCTACTGCTGAGGACAATTCCCAGGGAAGAGAGCAGCCTCGAGCCATTAGCAGTTATTATTCCGATAAACTGGGGTTCAGTGCGTCAGCCTTGAAGAGGGGATCTTGGCAGAGTGTTAAGTGCACATTATTTTATCTATGCTACAACCATGTGCAATCAATAGTTTCAATCCTGATTCCTTTCCCTGCCTCCAGCAGGACAGTCTTCTCCGTGAATTACAGAGTTTGCCAGAGATCAAGTTGAGTGACCAAGCTCCACTTCCAAATTATCATGGTCATTTCACTTAGTTGGTGCTAATGAAACTCAGAACCAGTGGTTTTGTGGCAGTATGGGGCCATTTAGGCTTCTTCTCCTCTCTGACCATAAGCCATACCTCAAATCCAGGCAGTTGGGTCCCAAATGCAGATGGGGTCAGGGGGGAATAGACCAGGCATGTGAATGGAACACAAGGGAAGATCACAGCCCAAAGCTTACTCTCCAGAGAGCCAGTCAACAATCTCAAACTCCATTGAGAAATAAAATCACTGTGAGTGACTAAGTACTTAACTGTTATTTGTGAAATTAATGGACAAACTTCTTAAATGGAGTAATTGTTCGGTGTATTTCACATGTCTGCCTATGGCTTGTCTGTTTCCGTGTTGAATCAGATATTGATGTTGAGCAGAGTTTTCCCTCCACCTCATCTGCTGGCAAAAACATATCATGTCTCAGCACACCAGGGGATACCCGGTGACCTGCTGGGGAGCGTGAGCTGGAGCAGTTCCTATGACAGCATGTGCCACTTTGCCTTAATAAAAATCACCAAACTGAAAACAGATGACAGCCACAGATGCTGAGAAACTGAAACATGTAAACAGTCTCCTTTACTTGGGTAGTTTTTTTCTCATTCACTTGCCTTTCTTCTTCTTCTTCTTCTTCTTTTTCTTCTTCTTCTTCTATTTTTTTTTTTTTTTTGACCAGTTGGGGTGTGTGTGTGTGTGTGTGTGTGTGTGTGTGTGTGTGCTGCGCATGTGTTAATGAAAACTGTGGGAGGCTCTTGGCCCAGTGCTATGCACGAGGTTGTAGCCTGAAGAAAAAGCTCCCTGGGACACTGACCAGACTTGATTAAATGGCAGGGTGGTCTGCTCTAGAAGAATCCACTTCACACAGGGGGTCTCCTTTGATTATTTCCACTTTTGTCATCAGAAAGAAACATGGGAATCTGGCCTATTTTCCTGAATCTTCCTGTGTTGTACCAGTTCTCCTGTCTTATACACTCTTTCCCTTTTAGGTCACTCTATCAGTCAACAATATTTATTAAAACCTGGCTGTAGGCAGAAGACAAGCATTAGATCTCACAAAATCCAAGAAAGAAGCAAAGCAATCCCTACCTTTAAGGAGCATATATGCTAGTACAGGAGAAACCACAGACAAGCTTGAGATAACTTGACATTTTGTGAAAGCAACAGCACACCCCACTGTAAAATGTCATTATAAATTGGAAACCAATAAAGTACAGGCAAAAACAGAGTTAAGTAACATTTAGGTAAATAGGCTTCCTAGAAGAGTTAAATTTTGAAAAAATCATTACTAACACATCCAGGTGCTACAAGTAATTCAAATCATCAAGTTCCTTTGAGTCTACCTTCAAGTTTACTTTTGTGTTATTTTTCAAACCAGTTTTTCCTACTACCACCACCAGGCCAGAAAGCATTTTGCTCCCATAACTATTTTAAGGGCCCTTCCTGTGTCTAACCAACTCTTCCATTGCATTTCTTTAATGTACAATGGTCAGATTTTCATGGTAAAATGTAATGATTTCCTTAAATAATTGGCCTGCTCAAGAACCAATAGTAGCTCCACATTGTTTCTCAAAAGAGAGTAGAGGGACTACACTTAGAGAATCCAGGTATGATCGACATACAAGTTAGCATGGAACAGCTAAGCCGTACTGAATACTACTATTAAATTATTATTATTATTATTATTATTATTATTTAGGTCAATGTTTATTAAATTGCATGTACTTCTTTTCATAGAGTTGGTTTTATCATGCACAGGCACTGAGTCCTGAATTAAGATAATCCCTTCAAGCCATGATCTAAATGAAGTAGAAATAAACAAAACAGAATCATTAGCCTAATGTTCAGAGTGAGAAAAAAAGTAAGGAATACTGTTCAAATCCAAGTGTACCACACTATTCCCAGAGCCCCCCTCCCTGCCCCAACTAGATGGTACATTGATGAGGCAACAGCCAGGAAAGATCTCGGGCTAAAAATAACTGATACCTAAATTCACACATTACTTCATAACTTCTCCAGCAGAGCAAGTGACACCATCTCCTTCTCAGATATTTTCTCACTTGAGTTTTTCAGAGATAGAAGGGAATCCTTCTGAGAATTTCTACAAACACATGTACTCAGCAAATCAGGAAGAGTGGATAAAGTAAGATTAGAGTCAGAATTCTTTTGGAAAGCGTAATTCACAAGGAAACTAAAATAATTAAAACAATATGGTGTGGGTTAGTAAGTAGACAATCAGATTAATGAAGCAAAATGCATGAAGTTAAAAACTGGATTTTAATTACCTATGAGAATTTAGTATATATGATATTTTAAACTCAGGATGAAAAGACTGTGCTCCCATGAATAGGTAGCCACTTTGGGGAAAAGAAATTACTTGTTTTCCTATTTCACCTCTATTTTCCAAACAAAATTCAGATAAATCTAAGATTTAAATGCATCTTTTAAATGAAGCAATTAAAGTCCAAAAGCAAATGTGCAAAAAATATTTTATAAAACAGAATGGAAAGGGAGTTGTTTTGGAAAACTGTTGTTAGTTCCACAAAAAGTTAAGCATATGTACCACGTGACCCTAGGGATAGTTCCAAGGAAAGTGAAAATAAGTGTCTACACAAAAACGTTTATGTGCATGAATGTTTACAGCAGATATTATTCATGATGGGCAAAAAGTAGGGGAAAAAACCCAATGTCCATCGAATGATGAATATATAAAGAAAATGTGGTCTATCCATACAAAAGAATTGTATTTGGTCATAAAAAGTAATGCAGCACGGATACATGCTGCACTGTGGGCAAAACTTGAAAATAATACGTAAAGTGAAGGAAGCCAGACACTAAAGGCCAAATATTGTATGACTCTGTTTACATGAAATGTCCAGAATGGGCAAATCCATAGAGAAAGAAAGTAGATCAGGAGCCAGAAGCCAGGAGGAGGAGGAATAAGTGATGATTGCTAATAGGTAGGGGTTTCTTCTTTGGATGATGTAGGTAGCCTCAGATTAGATACTGGTGATGGTTGCATGACCTTGCTTATACACTAAAAGCCATTAAATCATACATTTAAATAAACAAATTAATTAATTAATTAATTTTAAAAATGAGAACAGACCAAAGAGAACATTTCAAAGGAAATAAAAAACATACACTCAATGCAGTGAAAATAAAGATACAATATATCCAAATGTGAGGGCCACAGTGAAAACAGTGCTGAGAAGGCATTTATTGGTGAGGCTCTGATTGGTGATATAAGAGAAAAGGAAAAGCCTCTAATCAATAATCTAAGCTCCTACCGAAAGAATCTGGACAAGGAAGAAAATATAAATCCAGAGCAATCAGAAGGAATGAAATAATAAAGGGAAGAGCATACATCAGTGAAATTAAAAACAGAAAAATAAGAGAGAAAACCAGCCAAACAGAAAGCAGGTTCTTGGAAAAGAACAATTAAAGTGACAAAGCATTAGCAAGGCTGACGAGAAAGAGAGAAGGCACAAATTACCAATGTCAGGAACGAAACAGGATGTATCACTACAGACTCTGCAGATATCAAAAATATAAGAGAATACTATGAACAACTCTACACACAAAGCTGACAACTTAAATGGAACAAGCTAATTCCCTAAAAAATGCAAACTTCTCTTACTCACCCAATATGAAACAGATAATTTGAATAGCTTTATAACTATTAAGGAAATTGAGTTTGTAATTTTAAAACTAAAAAAAAAAAAAGAAAAGAAAAGAAATCACCAGGTTTTCACCAAAGGTTTAAAGGAGAATTGACACCAATTCTATACAACCTCTTAGAGAAAATAGAAGAGGATAGAACATTTTCCAATTCATTATATAAAGCCAGTATTCCCTTGATACCAAAACCAGCCAAAGACAGTATAAAAAAAGAACTACAGACCACCATCTCTCAAAAATATAGACACAAAAATCCTTAAAATATTATCAAGTAGAATTAAACAATATCTAAAAAGAATTCTGCAGCATGGGCAAATGGATTTATTCTAGAGACGGAAGCACAGTTTGCTCAATATTTGAAAATAAGTGTAATCCTCTATAGGTAAAAATAAATAAATAAATCGCATGATTACATCTGCTGGTGGCATAATAGCAGGTGATACAATTCAACATCTACTCATGGTAAAAATTCCTAGAAAACTAGGAATAGGACTTCCTAAACATAGTAAAGAACATCTACACAACCTACCACTAATATTTACTTAGTTGGGAAAGACTGAATCCTTTCCCACTTAAACAAGGCAAGGTTAGCCACATCTATTCAACAAGATACTAGAAGTTCTGGCCACTAAATAAGGCAAGAAAAGTAAACACAGATTGGAAAAGAAGAAATGAAATTGTCCCTATATGCAGAGGACATGATTTTCTGCATACAAAGACACAAGAAATAAAAGTCAAATCCTAAAACTAATAAGGATATAAGGTAAACGTATAAAAATTAATTGTATTGCATATACTAGCAATGAGTGCAGGGATGGTGAAGTTAAAAATATAATACTATTTTATACTATTTATAACCAATCAGAAAAATGAGATATTTAAGTATAAATCTAGCAAAACTTATATGCTAAAAACTACACAAAGCCAGGGCAGGGGAAAAGATCCAAACAAAAAGAAAGACATACATGTTCATGGATTAGAAAACTCAATGTAGTAAAGATGTCAATTCTCTCAACAATAATGCAAAGGTTTGACAGTTTCTATCAGAATCCAAGCAAGAATATTTTGTGAATATAAATAAGATTATTCTAAATTATATATGGGAGGGCAAAGGAATTAGAATAGCTAAACACAATTTTTAAATAGAAATATGGGGAATCAGTCTACCCAATTTGAAGATGCTTGTTTAGCTAATCAAGTTGGTATAGTCTTGGTGAAGTAAAAGACACATAGATCAATGGAACAGGATGGACATGCAGGAAATAGCTTATACAAATACATCCAACTAATTTCTTATAAAGGTATAAGAGCAATTCAGTGGAGGAAGGATTGGGTTTTTTTTTTCAACAAATGGTGATGGAGCCATTGGACATCCACAGGCAAAAACATGAACCTCCACCCAGATCTCACACTTCATGCAAAAATGTACACAAAATGGATCACAGACTTAAATTTAAAACATAAAAGTTTTATTGAAAAATGCAGAAAAAAAAATCTTTGGTATTTAGAAAGGTACCTAAGGAGTGCTTAAACTTGACACAAAAAGCAAGGCCCTTAAAAGTAAAAATTGCAAATCAAACTTCATCAAAATTAAAAACTATTGTTCCACGAAATACTCCGTTGAGGATAAAAATAGCTACAGGCGAGGTGAAAAGATCTGCAACTCACACATCAGACAAAGGACTAGTACATAAAATAAAGAGCTTTCACAAATCAAGATTTTTAAATTTTTTATAGTTCTTTAAAAGATTTTATTTATCTATGAGAGAGAGAGAGAGAGAGGAAAGGAGCAGAGGGAGAGGGACAAGCAGACTCTGCCTGGAGTATAGAGCCAGACTCTGGGGCACCACCTTACAATGCTGAGACCATGACCTGAGTGGAAACAAAGAGTCAGATGCTTAACCAACAGAGCCACCCAGATGCCCTGAATCAACATTTTTTTTTTAAATGGCCCAATTTGAAAATGGGCAAAGGACAGCAAAATATTTTATCAAAAGAAGGTAGACAGATGCAAATAAGTACACAGGAAGTTCATCATCACTAGCCATTAGGGAAATGCAAATTAAAACCCTATAAGGTATCACCATACATCTATCAGAATGGCTAAAATGAAAAATAGTGACAACACCAAATGCGGACAAGGATACAGAGAAATCTGGTCACTCATACATTCTAAGAGGTGGAAATATAACATGGTGCAGCCATTTGACAGTTTAAAAAAAAAAAAAACCCACCTATGCACTTATGATACAAGTTTTCCATTGCACACCTGGGCCTTTATCCCAGAGAAATGAAAACCCACATTCACAGAAAACCTGCACATAAATGTTCATATTAGCTTTATTTGTAATATTCCCAAGCTGGAAATAATCGAGATGTTTGTCTGTCTGTCTGTATTTATTTATTTATTTAGATTTTGTTTATTTATTTGAGATAGAGAGCAAGAGGGAGAGAGAGAGA
Source organism: Mustela nivalis (assembly GCF_964662115.1). Taxonomy (NCBI): domain Eukaryota; kingdom Metazoa; phylum Chordata; class Mammalia; order Carnivora; family Mustelidae; genus Mustela; species Mustela nivalis. Next base: position 74,228,225 of record NC_139024.1, on the reverse strand, counting down.
GAGCACAAGTACACACAAGTAGGGGTGGGAGGCAGAGGGAGAGGGAGAAGAGAGCTCTCCACCGAGCAGGGAGCCCGATGCAGGGCTTATCCCAGAACCCTGGGATTATGACCTAAGCCAAAGGCAGACAAAACTGACTGAGTCTCCCAGGCGCTCTTCCAGATGTCTTTCAATGGATGAACTGTTAAATAAACCGTGCTACATCCAGATCATGGGTGTACAAAGTAACACTGTTAATACATGCAACAATGTGGATGAATCTTTGGAGATTCATGAGGAGTAGAAAAAGATTTTTTGAAGTCAATCTCTAAAGATTACATAATGTATGATTTCATTTCTGTAACATTCTTCAAATGACAAAATTCTAGAAATGGAGAAAAAAGATTTGTGGTTGCCAAGGGTTAAGGAAGAATTGGATGCAGGAGGGAAGACGTAGTATGGCTATAAATCAGCAACATGAAAAATCCGTGGTGATGAAAATATTTGGTATCTAGAAAACATCAACATTAATATGCTGGTTGTCCTATTGTACTAGCATTTTGTAAGGTGCTACCACTGGGGGAAAGAGTAAAAGGTACATGGAATCTCCATATTATTTCCTACAACTGCACACAAATCTACAAGTATTCATCCCAAAGTAAAAGGTTTAATTAATTTAATTTATTGATCAATTAATTAATCACTCTAAGTATGCAGTGAAACAAAAGCCATAAATGAAAAGATTGATAGATTTGATGTCATAAAAAGAAGTTTTTAAATCTACATGGCAAGCATCCTATAGGCTCAGTAACAAACCAAAACCTGGGGGAAATTTTGGCAAGACATACCAATGACACACTATGCCTATCTGAGTATTAAATTTCCTTTAATTCCTTGCTAAAAGAATCCCAGTGTTGTTTGTTTGTTTGTTTTTTCAGGGTAGTCATACCCTTCCCAGCCTCCTGTGCATCTAGGACTGAGCATAAGACAGTCTGGCCTATAAAACATACCAAAGTCTCTTGGAAGCCTCCCTCTCACAAAAAGATAGTATGATGAAAATAAGTTCCTTCTACTCTCTTCCTGCCTAGAACTTATTCTCAGTGCCTGGAGGAGTAGGGCTATCTTGTGATGTGAGGACAAAGACCATTTGCTGAAATATAAAAAGATGTCACCAGTTTAGTTGATTTTCCGCAATCTGTAGAAGAGAAAGACAAGATGTTGTTTTCATAAACCAGTTGGGGTTATCTCAACACTAGAGGGGAGAGGAAAATTATCCACTAAAATATGGTGAAATGCAGGGGCACTGGGTGGCTCAATTGGCTGAGTGAACAACTCTTGATTTTGGCTCAGGTCATGATCTTGGGGGAGGAGGATTGAGCCCACAGTTGGGCACCAGGCTCAGCAGAGAGCTGGCTTGGGATTCTCTCTCTCCCTCTTCTTTCACTCCTCTCCTGCTTTCTCCCCACTCTCCCTGCCTCTCTCTCTCTCTCTAAATGGATAAAGAAGAAGATGTGGTAAACACACACACACACACACACACACACACACACACACACACACACGCACAAGTGGAATATTACTCAGCCATTGAAAAAAATGAAATCCTACCATTTGCAACAATATGAATGGAACTAGAGGTTGTTATGCTAAGTGAATTAAGTCAGGCAGAGAAAGACAAATACATGATCTCACTCACATGTGGAATTTAAGAAACAGAGGATCATAGGGGAAAGGAAGGAAAAATAAAAGAAGACAAAATCAGAGAGGGAGACAAACCATAAGAGACCCTCAACAATAGGGAAAAAACTGAGTGTTGCTGGAAGGGAGGATTGTGGGGGGATGGGGTAACTGGGTGGTGGGCATTAAGGTGGGCACTTGATGTGATGAGCAGTTATATGCAACTGATGAATCACTGAACTCTACCTCTGAAACTAGTAATACACTACATGCTAATTAACTGAATTTAAGTGAAATAAAATTAAAATAGATAAAATCTTTTTTTTTTTTTAAGGAATTTTAAAATAATTAAAGTCAGTACATCCTCTCCCAACCTTGCCTTAGGCTGGTGAAGCCTCTACAACATCTTGAGGACTCCCTAGCACATTGCCCAGGTACTGAAACCTCCGAGCTTTGGTTTACCTAGATCTAATAGCCCTGGGAAAATAACTACGTATATATTTGCTCTCTGATCATCCCAAGGAAAGCTTTAAGCTTTTCCAATACACTTAACACACATCTAAACAATCAGCTTTTTTTCCACTTTCCCTTTTACATTCAGGGGCCCCAAAAGAAAGAACATAACTAACCTTAGTGTTTGGCAGGTGACTCACTTCTGCCAGCCCTTTCCCTGTAGGGCACATAGCTCTTCCTATCCCTACCTTCCTAATGCTCTGGGCACTGATCCTTGGAAAACCTTGTGTATGCCTACAGAATCCTCATACTCCCCTGGGAAGTACAGTTCATTTTGCATGGTCACATTAAAGAGATTTGGTGTTTTTAAAATCCTAGCCAATATCAAATCTTTGATTATCTTTTAGTTAGCCAGAACATGATAAACTTTTTAGATGGAAATATGAAAAAAATAGATTTATGGATTTAAAGGTGGAAAGAAATGAGAAATAATCTATCATTTTTAGAGAGAGTAATCTAGCCTGATCGAAGTCACTCAAAAGTTTGTAACACTGTCAACAGAGCAATTTTTATCTGCATTATTTTTTGTTGTACTCAAACGTGTATCTTCACTTGGAATCACAGCAAATCTCTTTCACATATCAGCTGAATCCCAAAGAACAACTTCTGGATTTTGAGAAATATTCTAAGTATATTTTTTATTTTTTAATTTATTGTAATTAATGTCATAACATTAAATTCCTCTAATTATATGATTTTATAAGTATGTTAAGTTATGGTTATTGTAAAATGAAACCAAAGCTGTTTATATAGTCATATATATATGATATTTGTAGTGTACCTATGGGCTTCTAGTATCTTTGGGACCTGTGGTAATCTATAGGGAAATATAATTTACACCGAAAAATTAATTTTATAGTCAACTCTTCAGAAAGCCAAAAATGCAAAGGGAGAAATACCTGTAAGTGAAAACAAATATGTGGCATTAGTGTGAACTATCAATTGTTTTAATAATCTATATAAATGGAAAATTCAATGTCAGCTCAAAGAACTAAATATGGGGCTGCTGGCTGGCTCAGTCAGTAGAGCATGTGACTCTTGATCTCAGGGCTGAAAGTTCAAGCTCCACATTGCGTATAGAGATTACTTAAAAAATAAAAATTAATTTTAAAAACTGGATATGAACATGACAGTCCATAATCTGTTAGCTGAAATCCACATAGCCAAATGCATTTCAAACCTTTTGGATTTTACAAAGGTGATAGAGCACAGCTGCTGTAATGTCACATAACAAGGCAACAGACTCTGGCACCCTTCCTTTAATCAAACACAGTAATATTTCTGTTGCAAAAAGCATGAATATTCACACAAAGTAAAGTAAATAAAACTATAAATAGACTCACATCAGTTCAAGTAATGTTTTCTACCAAATTTTATAGGTCACCTCAAGTTTTGCCCTTCAATAAAGTTTAAAAAAATTTTTTTCCAAGCTTTTCTATTTCAGAATTGTAGCTAAGAGATTATAGATCTATTATATTGCCATTAAAAATAATTTTGTCTTGAGACTCCATATAATTAATTTAGGAAGCAACTGTATTACTTTAACATCTTTTTTGGAAGGAGTTCTTTTTTCATTTGCTTGATTTGTTTGTTTCCTTTGTTTGCTTGATTTGGGAGTTCTTCAATGAGAGATTACATACACTTCACTTTAAACAGTAAATGTGTTAGGCCAATTAAATCATACTTTCTATGTGCTTACCAGAATGGATATGTTTTGTAAGTAGGGATTTTCATAGATCAGATTCTTTTTTTAAAGATTTTATTTATTTATTTGACAGAGATCTCAAGTAGGCAGAGAGGCAGGCAGAGAGAGGTGGGGGGTGGGGAGCAGGATCCCTGCTGAGCAGAGAGCCTGACCCTGAGATCACCACCTAAGCCAAAGGTGGAGGCTTAACCCACTGAGCCACCCAGGAGCCCTGACAGATCAGATTCTTGAATTAGGTCTACTTGTGTGGTAAAAATCAGCAAAAAGCAGACCAAAGTTTACATTTGTAAAACTAAGAAGTAACTATAATGTGGGCATGATTTATTAACTCTCTCTTTGTTTTGAGGGGAAGTGCAATCGCGCACGCGCACGCACACACACACAGGCACACACATGCACATGTACTCTGCCAGTCTCAAGTTCTGAGAATATAGAACTTCTGTAATTACAGGGAACTCTCATGAGAGTTTCTGGCTTAATTGAGTTTTTTAATTCCCTTCTTTTCTCTAAGGTTGTGATAACATGCACCTCATTTTATTTGTGTTAACATTATATTAATAGCTTATAACCATTGCAGATATGTGTTATAAATATTTCATATTCTGACATTTAAAACACAATGTTGTTTTCAAATAGAATGACTCAGGGATTAAATGCCAGCATGAGCTAAAAATATGATTCCAAGGAGTTTCTCATCTTCTAGAGTAAAGGTTGCTAAAAACTTTAGAAGACTGGCCTTTTCACTATAAAATTCTCAGAAATAATTCCTTATGTTGTGTAAAACTAGTAGATTTTGAAAAATTATGACACATACATAGCAAATTTCTAACAATGTTAAGACTACTTAAAAGACTGCCTTTTATTATGTAATTATAGAAAGCCTAAGTCAGAGCTAGAAGAGACTCTGGAGATCAAGGCCCCATAGTACAGGGAAGAGAACTGCAGACCAGGGAGAGTGGGAACTTTCCTGAGGACCCACAGTCAATCAGGGACCAAGCTGAGATCCCCAATAGCAGGACCAGCACTTTCCAACCTACCAATCTGGTCTTCTATTGCCTTAGGTGTTTTTATCTTGTATCCCCATTAGAACCACAAGCAACCTGATCAGAGGGACAGGAACCATGCATTATTTTTCTCTTTCATTTCTCCTATGAAAGGGACAGCGATCATTATTCCCTCCAAATATCCAAATTACCACCAAGCAATCTTTTGCTGTGATTTTAACTTACATCATCCAAGACTCTGCTCTGATTTTCCCAGGGATTTACATGTATTTTCAAAGAATTCCAACCCTGACATAGATGCCAGCTGCATGTCCCTGTGCCCAGTGACATGAAAATAACTCAGTGCATAGCAACAAGTTAGCAGGGCTTATGTCCAGTGAAAATTGTTGATTTTATTCTCACAATATATGTTCCTTAAGGTGAGAAGATCAGGCAGTTAAACCATTTTGGGGAAGCCCTCTCCATGTAAAGCCTCAAATGTGGGTTGGAATTTGCTCAGGAAGTTTTGCTGTGGCAAAAGGTGGTGGAGCGGTGGAGTCTCCTTTACTTCTCCCCAGCACGAATGGCACAGTTAACTCTAACTTCAGGGAAGAAAGTAGCTTATTTTCACAGTTGTTACCACAACATTGCGTTCTATGGGAGAGGAAGTACTAGAATGATCCGTTTAAGCTTTGGAACTTGATGATCTGTAAAACAAGGGCAATCCCTATAACTGGTTTAAGAGGATCATGATGTCACCATTAAGAGTTCACTGGGCTTTGAAATGCCAGAAACTTGACATATTCTGCATCTTTTTTCCATGTTCCATTCCCAAATCAAGCTTAATACTGAACACCAGACTTTACTACTGTTTAACAGACATTTTCCTTTGCCTGTCAAAAGGGAAACAAATCTTTAACAGTGACTACATGGGGGGGTGAGGGGGAAAAATACCTTCTAGATTGAAACATTAGTCTAAAATATCTCACCATTTTAGGTGAAGAGTTTTCTGGTTACTTTTGAAATCCTTTTTTATTCTGATACGATTTTAAATGTGCAGAAAAACTCTAAGAGTAAGTTGAAACAAGTACACCGATTTATTCTTTGTCCAGATACACTAATTGTTTAAATTGTGTATACTTTTTCCTATTTGTTCTCTCTCACTTTCTCTCTTTCTCTCTCAACCATTTGAGAATAAGTTGGAGACATCATATCTTTTTACCCCTAAACTCTTCAGTGTGTATCTCCCAAGAGCAAGGACATCCTTTCTTATAACTATATGACACGTAATAAAATCAGGAAATTTAATATTGATACCATGTATTCACTAACTCTAGTTACATTTTTAAAAAATAAAATGTAAATCCCATATCTTTTCTTGAAGTCTTCTCATTTTAAAATGATGAGGTCATGAATGTAATTTTTCAGTTGACTGGTCCTTAACATAAGCCATCACTTTTTGAAACAGCATGCCTAACCAGTTACAATTTAAATAGGACCTGGAAGTTAGCATATGTGCAGACTCATACATAACTGTACACTCAGAATACCAATCATTTCAGCTAATATCTATTAACAGACTCCATAATCATGGGGAAAGTTGTATAATAATGTGTGGGTCAAATCTTGTTAGCTCCCTGGAGACTCTTAGCATAATGACATACTTGACTTTCCTGTTCACATTTTTTAAAAGTAGGCAAAATTGCCTAATAAGGGTAGAAATTAAATAAGAACTGGGAAAGATATAACGAAACTATACCAGGGAGAGCTGAGTACCAACTAAGAGAAAAACTTCAATTTAGAAACTCAGCAATTCTCATTCTCAAATTCCAGCATTCACTGTCTCCAGATTTTGGCTACCCCACTACTGTGTTTTTGAATTTTAAATTATGCAGTTATCCGAGGTGATCTGTGTATCAAAATCTTTATCCTCCAAACTGTTACTTAAAATATGTCTAGAATTAGGCATAAATATAAACTGGCAGCAATATTATTATTTATATCCTGCCTTATTTCAAAAAGAATTTATGAATACTTTGAAACATACATAAAACATAACAAGAAAAGATAGGCTTTAAAATTATTGGATTAGTCAGACAAGAACAAGATATAAAAAGCAACCAAATTGTCAAGAATGAAGGAAAACTTTCACTATTTGCAGACGACATGATACTATATTACTATATATAGAAAACCCTAAAGGCTTCACCAAAAAGCTGCTAGAACAAATAAATTAATTCAAAAAGATCACAGGATACAAAATCAACTTAGAGAAATCTGTTGCATTTCTATACACTCATAATGAAGCAGCAGAAAAAGAAATTAAGAAAACAATCCCATTAAAATTGCACCAAAAATAATAAAATGCCTAGGAATAAACTTAACCAAAGAGATCTAAGGACTGTACTGTGAAAACTATAAAACATTAATGAAAGAAATTCAAGATGACACAAACAAATGGAATGATACGTTATGCTCATGGATTAGAACAAGTATTTTTTAAATGTCCATATTACCCAAAGCAATCTACAGATTTAATGCAATTCCTATTAAAATTCCAATAGCATTTTTCATAGAAGTAGAAAAAATAATCTTAAAATTTCTATAGAACCACAAAGGACCCCAAATAGACAAAATAATCTTGAAGAAGAAGAGCAAACCTAGGCGCGGCTGGATGGCTCGGAGGGTTAAAGGGTCCTGGGATCGAGCCCCGTATCAGGCTCTCTCCTTGGTGGGGAGCCTGCTTCCTCCTCTCTCTCTCTGCTTGCCTCTCTGCCTACTTGTGATCTCTCTCTGTCAAATAAATAAATAAAATCTTTAAAAAAAAATTTTTTTAAAAAAGAAGAGCAAACCTAGAAGTATCACAATCCCAAATTTCAAGTTATATTTCAAAGCTGTAGTAATCAAACAGTGTGGTACTGGCACAAAAATAGGTACATAAATCAATGAAACAGAATAAAGAGCCCAGAAATAAACCCATGATTACATGGTCAATTAATCTTTGACAAAGAAGGCAAGCATATACAATGGGAAAAAGATAGTCTCTTCAGCAAATGGTGTTGGAGTAACTGGATAGCAGCATGCAAAAGAATAAAACTGGGCCACTTTCTTACACCATACACAAAAATAAACTCAAAATGGATTGATGACTTCAATGTGAGGCCTGAGACCATACAAATCCCAGTAGAGAGCAAAGGCAGTAATTTCTCTGACATTGGCTGTAGCAATATTTTTCTAGTATGTCACCTGAGGCAAGGAAAACAAAATCAGAAATAAACATTTGGGACTACATCAAAATTAAAAAATCTTCTGCACAGCAAAGGAAACAATCAAAAATTAAAAGACAACCTGCTGAATGGGAGAAGATATTTGCAAATAACATATCTAATAAAGGGTTAGTATTCAAAATATATAAAGAATTTATAAAACTCAACACAAAAAAATCCAATTAAAAGATGGGCAGAAGACATGAACAGATATTTTTCCAAAGAAGATATTCACATGGCCAAGAGATACATGAAAAGGTACTCCACATCACTCATCACCAGGGAAACAAAAGTCAAAACCATAATGAGATATGACCCCACACCTGGTAAAATGGCTAGAATCAAAAACACAAGAAAGAACAAACATTGGCAAGGATGTGGAGAAAAGAAGAACCCTCACACATTGTTGGTGGGAATGCAAACTGATGCAGGCACTATGGAAAACAGTGTGGACGTTCCTCAAAAAATTAAAAATTGAATTACCACATGATTGAGGAATTCTACCATTTACACAAAGAATATGAAAACACTAATTCGAAAATATATACACACCCTATATTTATTGAAGCATTACTTACAGTAGCCAAATTATGGAAGCAGCCCAAGAGTCCATTGACGGATGAATGGATAAAGAAGATGTGTGTTGGGGGGAGGAGTGGGTTGTAATGGAATATTACTCAGCCATAAAAAAGAATGAAATATTGCTATTTGCTACAACATGGATAGATCTAGACAGTATAATGTTATGTGAAATAAGTCCATCACAGAAAGACAAATACCATTTGATTTCATTTATATGTGGAATTTAAGAAACAAAACAAATGAAGAAAAAAAGACAAACCAAAACACAGACTCTTAACTATAGAAAACAAACTGATGGTTAGCAGAAGGGAGGTGAGTGGGGAATGAGTGAAATAGGTGAAAGGGATTAGGGATACATGTGTCTCAATGAGCACTAAGTAATGTACAGAATTGTTGGATCACTATATATTCACCTGAAGCTAATATGACACTATATGTTAACTATACTGGAAGTTTTTAAGAAAAAATTAAAAGAAAGTAAGGGAGAATATCAGGGCCAAAAAAATTATTGGATTAGAAAAAATGTGACAAGCTATATTTCAAAGTGAAGTTAGGACATCATTGAAAGCTCCCTTTGCAGTCTAGCATTTAGCATGTAGTAGATACTCCATAATTATTGATTGATAATAAAAGCAAATATTTATTGAGTATGGTTCATGTACTAGATCTTATCTCTAAGGGCAAAAAGAAAAGCACTACTTCATTTAATCCTTGCATTCACCTCTGAGGTGAGTTCTATTATCATCCCCATTGGACAGATGCTTACACTGAGTTTTAAAAAAGCTAATTTGCTGATAATGGCAAAACTGGGCTACAAGCTCAGGGAGTCTAACTCCTGGAATCTTCACCACTGCACCATGCAGCCTCCAAAATGAACTTTCTAGAATCCCTGCTCATGAAACACTTGGTAGAGGACATGGAGGGAAGTCCATCTCAGCTCCACTCGGCTCTGTCAATTGAATGAATGAATAAATGGACATGGCAGGCCATATGTTTCGTCCTAAGATTTCTAATACCCAAAACAAAAGAAAAGGAAACAAATTTTATTCTATGTTCTGAAAGACACAGTGTCTTTCAGAAAAAAAAAAAAAAAAAGCAACCGATTTCTTGAGAGAAGTATAAATAGATACATAGCTCGCATGTGCACACAGCACCAGAAGACAAAATGAGAAGCTTAACAGTGGAAACACCAAGTTCATATAGAAATATAATCAATTGTATATTTTTCTTTAATTGTGGAGAATTTTGAACAAATATTACAATAAAATAGCATAATGAACCCATCATCCAACTCAACCATTATCAAATCTTGTTTCCTCCTATTTCTTTCTTTTCTTTTTTTAGGCAAAAAGTAGATATTTATTTGGAAAAAGAAAAAAATTACATAAAATTTCAAATTTTTAAAAGCTGACAAACCTATACAAATAATATTGTGCTTGAATAAAGAGCCAGATGCAGCTCTGTAATAATTTTTACTGGCCTATTTTTTAAATTTTTTCCTTTATTTTCATTCTCAATTTATTTTTTTAATTTTTAAACATTTAAATTGCATTAATTAGCATATAGTGTATTATTAGTTCCAGGGATAGAGTTCAGTGATTCATCAATCTTTTTTTTTTTTAAAGATTATTTATTTATTTGAGGGGCAGAGATCACAAGTAGGCAGAGAGGCAGGCAGAGAGAGGAGGAAGCATGCTCCCTGCTCAGCAGAGGGACCAATGTGATGCGAGGCTTGATCCCAAGACCCTGAGATCATGACTAAGCCGAAGGCAGAGGTTTAACCCACCGTGCCACTCAGGCACCCCTATTCATCAATCTTATATCATACCCAGAGCTCATTACATCACGTGCCCTCCTTAATACCCATCCCCCAATTACCCATCCTCCACTCAACTCCCCTCGGCAACACTGTTTGTTTCCTATGATTAAGAGTCTCTTATGGGTCGCCTGGGTGGCTCAGTCATTAACCATCCACCTTTGGCTCAGGTCATGATCCCAGGACCCTGGGATTGGGTTCTGGGATCAAACCCCAGATCGGGCTTCCTGCTCAGCAGGAAGCTTGCTTCCTCTCCCACTCCCCCTGCTTGTGTTCCACTCTCACCATGTCTCTGTCAAATAATAAATAAAATCTTAAAAAAAAAAAGAAGAAGAAGAAGAAGAAAGAATCTCTCATGGTTTCTCTCTCTTTCTGATTTCAACTTGGTTTTTTTCCCTCTCTTCCCCTATGATCCTCTGTTTTGTTTCTTAAATTCTGTATACCAATGAGATCATATGATAATTATCTTTCTCTGATTGACTTACTTCGCTCAGCACAATACCCTGTAGTTCCACAGTGTCGTTGCAAATGGCAAGATTTCGTGTTTTGGTTTTTTTTTTTTTCTGGTGGCTGAGTAGTAATCCTTGTATAAATGGGCTACAATGGCTTTATCCATTCATCTGTTGATGGACATCTGAGCTCTTTCCATAGTTTGGCTATTGGGGACATTGCTGCTATAAACATTCACGCGCAGGTGTCCCTTCAGATCACTGCATTTGTATCTTTGGGGTACATACCCAGTAGAGCAATTGCTGGGTCATAGGGTAGCTCTATTTTCAACTTTCTGAGGAATCTCCATGCTGTTTTCCAGAGTGGTTGCTCCAGCTTGCATGTCCACCAATAGTGTAGCAGGGTTCCCCTTTCTCCACATCCTCGCCAGCATCCGTCATTTCCTGACCTGTTCATTTTAGCCATTCAGACTGGTATGGGGTGGTTCTCATTGTGGTTTTGATTTGTATTTCCCTGATGCTGAGTGACGTTAACATTTTTTCAGTGTCTGTGGGCCATTTGTGTGTCTTCTTTGGAGAAATGTCTGTTCATGTCTTCTACCCATTTCTTGATTGGATCATTTGTTCTTTGGGTGTTGAGTTTGATAAGTTCTTTATAGATTTTGGATACTAGCCCTTTATCCAGTAAGACATTTGCAAATATCTTCTCCCATTCTGTCGGTTGTCTTTTGGTTTTGTCAAATGTTTCCTTTGCTATAGAAAAACTTTTTATTTTGAACTCCCAGTGGTTCATTTTGTTCATGGCAAATCTTGTTTCTTCTGGGCCCACCCTATCCCCTCATTTCCCACCCCCGCTATATGATTTTGAAGCAAATCCTGGACATAACATTTCATTCATTAATATTTCACTATGCATTTCTTAATAGAAGTTCTATATTTTTTGACACAACCAAGTAAGATGACCACGTCTAAAAACCTGACATTCAGGGTGCCTGGGTGTCTCAATCAGTTAAGCATTTGCCTTTGGCCCTGGTTATGATATCAGGGTCCTGGGATCGAGCCCTACGTAAGACTCCCTGTTCAGCAGGGTGTCTGTTTCTCCCTTTCTCTCCCCTAGGCCCATTTGTGCTCTCTTTCTCTCAAATAAATAAACAAAATCTTTTTTAAAAATAAAATTAAGATTTAAAAAAATAAAAAATAAAAACATAATAGTTCTTTATTATCTATTCAATGTTTAAATTCTTAATCATTTCTTGAATCTCATCATTTTTAAAAAACTGTTTGTTTGAATCAGAATCCAGATAGGGTCCACACATCACAATTCAAAACCACTTCTTTTTAACACAGAGAGGGATTTGATTTCACTGCAATATATAACAGAATGTTGTCAGTCCATGGGTAAGAAGTCATGTGGTAAAAAAGATGTGAGTTCAGGTCTCCTTTCATCTGCTTGACCTTGAACAAGCCACATGCTTTCTGTCTGTAAAATGAAGGAGATGGCAAGACAATTTTCAGACAATTTTCAGAGTCTCCTTCAATGAGGTAATGACTGGTCAAACCATTCTATTATCAAAAAGCTGGCCAAAAAGCTCAATGGATCAGAGTTTTAAATTTTCAACAGAAAAATTATTTGATGTAATTCATCAACTCATTCATAAATAATATCTCAAGAATTTTCAAGCAATATCTCTCACCTTAGTTAGAGTCCTGCAGTTTGCTTCTCTTGAGTGACTAATCTCACCCGTACGTTTAACAGGCCCAATTCTCTTTTTTTTTTTCAAGATTTTATTTATTTATTTCACAAACACAGATCACAAGTAGGCAGAGAGGCAGGCGGGGGGTGGGGTGGTGGCGGGGAGCAGGCTCCCTTCTGAGCAGAGAGTCCAATGCGGGGCTCGATCTCAGAATCCTGGGATCATGACCTGAGCCGAAGGCAGAGGCTTTAACCCACTGAGCTACCCCGGTGCCCAACAAGCCCAATTCTGTACTGCTCCAATTCTAATCAGAACCAAGTTTTAAAAGCCTGTGACTACAGGGGCGCCTGGGTGGCTCAGTGTCTGAGGCATCTGCCTTCGGCTCAGGTCCTGATCCTAGAGTCCTGGGATCATGAGCCGAGTTGGGTTCCCTGCTCAGTGGGGAGCCTGCTTCTCCTTCTTTCTCTGCCATTTTCCCCAGTCATACTCTCTCCCTATCAAATAGAAATCATTCAATATAGAAATAGTGTTTAGCTTTAACCTTACAATCAATCCCTTTCTCTGAAGCTAACCTATCCAGCTGGTAAAGATGGGAGGGAGAGGAAAGGGTGAGAAAAGTATTTATTGAGTTGTTTTTCTTATTTACTATTATTTAGAAGATTGTCTTGTCTTGTTTAATCCCCAGAAGTTTAGTTAAGATGGCAGAACAGGAACTGGAACACCCCATCATTGCTCTAAAACCCGTGTTCTATTCTTGTTTAGAAAATAGAAATACAAGGGGCGCCTGGGTGGCTCCGTGGGTTAAAGACTCTGCCTTCAACTCAGGTCATGATCCCAGGGTCTTGGGATCGAGCCCCGCATAGGGCTCTCTGCTCAGCAGGGACCCTGCTTCCTCCTCTCTCTCTGCCTGCTTCTCTGCCTACTTGTGATCTCTCTCTGTCAAATAAATAAATAAAATCTTTAAAATAAAAAAAAAGAAAATAGAAATATGAATCTCAACTTCAGAACAATGTGATGAGGATCAAATGAGAAAAAAGAGAAATGTTTTTTAAAAAGTACTTTCTAAATCATAAAGCGCTATCTTCACAGAGGGCAGATTACAAGGTCCCCTAAGGAATAGTTTACTTGTAACTTTTAAAAGGTACTGACTCCACATAAGCATACAGGACACACCTCGTTGCCTCTGTGGGCTCTTAAGTAGAGTCCCCCCCCCAAATATAGGGGAACATACTTAAGTTCCGATTCCATCTCCCTTACACACACCTCTCCATCCACAAGCTAAGTCCTGAACCACATCTGTCTTTTCTCGACCTTCCCCAGGACTGCCCAGTGCTATAGGGAAAGAGCAGCCACACCGGTTGTTACACACAGCCAGCTCAACGTAGAGCAGGACACAGTCAGGAAGTACTTTCCAAGACATTTGCTTACATTAAAATCATCACCCTTCTATTTCCCTATAAATTAAATTCCCTACACAAACAGCAAGTAAGCTGCCATAAAATTTCCGTCTCCATCTGGCAAATTCCGCGTTATGCATGGATTTCTATACCATAAGTGAAGAGTATTGTCAGATTTGAAACTTCCCCAGAGAAACTGGGGCACCAAGCACAACTGGAGACAGGAGCAGCACATGCCGACCTGTGGTGTTCATTCTAAATGGATGACACATGAACTTCAAAGAGCATTTTACAATGCACTGCAGAAAAGAATTCAAGTCAGGGGTGGCTGGAATTGAAAGACAAAACAAACATTTCCATTTGCTAGGTAGGGAGTGAACCAATTGCAGTGAGCCCCCCCCCTTGTTAAATTCAGGGCCTGGAGTAAAAAGTGTAGTGAACATGCAGAGCTCATTATTGCGCTTCCTAGTAAAGTGGACAAAAAGCATATTTCTGAAATGATGTTTATTACCATATCGTGTATTCTCTTAAGAGGCTGAACAGCTGCTGTCTAACCACTGTCCTAATGGAAAGCAAATTTAGGACTTTGGAAGCTCTTGGTGGTGTTGAGGATTGAGGGGCTGGCAGGGGGGAGGGTTTCCTTCCTCTCTCTCTTCTACTCTCCTCTTTCTTTCTTCCTTCCTTCCTTCCTTCCTTCTCTTATTTTGCAAAGATTTTAATACTGGATTATTGACTAGGTTCATTAACCAAATAGGTGTAAGCTTCCATCACACCAAATATAAAAGAGACTAGAGTTTATGGATAAATGTGCCATTTTCCTTTGCCCAAATAACTAAATCACTAAGTGCTCCAATGCACTAGCCTCAAGAAGGATAGTGTGACCATCCTAAGAGAAAGGTGAGGGGGTTCACTCTACTTTTACAAAACTTGCCAAAATTCACGGAACACTGAGTTTTCAGACTCACAGAGGATCACCAATAAGTAAAACTTCACTGCTAATTTTCTCATCTCACTTAATACACAGGGATATTTTGGCACTGCCATCTGCCAAATTTCAAAAAACAACCTGCTTACAGTATGCAACAAGAATTCAGCAAAAATAGCCAAGAAGAAGGCACCTGGGTGTCTCAGTCAGTTATGCATCTGCCTTCAGCTCAGGTCATGATCCCAGAGTCCTCAGATCCAGCCCCACATCGGGATTCATGCCCAGCAGGGAGTCTGCTTCTCTTCTCTGCATCTCCCCACCCCCACTAATGCTCACTCTTTCACTCTCTTTCTCTCTCTCAAAAATAAATAAATAAAATATTTTAAGAAAAATAGCCAAAAACAGACACACAAGAAGTCCAATAATGTCACAGTACACGGCAGAAGAGTGGTCAGGTGACAGGTGTGATAACCAAATGATAGTGGGCTGCCTTGGGGGAAATAGCACAAACTCTCTGACAAGATGACAAGCAAAGAGTAGAGAGTCCCTAACTTCTTTTCTCGTGATATGATGCCACAGTGTCAACGTAAGGAGAAGCGGCAACCCAGAAATCCCCAAAATATTATGGAAAACACAGAATTCCAAGTATGTCTTCATACAACTGGAAAAATATTAATTTAAAAAAAGAAAACTTTAAGAAGAAATACTAGTCACTAACATATACAAAACAGCAAGCCTCAAATTTCAATCTTTATTCCCAGAAATAAACTTGCAGTTCTTAAGTACTGAACCTATAAATATTTTTAAAAAGTAAGATGAAAAGGCAAAGAAACAGAGCAAGGAGTATATGAATCTGGTGTTCCCAAAAGGAGGCTTACAGGGAAAATCCACACTTTGACCCAGAATAATCCTCCACGTTACTACAGATGATTTTGATGGCTACCATCAAAGTGAGAGTGTATTTGGGACTCATTGTGTTCTACACTATAGGGGAAACTGCCTGAGCCTCCCCACACCATGGAACTTTTAGATGCATCCCATTTCCTGATTCCTGATGATTGGTTCTCATCATCCCCCTGCAAAGATTTGGATCATCCCAATTACATTTTGCAGTTACAAGAGACTGAACACATCTGCAACACAGCAGGGAACACTGCAGCCCTCAAAGGAAAGCCATTCACATGAGATCCATGATGTGTGTTTCCAATGTCAAATGCAATTAATTTTTAAACGGGTCCTTGGATTTTAGGAGCATTCACCCAGAGCTTTCATTGGCGATTGCCTGAGTGATGATTGCAGCTCCGCTCATCGAGGGCAGCTGTCCCTTCCATCCACTCCCTCCCGGAACAACCTGACACTCATCCCAATCTGCTCAGCCCATATGGACAAGGGTATCAGTCTATGTGTGTTCATGATCATCTCCCAAAATAAGTCAAGCGAGAGGGAGAAATAGTGTTTGTGAGAAACAGCTTCCATTACATTACACCACGTTTAATATTTTCTTAACTGTCCTTTGAAGTGTACAGACTTTGGGTATAATAGATATCAGAGCATGGGGTTCGCCTTCTCTATCTCCTGTGTTCATCTATGTAACAATACGTGGCATTTTATTAAGTAGACGTCTCATTCATGCTGAATGCAGAATAATCCACTCTCTGCTATCTCTGCTTCATCATCCTGAAATTCGGAAATGGCTTAATTCCACTTCTCTGCCCCCACAGAGGTTATCATTTCATTCACATTTGAGCAGTTTTTTAGATGGCTGATATTACAGTAAGTGGTTTTCCCTAGAAAGAGTTATAAACGGTTTATTGTCCATTTGGGACTATGTAGTCAAGATCAGAGCAAGTGTCAGGGCAGGATTCAGCTACCTCTGAGTACCTGTGTCCAAGAGGTGAGGAAAGACTCTGAAGCCATTTTCCCGTGGCCTGAGGTGCCTCCTGGGAGCACACAACTGAGAGGAGAGGCAGGCACCGGGTTGGGGGGAGGGGGTTCTGACATTTCTATCACTCTGTTACAGTTTCCCTGCCAGCCCAGTACCCACCCTCCCCAATCCTGAAAGCAGGGGGGCTGTAAGTAGAAGGGTGAGTTCTTTCTCTAAAAACTCAGTGAAGGGGCACCTGGGTGGCTCAGTGGGTTAAAGCCTCTGCCTTTGGCTCAGGTCATGATCCCAGGGTCCTGGGATCAAGTCCTGCATCGGCCTCTCTGCTCAGCGGGGAGCCTGCCTCCCCCTCTCTCTCTGCCTGCCTCTCTGCCTACTTGTGTTCTGTCTCTGTCAAATAAATAAATAAAATCTTTAAAAAAAAAAAGAAAGAAAGAAAGAAAGAAAAGAAAAACAAACAAACTCAGTGAAACCTTGGCTCACAGAATGGGTTCTGTGAAAAAAGAAAAAAGACTTTTCTTTTCTTTTTTTTTTTTCTTTTCTGTGTGTGTGTGTGTGTGTGTGTGTGTGTGTGTGTGTGTGTGTGTGAAAAAGACTCGTCACACCACGTATAACGCAGCATTCTTCTCTGTAACGGGGCGTCGCTCCGCAGCTGGGCGCTTCCCGGATTGAGAGGATGCGGGACACGCCACGTGGAGCACGAGTGGGACCTGGCAAGAGCTGGGACAGGGATTACGGTAAATTCACGTGCGATACCCCCAGGACTGGAACAAGCATTAGAGGGAGAAAGAGGAGACGTACCTCAGCGCGTGAAGAACAGAGCCAGCAAAATCTGGGCTGGGATGTTACTACAACCCGTCCGCCTCCGCAGATGCGGAAGCTGGAAAAGACGGGTTTACAGGGGCTGATACTCTGTAGGGGGTCCGCCTCTCTGGACAATCAGAAATATCGATCGGTGAAATGGGTAACAGAAAAAATCCTATGCTGCTTAAATTCAGCTAATTTTGAAGGTTAGAATTCGGGTTTAAGAGTCAAAACAACCACGGGAAATTAACCGTGATCCTAATACATTTATGTGGAACTCACTGCCAGTACTAAATGGTGAGTGGGTAGATGCGCTCCAGGTTTTCGAGGTGCTCTGTAGAAAAGCTTAGGTGGGTAAATGGAAATATGAATAAATGGGTCATGTAGCCAGCCTAAGCTCCAGGTGATCTTGTGGTTAGATTTTGATTCTTAGAGGTGTTGAAAGATTACCCTGTACTGTATCTGTTGGCTCCCAAGCCCCCAACTCCAAATGTACTGGGCAAGCCTACAGTTTCCCTATGAGTAGCTTCTAGGACTCTCCTACCCCAAGCTAGGAGGGAGGAAGGGCAGATCCAGATAGGGAGCAATTCTATTTGAAACCCCTAGCCTGAAATTAAGCATCTTAGGTAGGTGACTGGTGCTGAATTTCAAACTTAATAATTTAATATATTAAATATTATAAATAATTTGTAAATTTAAAAGAGTATAATAATAATAATAATCCCCGAAAGAAAATGGTATGGAATTTACAATTCATTTACCAAAAGAAAGGAGAACAAATCTGGATTAAATAGCCCTCTTCAAGTGTTGTATAGAAATGATAGTATTAAAAGAGGAGAGTAGCTCAGCTGATATTTAAAGCCACTGCTTTTAGAATGTGAATTTAATTCAGTGATAACGGGCACTGAGTGCTATGTAAAAACCCTACATTAGTCTGTGACTGCTCAAGTTTGTGTTCCATATTTATGCTGAATAAGAAAAAGGGATTTCTGTGCAGGGAAATCGGTTGTGAGAGAGAAAAATGGTTATGAGTTCTCTCCTGGTGATATTAAAAATAAATATCTACCTGTCTATAGAATTTGGAAATAGGGGGAATCTACCAAATAATCTCTCATCTAACCTGTTACCTCTTACAAATTTTTAACTGAATTAATTATAATTATGGTAACCTAAAATTTTAGAGTTGGTTTGTTAATATAAATCACTTTACAAGTTCCAGTTGTCATCATTATCAGCAACTTTACCATGCATGGACCAAGACCCTCTAGACTGCAGAGTCTAAGCGGTTCCCAAACTCTTCCAATGAACCTATTCTCCTCTCTGATACAAAGGTGACTGTGAACACCACTGCCAGTAAAATCCTGATCTAGGCCTTAGAGTAGGAGACAAGTAGCTGGTCACCCTAATTACCAACAGATGATTTCAGAAATGAACCTTTTTTTTTCAAGGAAGTCGTTGAAAAATCATTATAAAAACATTCAAAATGTGGTCAACAGTGGGGGCCCAGCGTGAGGCTTGAAGCAAACAGTGGAATCTTTAGAAGCCTACTTTTTGTTCCCAAGGTCAGGGGGGCAGACACAAAGCATATTGCAGCATTTAGCCACCGCAGGAGCCAGAAGGACTTTGTCAGCTATCTTGGGCTTGGCAGGAAATGGGATTATAATTAAAAAAACAAAAAAACAAGGAAAAGTGATATTGTCCGTAATATAAATATCACCACTCTAGGCTCTATCAGATATAGCATCTCAGATATGTCAAAAACCTATTTGCAAAACATAATCTGACAAATATCTCCTATTCTGAGATAAGAACATGAAACTATGGCTACTGTCGCCCCAGGCAGGGTGTCCCAAGAGGTGGTATCACCTACCTTGATGCTGCAGTAAGTGTATCACTGGGCTTTAGTGTCTTCGAGCATGCAGCAGATGTTCTGAGGGCTTGGCAAAATCTAGAAAAGACTCAGCACCTCACCATTCTGTGTATGTATACGCCAAACAAGAAAAAGACTGAAAAACCCATCAGAAGGCCTTTAAATCATAGCTCATGACAAGTAATTTGGATGGATAATTTCGCTTTTATAAATCTATCTGTATCAGTCAATTCTTTCATTTAAAAATATCTTCCCTGATATGACTCTGAACGCAAAATAGGATAGACCAGGGGGAAAAACACTTTATCCAGGTCAGAAATTCCTTTTGACCGAATGACATACTACTTTGAAAAGAAAGGACACTGCATTTCTGAATTATTCCTTTCAAAGAAATAACTACAGTCTATATCAGTGTGTGTGTGTATGTGTGCGTTCACAAATGTGTGTGCATGGGCAGCATAGATATTGGCAAAGAGAGTACCAGCCTAGGAATTAGGTCCCTGAAGTTCTGCTCCTGGCTCTAAGTCAGCCCCTTCCAACTTCTTCATCCAAGATCACCATCGCACCATTCAAGTTGGACATGAATCATGCTCCACACACTCCCGAGTAGGATACCTCACTTAATCCCCTCATTATTACCCTCCTTTTGTACACACACACACACACACACACACACACACAAAACCTGATCCACAAGAAGTCAAGTGCTAGATGTAAAGAAAAGAGCACAGGATGTTAGGTGAGAAGACAGCGCACATCACTCTCCCACGATTCACAGCTGCTTGGTCTCTATGAAAAATGCATCCTGGCAAACTCTATACTCTATAAATAAGGACACTGCTTCTTTCTGTCCCCATGCGAAAGGACATGAAACTCTTGAGGGTCAAGGCTAGAATTCAAATTCAGATCTGTTTATTCAAAAGTCAACAAGTATCTTTCTTCTGTGGAGGAGGTGACAAGGTCTGTCCTGAACAGGAAGGTGACTCAGAGCGAGCCAAGAACAGAGACTGGGGAGGGCTCAGAGGCAGGGAACCAGCAATGAACTGTAAGGCAACCCTGGGCTGTCCTGCCCACCTCCGATGAGTCATAGTTTTACAGCCTACAAGCCACTATTTGCAAATTACATCATTTTTCACATCTCCTTTTTGCTGAATATGAAAGTATATCTATAAATAAATAAATAAATAAATAAAAGTATATCTAGATGCTGAATATGGGACTGCAGAGTTTTGCAGAACCAAGCAGCATTATTGCTCTAAAACATATTCAAAACATAAATCATGTAGGTTATTTCACAGAGACCTAATCTCCACATTCCATCTCTGGAAATGGCAAAATAAAGCTAATGCCTACTAATAATAGAATAAAGTATCAGCCATGGTTACACCACACTTAGCCACTGTTAACAATTTAGTGCATTTATGCAACCATTGGAAAAGAATATGGAGGGTCCTTAAAAAGTTAAAAATAAAACTACCTTACAATTCAGCAATTGTACCACTGAGTATTTACCCAAAAGAATACAAAAACACAAATTTAAAGGGATACATGCACCCCTATGTTTATGGAATCATCATTTAAAATAATCAAATAATGGAAACAGTCCAAATATCCATTGATTGATGAATGGATAAAGAAGATGTGGTGTATATATATGCAGTGAAATATTATTCAGCCATAAAAAAGAATGAAATCTTGCCATTTGCAATGACATGGATGGAGCTAGAGAGTATAAGGCTAAGCAAAATAAGTCAAAGAAAACCAAATACCATATGATTTCACTCATATATGGAATTTAAGACACAAAACAAGCAAAGGGGAAAAAGAGACAGAAAGAGACAAAGCAAGAAACAGACTCACAGAGAACAAACTGGTTACCAGAGGGGAGAAGGGTTAAATAGGTGATGGGGGGGTGTGCCTGGGTGGCTCAGTCGGTTAAGCATTGGACTAGGTTTTGGCTAGGGTCATGATCTCAGCGTTGTAAGATCAAGCCCTGCATTGGGCTTATTGGACGTGGAGCCTGTTTGAGGTTTTTCTCTCCCTCTGCCCCTCCCCGCCCTCACACATGCTCTCTCTTTCTCTCTCTCTTAAAAAAAAAAAATTATATTAAATTTAAAAATAAATAAATAGGTGATCGGGATTAAGGAGTGTACTTGTGATGAGTACCAGGTGATGCATGGAATTATTGAATCACTACACTGTACACCTGAAATTAATATAAGACTGTATGTTAACTAACTAGAATTAAAATTAAAACTTAAAAGAAACCATTTTGATTCATTTACATTTAGTCCTTTTTGATGCATATATATTGCATATTTGCATAGAGCATATGTATAAATATGAAACTGGGATCCCACTGTACAGTCTTGTAATCCTTTCTTCTGAATGAACTTAAATTGCTTCTTTCTTTTTTTAAGATTTTATTTATTTATTTGACAGAGAGAAGATAGCAAGAGAGGGAACACAAGCATGGGGAGTGGGAAAGGGAGAAGCAGGCTTCCTGCTGAGCAGGGAGCCCGATGTGGGGCTTGATCCCAGGACCCTGGGATCACGACTGGAATCGTCGAAGGCAGAAGCTCAACAACTGAGCCACCCAGGCGCCCCTTAAATTGCTTCTTGATAAAATTTTCCACATTTTGATCCCCTATTGTTGGATACGTTGGTTATTTCAGATTTCTTTATCATTATAATCAATGTTGCAATGAGCACCTTTATACATAAATTTGGCAAAGCCTTTTTCAACCTTCAAGAAGATGTTCTAGGTAAAATCAGGGCACATGTTATGAGTGTCTACTATATGCCAAGTACTGTGGTATAATTTATGAGCATTACCTCAATTCTCACCAAAATCTTGCAAGATAATCTATGACTAAAAGTCTCTTTTACAGATGTGAAAACTGAGTATAAGAGAGATTAAGTAACTTGCCCAAGTTCACTCAGAAATAACAGAGTCAGGATTTGAACACTTCCAATCTGCCTCTAGAGTCAAGATTTTTAATAAGAATGTAGCCAGACTTGCCATGTCTCCTAACATTCTCTCTCCTCAAAAGACTTTTCTCCACATCAGATATAGTGTATAGAACCTGTCCGATTAGAGAGTCCACCTGGGATGACCTGGGAAGACTGAGGAAGCCAGAGTTGTCCTTGGTAACTCTGAGCTCAGGGTATCACCAATATGCAACCACCAAACCTGTGAGATAAACCAAATAGACATGAGTCCCCCCAGATAACGACAGAAAGGACATTTACTTCAAGATGCCTGACAACACACAACCTCATAAAGCCACAGTGCAGATGATTCTGCAAAATCTTCCCTCGGGGACTTTTCCTCTTGTTGCTTAAGAACATGTATCTTTCACTTAAATTTATCTTCCTCCTGTTTGTGCACACACTTGAACTTGTCAAGTATATCACAGAGTTGACCTGTGAAGGTTAAACCCACGGAGGAAACACACATGAGCTTAATAATTCACTTGGGGGTAAAATAAGAATTTCTAAAGTTACAAATTTGCAAAAATTCCTCAAGAAACAAAATTGTTAACACCCCATTTTCTGATGAAAATTAGACTTCTGTTTCCACGTATGAGGAAGGGTGCACACGAAATATGGTAAAGCAAATCCCGAAAAGTGGCCTTGTGGTCTCCAGAACCAAGGACAGGATATGTAAAGGAGAGTGAACAACGTGGAAACGGCTTTAATAGGGGTAGTTGTGAAAGTGGGAAGCAGCATCAGCCACGGGGACGGAGTCTTGATACAAAGGCAGGGCCTGCTAGTAATGGGATACAGCTGAAGAAGGAAAACTCAAGATGAGTATCAGAGAGGACTTCCTGGCGGTGAGAACTGCTGGATTCGAGAATGACCTCCCCAGGGAAGGGTGGGAAGCTCCCTCACTCGGGACACTGGAAACCAGACAGAGCAAAACAGCAACGGCCATGCTGAAGGAAGAAAGTCTGCACCAACAGAGGATGAACGGGATAACCCGCAAGGCCTTTTCTATCTGGAATTACTTTGATTACAGTAATATAATCCTTCAGGGATGTAGGAAAGGTTGTAGGGGGTGGGGTGCTTTAAATTTTTGAGTGAACTTAATTCTGATGGAAGGTGCTAGACTGACATCCTGAGACAAAAGCTCTCTATTCATCCATACAACATTGACAGAGATATGTTTCCCCACTGGGCTTTACCAAATGTGTCCCCAGTCCAGGCATTAAAGGAGAAGGAAAGCTGTGTCCTTTTACCCCTTGACTCCTGGCTTCTCCTCATAGCTTCACAACAACAAAGCGGTTGTTAGTTTTAGACATTGGCTGTTGGACCAAATGCCCTGCTTCTTCCGTCCCACCTCTAACAACTGAAATGCTACATAGAATTTCCTAAAACACCCATCTGGGAAGCATTAAAATCAGCAGACCACTCTCAAAGGATGGTATGTGGCAGCAGGCCTTAGTCCCCTTTGTCTCCTTCCTCTGTAGATAGATGTAAGAAGGATGGACGGGTAGGTGGATTGGGCTCTAATTCCTACATACCCTCCATTTCTAAATCTTGAACAGGAAGGAGCTTCCGATGTAGCTTCGCATTCCCTTTGCATTCTTCTTTGTCTCCATCCCCTTCCACATTTTCCTTCCAAAGAAAAATTTTGTCCTTCCTTAAATTTGCTTGGAACATGCCAGAATAAAAGATGTCAGTTATAAAAAGTTGGAGTATAGACCTTCACCCAGTTTATTCAGATCTCTTGTGCTGTCTTATGTACCTCTCCTGAATTACTGGTTTCTTATTTTCTTTACTTGAATTTTTACAGAAGTAACCTCAGAGTGCTGGCCAAGTTCTGCACATAAACCAAATAGTAACATTCATCTGACACCCAGCTCTTTGATTTTCTCTGCAAAGAATTGTAAATCCGGGTGTTTTGTCTTCTATATCTAGCTTCTGCCTGAGACAGACATCATCGGCGTGTCCACATAGTTATCCATCTCCCTTTTATATGAAGCCTTGGTCTCCCTATGTCCCACTGTAGATATTTTACCTGCTTTTGTAGAAGGGTAAGAGAGCAGAATGCCTGCTGTCTTTGCACAGTATATTGGGCTGTGCAGACCTGACCAGCCATGCCTCCTATCCAGGTGAATGCAAAATCTTCTTTTCAAGCAACTGTACGAGGTATGATCAAGCTTGCCCCGGGTCTTGTTCTGATCTCAAGGACACTAAGCTTCAAGGGGAAATCCAGTTTGGACTGCTCCCCCTCCCCCTGCCATTTTGCACGGTGATTGTTAACAAAATCCCCTGCATGTTCTGACAATAAGCATATTCAATTACGAATTTCCTATAGAAAGTTTCTCCTACACTTCAGTGAACTTGGGTGAAAACAAGGCCTGATGTGTGGCCCCCACAAGGGTTCATATGGCGTCTTAGCCGATGCTTGCCCACAGAGGTTGGAACTTGTTTTTCCCCTCTATGTTTAAGTAATCAAACCAACATCTACTCAGTGGGACAGAGAGAGCTGAATTTGTCAGGAAGTAGTTGTTACCTTTGATTTCCTGCCCCTTCACTGCAGACAAAAGCCTGCTCTATAGTTACCTCCAGTTGGCGTATGGTGTGCATTGCCGACCACAATGTAGGTGAGTAATGAATCCTGTGAGAATCTGAGTGACCTGACACAAGACCCCCCTCACAAGTGGGCAGACAACCTGGAGCCCGTAAACATATTGTTTTTTAGTTAGTGAAATGCAGTTTTCAAAAACTAAAATCACATAAAAAGAGAACGCAATGACTCTCCAACGAAGAGTGATTATTTTCATGGCTAATAAGAAGAGAATGGTTTAACGCACACCATGCCCAAGGGTGAGGCATGGTCAAATATAAGAAATGGGATAAATAATTGCTTCCTTGTATTCACCTACTGCCAGAAGGTCTCCTGCTTCAGAACTTTTCTGTCTCCACACCTAAACCAGCTAGCAAGAGAAAGTTTCCTTGAAAAAGTACCTGACGTAAACCGTAATATAGTAGAGCAGTGATAACCTCTCCATCACCCCTGGAATAAATGTATCTCTTGATCTGCAGACACTCAGCACATTGACTCCCTTGTACTTCCAGCACTGCAGCTGAGTTATCACTCGGTGAGTCGTTCAATCCTTAAAGAGGAGTGCTGTTTGCCAAGGGTGCCTCTCCTGAACTACAGGACCACAGCCCTCCCAGGATGCACGGAGCTAGCCCAGTCTGTGTGCTGTCAGTCAGCGAGCTCTCACACACGAAACAGGGGGGCTGGGGCTTTGCATGCCCCTGTCTATTGCACAGCACAGCTAAGGTGGCATCCTGGGTCTTCTACACAGGGACCATGTTCTTGGCCCAAAGGACCCGATGCCTTTCTTTATACTCAATTATTATCATATGGTTTTTCTTTTCATTTTAAGTCCCTTCGAAGGAGACCTCCTATTCACCTGGGTCTCCTACACTGTAAAGAAGCTCTTATTCTGAACAAATAAAGTAAGTCACAGGCTAATAAAGAGTTATTCTATTGCCCCAGAGCCCCTTTGCATTCATATACTGAACCCACATCAATATAACCCCATTCCATTATAACTTGGAATGCCAGGGCCAATTCTGGATGTGGAGAGGCTACATCCTCTCAAAGACTTCTTGGAACGCCTGGGTGGCTCAGTTGGTTGGACGACTGCCTTCGGCTCAGGTCATGATCCCGGAGTCCTGGGATCGAGTCCCGCATCGGGCTCCCAGCTCCACGGGGAGTCTGCTTCTCTCTCTGACCTTCTCCTCGCTCATGTTCTCTCTCACTGTCTCTCTCTCAAAATAAATAATTAAAATCTTAAAAAAAAAAAAAAAAAGTCAAAGACTTCTTGATTTGAACTCGAAGCGGATCCATGAAACCTTATTCATAAGCCTCCCAAGATACCACCTGCTCCATGTCTTAATTTTTTTCCCATGAAACCCTAAGCATGGTCAAAATGTTCATAGCTGACTAACCAACAGTCCACTTGTCCTCTCTCATTATTGCCCAACTTAACCACATTCTCATTCCTGCCCATAGTTTTTCTACATTATTTCACAGAAATAGCTCTTAAAACTTGTTTTATTTTATGGAAATAGCTTTCAGATTTGTTTTCTAGAACACTTGAAGTACACACATACACACACAGACTCTTCTCTTCCTTTTAAAGTCTTTCAGTTACTTAAAACAACCATTACATTTATGCTCATAGTTTTGTGGAGAGAACTTGGCTGGGTGGTTCATCTCTGCCCCCCATGACATCCTCATGGGGTAGCTGGGAATCAAGACTTCTCTTCTAAGATGATACATCACTCAAATACCTGCTGCCTCAGTTCTCCTTGGTCTATCTCCACATGGTGTCTCCAGGGCTTCTCCATGTGGCTTGGACTCTTCAGGAATGGTGGTCTTGAGATGCGCTTAAGTAGCTTAGAGTTGCAAGAAAGATCATTCCAGATGTCCAAATGTAAGCTGCAAGTCTTCCTATGACTGAGCCTCAGAAATCCCTGAATATCACTTGTCCCATATTCTATTTACCAAATAAATCACTAAGATCAATCCAGTATCAAGGGGATGGGCGAAGTAGATTCTACCCCTGCACAGGGAAATTCACCTATATGAAGGGAAGAGGTCAATTTGGCCATCTTGATATGAACTACCCACACTTTCTCCATTAGTGTGACACTTCTCTACAAAGGTATGAAAGCAGTGCATTTTGTGTCTCACTTTCTTACAAAATTTTATTTTAAAAAGATATTTCTCTTTTTTTTTTCACTTGCAGTTCCACTTGTTTATAATGTAAACCGATGAAAAGCTGGACTTGATTTTCAATATATTAGTGCCAAATACCATATTTTCTTGGGAAACTCCTCCCTGCTAATAATGTATTATAGGACCAAGATGTCTGTAGAGCTTGTTTTTCCCCTCAATGATAAGTTCTCATCCAGGATGCTCATCAATCTTCCAGAAGGGACATTTTGCCAGGTCATTTTTCAGGTGACCTGTGCCAGGTCATCAAACATGCCTAGACACTATAGACCCCAAATGGTTACTATAGCCTGAGCTCAAGCCGAGACCCCTGCTACGCAAGTTAGTCCAGCCCAGATTCTGCCACATAAGAGATGCCCAGCAAGTACGAGATCCCATCCTCTTTCCTTCTCTGACTATGTACTAAGACCTATGTTAAATTTTGGATCATGACTCCCACATACATATGATAAAACTGAGGCTCATTAAAGTTAAGAGGTGTGCCATGTTAATATAGCCAGAGTGTAATGGAATTGAAACTTGAACCCAGTTCAGCTCCACCATCAAAGTATGTTTACTTCTTGAATCCAGAAAGCAGAACCTTCAAAGGAAAGGACTACGGCAATAAGAAAAATGGGATGCCAGGATTGGTGGAGGCAGGCATTGAAATAGAGGTAGTGTGCTATAAAATCACACTACCCACTCACCAGTCTTGCTTGGAGCCAGTCTTATTCCCCAGAAATATTACCCCAGAGGATTTACTCTTGCAAAAGGAGTTCTTTTTGTTTGCACTGGAAAATATCAGTGACTCTAGTAGATAATTTTTAGCCTTGTGCTGCCCACTCCAACTCCCTTTTAATCCCTCACATCCTGCTTACAGTTAATGGAATGCAGAATTCCATCTAGCCTCGGCTGCAGATCGCTTCACAGGACGTCACTGCTGTGTATCAGTTACTAGGTGTGGGTTTCCTTTTGCACCAGCTTGTCTGCCTTCCCAGGGATGAAATGAAGATTTCCCCAAGGAGCAAACCCAACATCACTGCCTCTTGCCTGGTCAGCTTCCATGGCACGCCAGCGGCAGCCTTTGCTTCCAGCAACAACAGGCTGCGTATCCATAACAAAGGCGGCAGGACGCTGTGATCCCAGCCATCTCCAGCTCTTTAAGCCAAGATGGTTTCCGAGCCTTGCCCCAGAGACCTAAGCCTCTGGTCTTCTAGGGCCCTACCATTTGGTCACCACTTATGAGTCAGCAGACAAGATGAGTCTAGGTCCCCCTCTCCTTGACTCACCAGTTCCCTTTGACCCATGCTCTGTGAAGGTTACTTCCTTTACCGAAATAGCCAGAGGAGGTCTGTGAAGAAAGTAAGTGACCTTAGACCACAACCATATATGTATGTCACTTTGGAGAAAAAGGTTCATAAACACTGTCCAGAATCACAGCATTCTTAAACTATCCTGGAGCAAGAAATAAGCGGGTGTTTTAAGTTCTGTGATGATTTCATTTTAAATTATAAAATAAAGCATACCGTACTCCTTAAATACAGGGTACTGATTAAAATATACAAGTTGAAATTCTGGAGAGAAGTGAAAGGATTCTGTCCTTGATTTAGTTGTTTCATTCTGGGGAAATATGCCCAGTAGGATCCAGTATAAAAATAATAAAAATAGCTCTAACAATGCAGACAACATACATGTGTCACCAAAGCAGGAAGAAGTAAAGGGAAAACAAATATACTATGTTCACCTATTTAAAATAGGC
The DNA here is from genome assembly GCF_964662115.1 of Mustela nivalis. NCBI lineage: Eukaryota > Metazoa > Chordata > Mammalia > Carnivora > Mustelidae > Mustela > Mustela nivalis. Next base: position 74,199,183 of record NC_139024.1, on the reverse strand, counting down.
TGTAAAACATTAGTTGCATTCAATCCATTTTATTAACTTTTAAAATTATACAAGTTATATGTAGTCATTATTTAAAATAATCAAATAAAAAAGAAAAATAGAAGCTACCCATAGTCATATGACTTTGACCTAAATACTATAAATGCCTTGGGATATATGCCCTTCTGCCTTAGAATATATATCTTAGACATTACCCTGAGTGTGTGTGTGTGTGAGAAATCTTTTTGACAAAATTAAGATCATTTAATTTTTCTATTTATTTTCTATTTATACTTTTTTAAAAAGATTTTATTTATTTGGCAGCTAGAGCAAGAGAGCACAAGCAAGGGGAGGAGCAGAAGGAGAGGGAGAAGTGAGCTTGATGCTGGCTAAATTCCATCCCAGGACCCTGGAATCATTACCTGAACCAAAGGCAGATGCTTAATCATCTCAGCCACCCAATATTTATACTTAATAAAGCATGAACATCTTTCATTTTGATAAACATACATCTACACTTTAAAATATGAGCCTAGGGGGGACTGGGTGGCTTAGCGGATTAAAGCCTCTGCCTTCAGTTCAGGTCATGATCCTAGGATCCTGGGATCGAGCCCTGCATTGGGCTCTCTGCTCAGCAGGAAACCTGCTTCCTCCTCTCTCTGCCTGCCTCTCTGCCTACTTGTGATCTCTGTCAAAAAATAAATAAAATCTTTTAAAAAATGAGCCTACTTTATTATAAAGGGAAAAGTGTGCCTTTAAAGTAAAAGCACTTCCCAGTTCAGTGTGGTTTAGCCAATAATGTGATTACCAGAAATTTTATGCTTCGTGATATAATACAGTGGGAGGTACCCACATCACCTGCAAAGTGTTCTTTCCTAAAATGTTTAACCTGAATTTAATCCTGAAAAAATAGATTAATCCAGAATGAAGGGCATTCTGTAAGAAGGCTGGTGGAGACTTTTCAAAAGACTTGATGTCATGGGAAGACTAGGAAAAGTGTTCTAGATTGAGGAGAACTAAAAATATATAATATAATAGCCAGTGTTATGAATGAAACATCATTGGAATTTGGATCAGAAAAAAGGAATAATAAAAATCTTTTAGGACAATTTAAGTAAGTTTGTGAATGATGTTACTGAAATAGTGGAAATCTTTTGGGGTGTGGTAATGGTGTTATTAAAAAGAATACTCTTACTCTTGGGAGAAGCATGTTGAATGAAGTATTAAAAGGTGAAATGCCGTAATATTGATGGCTTACTTTCAGAAGGGTTAGCAAAAAAGAGAGAGAAAAAGAGCATATAGCAGATTTTTAACGGATACTCATTGCACTATTCTTTCAATTTTTCTATGTGTTTTAAATGTTTTCAAATAATTTATTTTGCATTTACATGTAAATATGCATTGATATATATATCTTATATATCCCATCACATTTAATGGCTAAATGTGATTCTTATATGAATTTATAATAATCTAGCAAATTCCTGATTTTAACACTTTCTTCCAGTTTTTAACTAAGAAGAATAATTTCCAAAAACAATTTTTGTAGTTCCTCACACATATTCTTAATTACTTATTTTGTATAAATTACTAGAAGTAATTGTTCAACCAAATTTATGGACAGTTAAAAAAATTTTTTGGTACTACCACCAAAAGTATAATTACCTGATTGGTCCCTTAAATTTTTCTGTGGCCCTCAACCTCCAGCCCCTAGTAATTCTCTTTAAAATGATTTCATTTGTCAAATGATAAGCCATCCAATGCTGGGATTCTATTCCCTGGGTTATTTATTAAAATCAGTGCTCTCAGTCCTTGACAGCCTCTAGGAACTTTTTGTGCATGATTATGGACATTTCAATCTCTACCAAAAATTGCTTTAATTGTAACTTTGAGTCACCCAAAGAACTTAGGACTGTCAGTCACCTTTCATGTGTTATCCATCTGCACTCATACGGTTTACCTGAATTATTGGCTGCAGCACATCTTTGGTCACTGTCCCCAGCAAATGTGGCACTACTTTGGCTCTATCAGAAGCTATACCCAAGCAGTGTGCCACGACCTCTGACGCTAGGTGAGACACTTCTCTGGAGGAGACAATCTGAGTCCTGCCATAGAAATACCATAGCCTTGACCACTGTCCCAAGGATTCATTACCTAACACTCATTATGTGATACACACATCACTAGAATAACACTTTTTAAGCCACCCAAACCAAACCTTACCCATTCTCAAAGCTGTTCCCAATAAGGTCTGGTCTGTTGAATAAACCACACTTACTGTTACAGCACAGTCACATGTGGCTAATTCACTAGTGCTCTCTCTCTGTCTCTGTTTCTCTCTCTCTCCCCCAGCCCCCTCTACCCCCCCCCACACACACACACATTTTCCCTCACACTTGAGCATATGGAGAATATTTTCCAGGACCTCACTTTGGCCAAGTGACTAAAAAGGAAAGGAAAGTTAAGAAAAATAGACATAATCTTTTTATGTAGTATATTTTCTGCCACTAGAAGTGAAATAGTTGACCCAAGAATCCAAGCAAATGCTGTTTTAGCTGGATCCCTTTCAAGTAATAATAATCAACAAATCTTCAAATAACTAGAATAAAAGTTACCATTTATGGAAGCGCTGAGATAAACTCATGCCTGCTTCATGCTTCTCATAAGTTGCAGGATCAATACTCTCTGTTATTCGTTCTAATGTGGTGCCCAAGCCCAGATCACATTGACTAATAGCAGAGAGTTCATCCAAAGAAAATAGATAGCGAGTTCTGTTGAAACTCTTAATCCTTTTCCAGAGCAATTGTTTTTCTTAGGAGCTCATGGAAATAGCTCCAATGCCTCTTTTCGGTGATTTGGTTGCTCTTCTGACGCTAAAAACACACTGGCCCTGGTTCTTCCATTGACTCATAAGGTACAACACATCTACTTTCTAGATATGAAGGCATGGTGGAACGTTCCTGAGGGTGAGGCATTGTAGACAGAGCACACAGGAAATGTGGATCCTGGAAAGAGGTGCAGGAGGTCTGGTTCACCCACACGAACTGTGTAACCTCAGGCAAAGCTCATAACTTCTCAGAACTACAGATTCTACATTTATGCTCAAGCTGCCATAACTCAATCTACAAAGCTCTTACATGAAGTAGGTGGAAAACCAAACTACAATCCACAAAAGTTCTACAATGCTTATTATTTTGATATACATTATATTAAAAAAAAAATAGTACATTCGGATGGCTTTCTGGTCTCTTTTTTAAGAAAATATTAGCTAACCTAAGACCTAAGAAGGGCCTTGAGGTTACCATTCAATAAGTGATAAGAAAGAAAAATTGTAATGCTAGAGAAAATCGTTTGAAAATTTTATCAATAAAAATAATTTTAATATATGTTATTATCTATATTATACAAAACCAAAAGATATACACATCAATAATTTTTAAAAACTTCAGAGGCACATTTATTTTACTTCTTAGGTCAGCGTTCAGTGGGAGACGATATTCTGGATCCTTCTGCCAGAGGTTATCTATTCCCTGGCTGTGACCAGGGGTCTGGAATTCAGCCACAATAAATAAATAGCCTCCAGTCATTCCATTTAGAAGCTGTGTGACCTTGGGCACTTACTTTACCACTCTGAACTTGTTTTGTTTTTTTAATTTACTCAAGAGGAATACAAATCTTTTTGTTTGTGTGCATGATGTGATTGATTTTTATTCCAGAACTGATATTCTCTCCCCAGTTTGGAATAACTCTTAAGGACTACTTCAGCTGCAGAACTCCCAAGCAGGAGGAGCCAAGGCTCATACTACAAAGGCATAATTCCGCATCTTCTTTGCCTGATTCTGCTTTCCTTCTCTCTCAAATGTGTTGTTCCCAAGGGCACTTCCTGACACACTAACTGTACATAAATCTCCGTGCTTCAGAGTCTGAGGGAACCCAAACTGTAAGAAACTTGTTCCATAAATAAGAAGGAAATATCTGTATCATAGAGGCTTGTGATGCTAAGTATACCTTTTAGAGGTCATCAGAACCAGGATAAACAGCAAGAAAACCTTGGTGGTCGGGTTTCTAGCTCCTTTAACACCTGCTGCTAAGGAATCTAACTAGAGCAACTTCAGAAGATCTGACAGTATCTGCTGTCAATGGGTCCTCACTCCCAGAAGTAACTGCAGTGTTTATGCTTTTCTTCAGATTTTGCGTCTCTGCCCAATATCATCAATTCTTGCTTTACCTTCCAAATACGCAAACCGCGCATGTGATAGGATCTTGACGCATCCTCCAAACTGACTCACTGTCGATCTTCCACGTTTATGTGCTTGGCTCTGGCAACACTTGCTCTGGACTGCATTTCTCATTCAAGCTCTGTATGCCTTAATTCGCCCCATTTCATTATTGTCTCGATCCTCAATCAAAGATCAGAGAGCTACCCAACCAACACAGGGAATGGAAAGACCTCAAGACTGATTTCAGTTGGCTCAGGAACAAGTGCCTCAAACACTGAGTATGCAAGTCATTTCTTAAAGGACCGCCAAACAACTCCCTAGTGGCATATAAAAGCCTCTGGAAATGGAGCCTTTAGAACTATATTTAACACAGGACATTATCCACCTCACCCCACCCCACCCCCCATTTTACCACTAGTTATGTCTAGTCTCTTTGGAATCTGGTTCTAGCAGCGACCAGAAAATTACGGAAATGTCTCAAAGGTGTTGCTAAGATTCACCTTTACCTTTGCTTCTAAATTCCTAAAGATTCCAAGTGCCTCAGTCAACTAGGTGATAGCAGACAGTGACCATCTACATACCTGCGGCTAGAGCTGCTGGCTTTGCTACAGTCATGGTTTTCCAGAGAAAAGTGAAAGTCAAGGGTAAAGATGAGGGGCCCCCTTCACAGTGCCCACCTTGGCAGAATAGAGCCTTAGAAGCCCATGTGTTGCCAACCGAGCTCTCAAACTGTGGGATTCAATAACAGTGCAGACAGAAATCTAGTAGCTTCGACTTGTGTTTAAAAGGCCTTGGAATATATATCCTTTTAAATAAATGCCACTATGGTATGATCTTCATTTTTGAAGTGTTTTTATGAACATTGGCTTATTTTTTCTTCTGTTCTTGCCACACCAGAAAGCGAGTTGTCCTGCTGAACTCCCTTCATGACTGAGTCAGATCCATCCAAGAGGCAATACTTTGAACAATGTTGTGGTGGTTATAAATGTCTTATTGTATGTTTTCCCTCATAACTTTAAACAAAGAAATTCCAATGTTTCTAGCTTGGCCTTTTCCCCCCCCTGACTTGAATTACTCCCTCCCTCTTCCTCCCTCTCTGTCTATCTGTCTCTCTCTCTCTTTCTCTCAAAAAATTTCTTAGAAGGTCAATATTTTTTTTTTATTTCTAGTTATCAACAAAAGAAACCTAAGTATATTTGAGTGAACAAAATGTGTTTGTGTTGTATACAGACCATGGCACCTTTCAACTAAAGTAAATATTTTCTGTCTCTTTATATTGACTATTTTCCTTATTCGCCAGTGTTACATGACATTAATCCATCAACCCAAAACAGCTGCTTGCGTATGGTTTGAATAGGTCTAAAGAGTCATCACTACTGTGTTTAAAATCACCTCATGCTCAAGAATCAAAACTGGTATATGATTAATTGAGCTAAAGCAGATTTAATAAGATAAATTTTTATCAGTGATAGGTTTCAACTCCAACTGGCTTCCCTAAATTTAAATAGAGCCCAACTGAAAATGAATATTCCCTAATGTTTCAATTACATTTTGCTTCTAGTTTGGCCAGATACGGTTTTAAAGCTTTTCCTCAATTCCTCTCCAAATCCTCTGTATATAATTCATAAAATATTAAAAATTAAATATTGTACAGTCCTAACTCTGATGAATGTGAATTGATTGCATTTACAAGATTATATTTCGCGGGGCACCTGGGTGGCTCAGTGGGTTAGGCTGCTGCCTTTGGCTCAGGTCATGATCTCAGGGTCCTGGGATCAAGTTCCGCATCGGGCTCTCTGCTCGGCGGGGAGCCTGCTTCCCTCTTTCTCTCTCTGCCTGCCTCTCTGTCTACTGTGATCTCTCTCTGTCAAATAAATAAATAAAATCTTTAAAAAAAAAAAAGATTATATTTCCCATTCGTGCTAATATAATGTTACATCAATATTTTTAAATAATATACATTGTATTGTTGAGTGGGATTTTGTGCCTTTCATTATTTTTAATTAGGAACAAACTAGAGAGAAAAACTTTGAAATAATCTTTATTCTCCCGACTGCTCTTCTAATTACATGCTTATAATTACATGAAAATATTCTTAGAAACCAACTTGGCTCAATCCTGGAGAGTTCTAGAAACATTTCACAACCTTTTGAAAGGGAAATAATAATTAATTTACTGTAAATGTTTGTTTCTTCATGCCTGTGTTTAAAGTATTCCTCTGAGGGTAGAGCTATAGAAAAAAAAAATGTTAAGACATTTAAAATAGCTCCATATTTCAAATTATTAACTGTAACTAGAATTCAGTGTTGTTTAATTCTCCATCTGGGATATATACAAGCTATCACAGCGGTACCTAAGAGAGGCACTGTGGTATATCAGAAAGAGCAATAGGACAGGAGTTGGGGACGTGACAAGGGAGCTCTGCCATGAACAAGTTAGGAAAGCCAGCTACGTTACGTAACTACTCTAGACCTTGCTTTCCAGAGGCCTCCTGCTTCAACATTCTGCAATTGCTTATTCGTTTGACAAATCTTACTGAGTGCCTAGAAAAGGCAAATTTGCTTTGAAGGGATCGTTGGTTAAGTTGCACTTCTTTCATCTGATGCCTATGCCAAACATTACACTTCACTTTTCACATCATCTCCTGGAATTCTCTATTTTGAAGGGACAGATCAAGCAGCACCAAGCTCAATTTTGAATAAGTAAAGCAAGCGGCAGAACAACTAAGTGACTCGCCCAGCACCAACACCACTAGTTCAAGAATTCAGGTCTCCAGAGCCCAACAAAATAATCTCTTTACTTGAGCCTTCTTTGTACAAATGAAAGTACCTAGCTGTATTACTGCTCTCTTGTTTCTTTCCCGTAAGAGCTTGCATCAGCTGTCCACGTGTTTTAGGAGAGCTGCTGACAGTTCTTTGCACAGGACTTGAAATCTGGGCTGTGGCTCGATCCCAGCCTCTCCTCCTCTCTCCCAGGTGACCTTGGGCTAGTGATCCACCCATGAAATAAAGATCTACACCCCTGAGGATACTCTTGGCATCAGTCCTTGAACTCATGAAGGAAGGGGGAATAAAAAACAGTAAACTTTATAAATAGGCTCCTACCAAAGTTTTCTCAAAAGAAAAAGTGAGGTTTCTAATCCCTGATTTCTCAAAGCCATTTTTGACCAATGTCTCTTTGTTGTCAAGGACACAGTAAGGTCATTAAAACTGTCATCATGCTTATTTCCATTCTGTATTCCCCAAAGGGCAGAGCTGGTGTCAGATTCCTGGAGATGTTGTGTGGAAGAGAATAATAGGAGACTTGCAAATAGAAGGTACTAAAATATTCTGTGTGCTTTTCATATACTAAAAATTTCGAAAAGTGAAACATTTGCTAGGGCAAAAGATTGCAATGGGAAAATTCTCTAGACTCTTAATTCAAGCTAAGATTTATTCCCCAGAACTCAACTCCGACTTTCAGCTTATTTCAATCATATTCTCTTTATGCCCCCTTCTTCAACCCCAAGTGGGGAAACTGATCAAACACATTCTGCACATACCACTGAGCCCACAGATTCAGCCTCCCAGCTGCAGCACTAACCTCACAAATTCACAGACCATCTCCAGTTTCCAAAAGTGGAGCAGCGTTCTGGACTAGAGCAATACACTGGACACACCCACTATTCTCGGCTTGCCTGACTTTCACATCTCTGTCTTATAATCCCTGACACCATCTTTCTGTCGAATCAGACTATGATTCCTATTTAATTGAAAGAGTTTTCCTTCTGTACCCTTCTATTTCCTCACCATCTCCCCCGCAACACACACATACATACGCACAGATCACAGTTTTGTCTCTGTATCCAATACTGCTTTACATCAGTTGCCCAATTTCTCTGTCACAAGGTGGCTGAGACATCGTCAGGTTTTCAGCGGAAAATGAACTGCCTTTATGTAGTCTGTGTGTGAGGAGTTTGGCAGATGAAAATTCAGAAATGCTGCCAATGAGGCAAATGTTTAATCCTGGAGAAAGCTCTTTACACGGACATAGCTGACGTAGAGGAAAGGAAACCACAAAACAACAGGGCAATAACATTAAAGACTGGTTTACACACACCAAAAGAAGAGGAAATTCAGAGTCAACTTCCACATGCCTTCTTATAATTTATCACAACAGGATGAATTATGCAGCTGGTGTTTCCTTTATGGGACTGGAAAAAGAGCAGAAATTTCGAAATCAGATGAACACAAATGGAGTAAAATATCTGGTTGTTCTTTGTACCTTGATAGCTATCTTCCATTTAAGGTTCTCATAATACATTTGCAACAATTAGTCTTCCTATTTCATAGCTGAGGAAAGTAAGGTCCAGGCCAATAAAGTAATCCCTTCAAACCCACTGAAAATCAGAACCACAAAATTGAATTGCAACTTTTTTTTCTCACAAAGTACTACAAAAGTCACTTTCTGGAGAGCATACTTTTCTCAAAAAGAAATTGGCTTTTATTTTTAAAGTATTCAATCAGTCAAATAAATCTATGAAATAGATTATTGTAACAATAGCAATATGTTTTAAACCAACTTTTATTTCATACGTAATAATTTGAAAATGATTTGCTAATACTTCTTTCCCTTTACCACCTCACCTTCTAATTCTACAGAATCAATAAATTTACAAGGCATAATCATATCTATATTCTGAGAATGACTTTTTATTCTTTTTAGTCAGACTAAAAAATCATAAAACATTGTCCTAAATCCCTTATACAAAAATAGCTTAAACAGTTCAGATAAAATTCATATCTATTTAAACAAGCTATGTATGTGTATGTACATGTTGGGAGTTTCATTTGATTTGTTCTAAATAATGTTTAAATTTCTACTTTGATGAATTATGAGAGAGTTTCGCCCATCTAGCCCAAGATCTTCTCTGTTTCTTTTTCTATTAAATGTGTCATCATCAGAACCTGAATTTTTTAAACCAGCCCACCAAGTTTATGCCCATAGAAACTGCACTGAAGTCAGAGCTTCTGGGACAGAGATTTACGTAGAGCGGTTCCCTGCAGCATAGTTAGAAGAGAATTTGGGTAATAGTCAAGGAAGGAGTCAAGAGGCTTTCCATGAGACTGTACCAAGTCTGATCTGGAGGGGCAAACAAGACCTCTGAAGAGGAGAATGTGAAAGGTCAAAAGGCAAGAGGAAAAGAAGGGCAGAAAGCACAGAAGATCAGGAAGTGAACTCTTCCTATGCAACAGGGCCAGCCAGTGAGAAGGGAGAGTGGGGGTGAGAATGTTGAAAAGATGCCCACATTCCCATTTGGGTGCAGCCAGATGACTGATGGTGGTGTGTGTGTGTGTGCGTGCACACACACACACACACACACACACAACAAACAAACAAACAAAACACAAATAAAAACTCGTCATACAGAAGGAAATAGGTCCAAACAGTGCTAAAAGAAAGTCAGGTAAAGGTCAGTAAATATTCACGTGGAAAAAAAATTTTTTTATTACTGCTGATTCGCTACGCAGAATAAAAGTAAAATAAAGACATTTTTTAAATAAGAAGAAACCAAAAGAGTTCATCACTAGCAGACAAGCATCAAAGGATTTCTAAAGGGTGGTCTTCTGGCAAAAGGAAAGTGGTCCCAAATGGAAAGATGAAGATACAAGTAGGAATAAAGCCCATTAAAAAATGGGATGTTGATCAACCTAAATGATTACTGACTATCAAAAAGAAGAACCATGGTGGGGTTAAGCTCAGACCTCAGGAAAACATGGGATGCAGGGAACAGGATAAAATCAAAGGAACTTTCAAGAAGGATGATGAAGAGACATTCTCAGGACGGTACTACAATGGAATGAGAGAGCTATACTGGAATGAGAGAGCAGTTAACTAAGATTGGAATAATGTGATATAGGCCCACATATTCCTTTTCATCATGAGTTGAGAATGCCTGCCTGAGCCAGACCAGACTTCTGAGTAAGTTACAGCTCTCCATTCCATGTGCTACAGCCTAAAGCAGCTCAAGACATTTAGTTCACTTCCCCAGAGTGTTCCGCTTTGATTTGCTCCTGAGAGCTGGAGGTAAGCTTCGAAGCACAGCAGCAATGGTTAGTGCAAAAGCAAAAAATAAAGAGCAAATTACTCTCCCATGAAACATTTTTACTATTAAACATCTAGAACCTAACCCACAACACAGTCCTGCTTACTGGCCCAATCCCAGTATACTAGCCCAGTGTTTTCCAGGATCCACTCAGGATCTTGCCCAAAGACTTCTCCATTGGAGATGTCTTGTAAACTTTCAGGGAAGCTAAAGCCCGATTGTGATCATAGAGTTCTGTTCACTCGTCTTTTCCCAGAAACATCTATCTCAACATGGTTGTATTATCCTTTCCCTATACAGCTAGGTTCATGTTTGCTACCATTTTCCAACAGTAAGCAATATGTTGTGTAGTGATAAAATATATAACAGGTAAATCTATAAGGAAGCATAAGAGAAAATAATTTTTTAAAAAGCAGAACAATGGTTACCTCTGGGAAGCAAGGAAACACATATAACTGGAGAGAGGATCACAAAGGATTTTAAGGTTCTGGTAATATACTTGTTTAAGATTTTATTTATTTATTTATTTATTAAGAGAGAGCCACAAAGAGACAGACAGTGAGAGAGAACACAAGCCAGGGAGGAGAGGAAGAAGCAGGCTCCCTGCTGAGCAGGGAGATGGACTCACATAGGGCTTGGTCCCAGGACCCTGGAATCATGATCTGAGCTGAAAGCAGGTCACAATTTAACTGACTGAGCCATGCAAGCACCCAAGTTCCGGCAATGTTTTTATTTCTTAATCTGGGTGATGAATAGTCATGTTCATTTTAATAAAAATCTTTACATTGTTCCCATCAATTCTGTACACAGCTAAAAAAAAAAAAAAAAAAAAAAAAGAAGAAGAAGAAGAAGAAGAGTCACGTGGTTCTGTATACCTCCATTTCTCTCTCATCAACCCAAACCTACAGTACCTAGTATTTCTCTTCCCCTTTTCTGGAACCCTGCCACCACCGTGGTCTAAACCACCCCCATCTCTTGCCTGGTATATGAAAGTTCCCTAATTTGTCTCTCTGCTTCTACCCCTGTCTCCCTATGTTGTGTTTTTCACACAAAAGCCAGAGTGATCTTTTTAAAGCCTAAGTTGGATCTTGTCACTGCTGCTCAGAACCTCCCAGGCTCCCATCCAACTCAAAGAAAACCATGGGGTACAAGACTCTCTGCTTTCATCTGCTGGCTCTCCTCTTCTGTCTCCAATCACACTAGTTTCCTTATCACTCCTGAATGCACCCAGCACACTCCTACCTCAAAAGCCGGTTTTTTCATCTCAAGATATCCGGATAGCTCACTCTTCTTTTATTCAGACTTCTCATCCATCACTTTTTGTCACAAAGGCTTTCCCTAACCATGTATTCTTTTTAAATATTATTCCCCTGGTTTGCTTTATTTTCTTTTTAGAACTCATTAACATAGGACTCATGTATTTGCTTGTTTCTTTATTATCTTCATTTCATAACTAGAATGTAAGCCCCCTTAGGCCAGAGACTTTGTCAGTTTTGGTCACTGTTGAATGATATCTGGTAACATAGTAGGAGTCCTTTTAATATTTGTTGAACACATGAAGGATATTCCTTTATTTATCCACCTTAATCTAATCTCCGCCAAATTTCCCAACAAGTCCTAGTTTTACTGGACTTTCTTTTCTTTTCTTCTGGGGCAGGGGGACTGCTCAGAGACCTAGATTGTGATTATGGTCCTCATCATTCATTGGGAAGCCTAAATAAACCATTTTCTTTTCCTTGGCTTCAAACAACAGCTGCTGCCTCCAGGCTTGAGATGGAAGACAAAACTAGTAGAAGGCCTTGTAGAGAAAAGCTAACAGGTGAGATCTCTGCTTATCCCAGCTTAGGTGATGGTAGAACAGGAGAAGAATCTAAGTACAATATTCCAAATACTCTGTTCTTCAAAGCTGAGGGCCACAGGACAGGAGCCAGCGCAAGGACGCTGGCGAAGGCTCACAAAATTGGCCAACTCAGCAATCAACCCAAAGTTCCTTCCAGAAAAGCAAATTTATCCACAGCTTCTAGTGCATTATCCGAATCTCTCCCCTGGAGGGTTTTCCTCTTTCCTTGCTGCACACAGCAGTAGGCACTTTTGCAATGGTCTCCCAGGCTTGTGTGAGAATGAAGATGGCTTCCTGTCCCTCAAGGGTTACATTGGGTCTGCCTCCACCAGCACTTTAACTCTTGCCAGAGGCAGCCTGCAGCTACCAGCCTGATAGCTACTCTCACTGGGTTTGGGGCTGCAGGCTCCCCCCGGGGCCCCTCCTCCTGGGCTCCCTCTGCACCCCCCTTGGCTTCCTATTTTACAGGCCGCTGCCATCTGACTAGAGTGTGCTGCGCAGGGCCACCCTTAATTGGATTTTCTTATTGTCCACTCAGATTCTTAACACATGATCACTGAAAGCAGACCGATGGCATGTCAAATAAATCACTTGGGCAAAAATTGCAAATTTACAAAAGCAAGAGACTGTAAAGAGACTGGTGAGCTTTGAAATACCCATATTTGGATTATATGCTGTTTAAGAATAAAAATAAATAGAGCATAAAAAATATAATAGGGGGAAATAAATACAACTACAAGCCATGCTTGGAATGTAACAGACTTCAGTTTAAATCCACACCTCTAGGGAAAGGGGTCATTTAGGTTACACAATAAGAAAAGGCATACCCTCAGCCATACCCAGCCAATAACTATATGTAACTACGAAAATAAACAGGAAGAAGAGGAAGGAGTAGTACTTGAGGCTTAAATTGCAGCAAATTTTAATGCATCTAGTTGATATCATAGACTACTGAAAACAAAGCAAATTTTAAGAAAGGATTCACAGCCGTATTGGGAAAAAATCAAAGTTAATACTACTTCAACATTTATTGCTACATCTGTTTTCTTTATTTTTGTCTTTTTTTCCCCTGGTAGAAAAGTTCGTCCTGAAATTTGAATTAGTTGGCTTTTACTAGACCAAAAATTTTACTTAAGCTCTGTTGAAGACAGATTAGCAACCAAAAATGATACCGTTTACCCAGTTCAACAGGAGACAACTCATGATAAATATTTTTTTAAGGTTTAAGTATTTTTTTAACAATTTATTTATTTGACAGACAGAGACAGCAAGAGAGGGAACACAAGCAAGGGGGTTGTGAGGGAATACAAGCAAGAGGGGTATGAGAGGGGAAGCAGGCTCCCCACTGAGCATGGAGCCTGATGCAGGGCTTGATCTCAGGACCCTGGGATCATGACCTGGGCCAAAGGCAGATGCTTTATGGCTAAGCCACCCAGGGGCTCCAAGTTTCAAGTATTTCTTGACATAATACAGCTGGATTGTAAGCACTAATTAATACCTTGACTACTTTTCCATTAGGTTTCATAATTTTGATATAGGTTAGTATGTCATTTGGCAAATGTTTTAAAAATTCAGATTTTTCCATTAGGAACATAAAATTCATTACCATCATTTAGCCATATTTCCTCCCCATGACACTTCTGTTTAGGATTTTTTAATATTAACATGTAAAATTTTCTATTTTAGGAAACTAGACAAATAATTTTTCATCTATCCCTTTATAGTGAAGATAATTTTTAGGGTTAGTAAAAAGATAACATATATATACTATTTTAAAAACAGCTCCTGGCTGCTACTGGGTTCTAGTAGAGGTGAGCATCTGACTGTGAGTCAAGAGATCTTAATTCTAACCCTGCCTCTAGAAATAATAATTAGTAGCTCTATCACATTGGAAAATCATTTAATCTCAATGTATCTCAGTTTTTTTTCTCATCTGTAAGAGGGTCACATAAGGACTAAGATACACTCCATCTTTAAAATTATATGAATCTATATACAATTGTTTTGTTTGGCATGGTTTGATGCATTCCTAATCTGAACCTATACAATTATAACTATATATGACCCCAACAACAGAGCCCAAATTACATGGAGCAAAAACTATCACTACCAAAGGGAGAAATTCAACAATAAGAGCTGTAGGTTTCATTATGCCACTTTCAAAAAAGGGTAGGCCAACTAAATAGAAGATCAGCAAGGAAACAGAAGGCTTGAATAACATTTTAGACCAACTAGACATAATGTCTAGAAAACACTCCATCTAACAATAGCAGAACACATATTCTTCTCAAGGGCAGATGGAACATTCTTCAGAACAGACAATGTATTACGCTATAAAACAAGTCTCAATAAATGTAAAAGGACTGCAATTATACAAAATATGTTCTCTCTTGGGGTACATGGGTGGTTCAGATGGTTAAGCATCTGCTTTTAGTTCAGGTTATGATCCCAGGGTCCTGGGATCCAGCCCCACCTTGGGCTCCCCATTTGGTGGGGAGCCTGCTTTTCCCTCTCCTTCTACTGCTCCCCCTTGCTTGCGCTCTCTCGCTCTCTCTGTCAAATAAATAAATAAAATCTTATATATTTTTTTGAAGTATATTCTCTGGCCATGAGGAAGTAAATTAGAAATCAGTAACAAAAGGAATTTTGGCAAATTAACAAGTATGTGGAAATTATAAGTTTGTTGAAAATATGTGGCAATTACAGTACACTCCCAATATTTTTTTAAAATCTCAGCTGCCTTTTCTTTGCAGAAATTGACAAGCTAAAACTCATAATATCCAAACAATCTTGAAAAAGTATAACAAAATTGGAGGACTCAGACTTTCCAATTACAAAACTATGATCTCACCATAAAGCTACAGTAATGAAGACTTTCTGGTATTGGCATAAAATAAACATTTAGATCAATAAAGTAGAGTTAAGAGCCCAGAAATGAACCTACACATTTATGCTCAATTGATTCTGACAAAGGTGCCAGGGTCATTCAATGGGAGAAAGAATAGGCTTTCTAACAAGTGGTACTGGGACAAGTGGATAGCCACATTTAAAAGAATGAAGTTGGACCCCCTATCTCATACCACATACAAAAATTAACTCAAAATGGATCAAAGACCCAAATGCAAGAGGTAAAACTATCAAAATCTTAAAGGAAAACAGGGGACTAAATCTTCATGTCCTTGGATTAAGCAATGGTTTCCTAAATATGACACCAAAAGCATAAGTAACCAAAGAAAAAAATAGAGATATTCTTTCATCAAAATTTAGGAATTTTTGCTTCAAAAGAAACTACCAAAAGATAAACAACAAGATGGGAGGAAATGTTTACAAATCATGCATCTGAAAGTGATCCACTTTCTAAAATATATAAAGAACTCTTACCACTCAATAATACAAGACAGCCCAATTAATAAATGAGCAGAGGATTTGAATAGATATTTCCCCCAAAATATACACAAATGACCACTAAGCACATGAAAAAATGCTCAATATCCTTAGTCATCAGAGAAATGGAAACCAAAACCTCCATAAGCCAGCACTTCACAACCATCAGATGGTTATAATAAAAAAGATAATAACAAATGTTGATGAGGATGTAGAGAAATTGGAACCCTCAAACACTGGTGGTGGGAATGTAAAATAGTGCAGTTACTTTAACAGTTCCTCAACATGTTAAACATACAGGTATCATATGACTATGCATATATACACAAGAGAACTGAAAACACATATTCACACAAAAACATGTACATGAATGGTCATACAGCGTTACTTATAATAACCAAAAAGTAGAAAGAACCAAATGCCCATCAACTGATGGGAGGTTAAACAAATTGTGCTATATCCGTAGAATGGATATATTCTGTAAAAAAGGATGGAAATACTAATAGATGCTACAAGATGGGTGAACCTTGAAAGAAACAGTCACAAAAGGTCATAGATTATATAATTCCGTTTAGATGAAATGTCCAGAACAGGCAAATCTATAGTAACGGAAAGTAGAGAACGGGTGCTGAGGGCTGGGTGAGGACAAGAAAATGTGGGATAACCGCTAATGGGTATTTGGGGGGAATGAAACTGTCCTGGAATTAGATAGTGATAATAGCTGCACAACCTTCTGAATATATTTGGAACTACTGAACTGTACACCTTAAAAAGGAGAACATCATGATATGTAAATTAAACTTCAATTAAAAAAAATCCAAATCTGCAGAGTAACAAGTTGTGTAAAATGCACTACGTTCTGGGTGTACTCGCTGTGACACATGCAGAGTGGAGGTAGAACAAAGAGGGCAGACAGGTGGAGGTATATTGCTAGAAAACAAACAACATCAATATTATTTTTCCTTCTGGCAGAAAAATTTTCATACACCCATGACAAGGAGGTTAGTGACTATATCCAAAACTGATATAGATTGTGAAAAACGAAGTGCCTAGTACTTACATATGCTTTTTTGGGGGGAGTGGGGGTTAAGACCAAGAAACATAAGGAGTTTCAATTCCTACATCACATATTTTTATTGAGCCAACAAAAGTCTGGGATAGTTATGTTTAATTTAAAACCTATGCCCCTCCTCAATCAGGTCCTTCGGCCAAAAGATGTATTGTGACATTTTCCCCTGTCCTAGTTATCATGTCTTTTTAAGCTGAGAAAAAAGGCTGTCACCAAAAAAGAGGAAGTTTAAAAAGACTTTATATTTGAAAGTTTCTACTTTGATTTTCAAAAAATAAAATTTCCAATAACTTTGTACTTTTACTATAAAGAAAATACATACCATTTCAGGATAGTAGTTATCTCCAGAAAGAGAAGGAGAGAGAAACAAGAGGCAGGAGTTGGGGGTGGCAGAGGAGGGGCTCTATCTTTAACATTGTGCTTTTATAAAGACAGAGAGAGTGCTAAAGCAAAGTCTTTGCATTTAATTTTAGTGGTAGGTATATGAGCATCTGTTATTTTAGTTTTTGAACTTTTCGGTATGCTTGAAATATTTTTAAAATATTAAAGAATTAAAAATTTTTAAGAACTATTTTCAAATTATTTTATATTAAAACTTGATATACTCATCACTGTAATAATATTCTCATTATAAACACATTTTATGCTTTTTAAAATTATGTTAAATTAAAGTTTTAATTTTGTTTTCTTTTTTCATCGTGACAAGTGTACTCTTTAATCCCCATCTTCTATTTCCCCCATTCCCCTGACCCACCACTCCTCTGGTAACCAGCAGTTTGTTCTCTGTAGTTATGAGTCTGTTTCTTGCTTCATCTGTCTCTCTCTTTTTTTCCCCTTCATTTGCTTTGTTTCTTAAATTCTGCACATGAGTGAGATCATATGGCATTTTGCTTTCTCTGATTAACTTATTTCACTTAGTATTATACTCTTTAACTCTATCCATGTTATTGCAAATGGCAAGATTTCATTCTTTCTTATGGCTGAATTTTATATATATAGTAATTATATATCTATAAAAATATTTATACATATATATAATATATATAATCTCACCTCTTCATTATCCAATTAATCTATTGATAGACAGTGTACTTCCATAGTTTGGCTATTACAAATAATGCTACAATAAACATAGGGATGCATGTTTTCCTTTGAACTAGTGTTTTTGTATTTTGGGGGCAAATATCCACAAATGTGATTCCTTGATCATAGGATAATTTAATTTTAGTTTTCAAAGGAATGTCCATACTGTTTTCCAGAGTGACTGATCCAATTTGCACTCCCACCAACACTTCCACATCCTTGCCAACACTTTTGTTTCCTATGTTTTTTTATTTTAGCCATTCTTACAGGTATGAGGGGATATCTCATTGTAGTTTTGATATGTATTTCCCTAATGATGAGTGATGTTAAACATCTTTTCATGTGTCTATTGGCCACCTGTATGTTGTGTTTGAAGAAATGTCTGTTCATGTCTTCTGCCCATTTTTTAATTGGATTTAATTTGGGGGGGTATTGAGTTGTATCAGTTCTTTATATATGTTCGATACTAACACATTATCGGATATGTCATTTGCAAATAGCTTCTCCCATTCAGTGGATTGCCTTTTAGTTTTGTTGATCATTTTCTTCATTGTGCAGAAACTTTTTATTTTGATGTAACAATATTATGAAAACCTATATGCCAACAAATTGGACAACTTAGAAGAAATGGATAAATTCCTAGAAAGATATAACCCACCAAAACTATAGCAGGAAGAAATAGAAAATTTGAAAAGACCCATTACCAGCAATGAAATTGAATCAGTAATCAAAAAACTCCCAAAAAACAAAAGTCCAGATGGCTTCACAGGTGAATTCTACCAAACACTTAAGAAGGGCTAATATTCATTCTTCTCAAACTATTCCCAAAAAATACAAGAGAAATGAAAACTTCCAAGTTCATTCTATGAGGCCAGTATCACCCTGATAACAAAACCAGATAAAGACAGCACAGAAAAGAGAATTATAGGCCAGTATCTCTCATGAATATAAATGCAAAAATCCCCAACAAAATATCAGCAAACTGAATCCTACAATATATTTTAAAAATCATACACCATGATCAAGTGGGATGTATTCTCGGGATGCAAGTGTGGTTCAATATTCACAGAACAATCAGCATGGTACATCACATCAATAAAAGAAAGGATCAAAATCACATGATCATTTCAATAGACATAGAAAAAGCATTTGACAAAGTACAAAATACATTCATGATAAAAATCCTTTGCAAAGTAGGTCTAGAGGGAATATAATCAACATAATAAAGGCCATATATGAAAAACCCATAGCCAACATCATATTCAATGGTAAAAAACTGAGAGCTGTTCCCCTAAGGTCAGGAACAAGACAAGGATGTCCACTCTTACTGCTCTTATTCAACATAGTACTGGAAGTCCTAGCTTTAACAGTTGGACAACATAAAAAAAATAAAATAAAGATATAGGATACAGGGGTGCCTGGGTGATTCAGTGGTTAAAGCCTCTGCCTCTGGCTTGGGTCATGATCTCAGGGTCCTGGGATCAAGCCCCACATCAGGCTCTCTACTCAGTGGAGAGCCTGCTTCCCTCCCCCACCATACTTGTGATCTTTGTCTGTCAAATAAATAAATAAAATCTTTAAAATATATATATAGGATACAAAATCAATGTACAAAATCAATCTGTTGGAATCCTATACTCTAATAATGAAGCAGCAGAATACAAAATTAAGAAAACAATCCCATTTGCAATTGAATCAAAAACAATAAAATATCAAGTAATAAAGAGATGAAAGACTTGTGATCTGAAAACAATGTAACACTGATGAAAGAAATTCAGGAGGACACAAAGAAATGGAAAGACATTCTATGCTCTTCAGTTGGAAGAAGAAATATTGTTAAAATGTCTATACCACCCAAAGCAATCTATAGGTTTAATGCCATCCCTATTTAAATACCAACAGCATTTTTCACAGAACTGGAACAAATAATTCCTAAAATGTGTATTTTAGGACCAGAGAAGACCTCGATTAGACAAAGCCATCTTATAGAAAAACAAAATTGGAGGTATCACAATTCCAGACTTCAAGTTATATTACAAAGTGGTAGTAATTAAAACTGTATGGTACTGACATAAAAATAGACACATAGATCAATGGAATAGAACCAAAAACCCAGAGATAAACCCACAATTATACGGTCAATTAATCTTTGACAGAGGAGGAATGAATACCCAATGAGAAAGGACTCTTCAACAAAAAGTGTTGGGAAAACTGAACAACCACATGCAAAAGAATGAAACTAGATCATGTGCTTATCCAGTAGACACACACACACTTCAAAATGGATTAAAGACCAAAATGTGAGACTTGAAACCATAAAAACCCTTGAAGAGAGTACAGGTGGTACCTCTCTGCCATCAGCCATAGCCATACTTTTCTAGATCTGTCACCTGAGGCAAGGGAAATAACAGCAAAAATAAACTACTGGGAATGCTTAATTTTATTTAAAAATTTTTTCTTCCCATAGTTAATAATTACTAAGTATTACTATACTCTGGCACACAGTCCTTAAAAATACATTCAATCAGTCATGAAACATTTCTTTTCAAGACCTACCAACGCACCATGTGCCAAGTGCTATGAAACAAAGTGGTCATGAGACAAAGAAAAATAAAATGAGGTCTCCGTCCTCAAAAAGCCTTTGGCCTAGTGGCTAATTCAGAGCACTGAATGAATAATCCCAATACAATTTAGTAAAGGCTTTGAGAGATATATGCACAGGAAGGGAGTGAAAACCAAAATCATCCCATGTACTCCCCGATTCTCCCTGCTGAGCTAATACTGGATACATCAACCCAGTGGGGAAAGGAAGGAGAAGACAACAAAAAGGTTTATTTTATCTAGCATAAGGACACAACCCACTAACTGTAGGCCACAACATATACAATTTTTCCCTCTGTAATTTTTAAGACTCAATTTTATACGGTTATTTCAATCAAATTCACTTAGCCAACTATGACATTTCTGCACACTTGTACTAGGAAAACTTTCATGGCTAACATTTATTTTTTACTACATGGAAGTCCTTGTGCATGGATTATTTCATTAAATCTTCATAATGTCTTTGGGAAATAGGTGCTGTTATCATCCCCACTTTACAGAGAAGAAGAATAACTAGAAAACTTAGAGTAACTAGAAAATTTGTCCAGGTTTGCAATTCCAATTAAACAGAGCCCTTAACCATCTGTTCATGCTACATCAATGTCAGTTATATAAGAAGAAAATAAAGGATCCATAGAACCCTCTGTTAGCACAGAGAATATTTTCATCATGATGCTTGAAATTCCATCCAATTTTTAAGATGAAAAAAAGCCCTTGAAATTATTTGGCTTATTATATCTTAGTAACAGAGTGCTTATATGTTTAATCTTTAACTCTGAGAAGTGTGCAAAAGAGAAACCAATCTAATAGCATTCATTTCCCGTGATCGAACAACTGGATTTGGTTCTGGTCAATTAAAATGGTCTGCCCAGGACCCTCAACAGGATGGTGATTGATGTTAAGAAAGAGCCCTTACTGAGACCTACTGGCTGTTTTAAAAGGAAAAAGCACAAGGATCCTATTCCTTGGTGCTGTTTGGACTAAGGGGACACAGTGCCCTTGTTAGGGTGTTAGGGAAGGGTGTTAGGGAAGGGTGTGCAGGGTCTTAGGGGAAAAAAAAGAAAAGAAAAGAAAAAAGAAAAGAAAAGAAAGGCATGTATTATTTAATAGAGATCAGCTGCTCAAGAGACTCTTATCAGAACCCCTTTGTTCCCAAGCCTGGGAGGATCCACCACAGACTCTTCAAACAACAAGGACTGCAAGCGGTATCACACAGACGAAAAACACATCAGAAACTACCCAGGAGCCCAAGGGCTCAGGGAGATTGCCCAAGAACCGAGTAGGAGTGCAGACAGAATGATTGTCTGAACAGCTCTCCGGCGTTGCATGATGTCAAAGTCCTAGGACAACAGGGGTGAGAGGCATCAGGGCTGCCAAAAGACACAGAACTGTTGCCATTAAATGAGGCCTGAATAAAAGGGCTGCTTGGCTGTATTTTTACTGTTTAAATGGGCTTTAGCTCAGGTCTGGCCTAAGTGGGCTCCTGTGTTTCTCAGTGACCCAGCCACCCGGCAGACTGCACCCTCCCGAGGACACTTCTCATCCCATCAAAAGTGAGAACAAACTTGGTGGATCCTCCTCCAGAGAGATCTTGGCAATCACACAGCAGGTTGTACCTCCCACACAAAAGTATTTCCTTGTATGCCAGCGACCTTTGCTTCGACCTCTTGCTTCCACCTCTGCTTGCCTTCTTCAGACACTGTGTTACCTATGGCACTGCTTTGTGGGCTCAGGAGACATTCTTTATTATTTGACTGAGGCTAGGGGTCACCACAGTGACAGTGACAGTGACAGTCCTCAAAGCAGCCACGCTAAGGTTGAGGGGGCATCCAACTCCTGCCAATTCACTTCACTGGAAACAGTGCATAAAGCAGAAATTCTAACTGGGTGTCCAGGCTTTGAAGCTTCCTTAGTTTCTCTCTTTCCCTTTTTCTAAGAACACAAATTAAACAGAAGGCTAATGCTGCTAGTTTCAGAAGGCAACATTCAAATGGTAACTTACTGAAACAAAGTGACCTATCCATAGGGACAACTATCCAACTATAAAAAGCATAAAAGCAGTCAGTCTGAAAATGCACATGGCATTGTAAGGTTAAAGTTGAACTAAATATTTAATTTACATTCTCTATTTAAAATGCTGAAACCTACCAGGGATATCTAAGATCAGAATTTTAGGTGCTTACTTGTATGGCACAGCTGAGAAAATGATGCTTTGATTTTCAACAGTCTCAGAGACAATAGACCCCCAAGTTTGGGGTTTCTTATAAAGACAGCTTTTCTGGGATTCCATGTGGTTGTGATATTTCCAGAATGAAGGACTAAGTCAATCCTGATGAAATTTTGAAAGATGCCACCACGTCTAAATGTTTCAAAGCCAACACTTCAACTGCTAAATCATTCCCTCTGTTTTAAAGGAGTGATTATTTGATTGGCAAAGGGGGTGGAGAAAAACCCTTCACCAGTAATGCAGATGGGCACATCATCTCCATGATTACATATGAAAGAGGTTGGGATCTGGGGAAAACCTCCTGATTCATTCAATCACACAAATCATCCAAAGGAGGGGGTTACCCCATTTTCTCTTGAACTCTAGTAGGAAATTTCCCATGCCATAATTGTATTTGTTATAGAGCAATGATCAAAGTCAATAAATTCCTCCATCCATCCCCATTCAGGGAAACCATATGGCATTACTAGGAAAGTCACTTGCAAGGCCGGTTTGTCATATACATGATTGAATACCCATGGGGAAAAGGAACAGTGAAGAGAGCAAAAGCATTTAAAACTAAAACACAAACTCCAAGAGACACGCTGATATATACTCTACTTCTTAAGATCTCCAGTGGCAGGTCTATAAAGAAAACACACTGCAATATGATCATGAAAAAAAAAAAGAGAGAGAGAGAGAGAACAGATTCCTGAAAACAATAGGTGACTTCACTCACCAGCTGTGCACACAGAATCAGTGAAGTCTAGGTCAGAAGTTAGCACTTCTAGAAGGCTCGTATGTTCATTCTGAAGTCTGTTGATTATCAGTCTTATTTTCTGGTGTTCCGTTTGGTTATGAGGGAGAGAAGAGGAGGGTAGAGGAGGGGAGGGAAGGAAATAAAGAAAGGAAACAGAAACTATTTGGTAATATGTCCCAAGAAGTAGGAAATTGAAGAAAGAACTTTCACTTTTTCATCTTATACCCTTTTTACCATTTTTTATTTTTTCTTTTAAATAAGCATGTAAACATGTAATCTTTAAAAACTAGCTTGTAAAACATCATCTGTAGCTCACATTTTTCTTTTTTATTATTGAAGTACAATTTATATGTAACAAAATACACTGACTGGACAATTCACTTAGTGAACAATTCGAAGAGTTATGACAAACAGTTAAGACTGCATACACAGTCTTACAGCAGCTATCATAAATCATGACATAGAACACTTCCATCACTCCTAAAATTTGCTCCTACCCCTCTGCTACTAGTTCCATGACACTATCCCTGGGTCCTAGAAACCACTGATCTGCTTGCTTGCTTGCCTGCTTGCTTTTTATTATGTTACGTTGATCACCATACTCACTGATCTGTTTTGTATTATTAGTTTTGCTTTTGCAAGAATTTTATGTACCATAATCCTATAACATCATATAAAATTTTGCATCTGCCTTTTTTTACTTAGCATAATACTTTTAAAATTCATCTATGTTGTTGTATGTATGTATAAGTAGTCTGTTCCTGTTTACTGCTGAGTAATATTTCATTGTGTAGACACACCACAATTTGTAAATCTATTCACCAACTGATAGACATTTGAATTCATTCTGATTGTTGACTATTTCAAATAAAGCTATTTTGAGGTTTCAAGTACAAGTCTTTCTGTGGACATTTGTTTTCATTTTTCCTTGGTAAGTACCTCGGAGAGGGATTACTGTGAAATATGTTTTTCATTGATTTTCCTCTATTTTCCTCTTTTTTCTTTCATTTATTTCTGCTTTAATCTTTATTATTTCCTTCCTCTGTGTTTAATTTTCTTATCTTTTTCCAGTTTCCTAAAGGGAAGCTTAGATCATGGATTTGAGAACTTTCTCCCATCCGAATAAAAATTAATGCTTCCAATTTTCATTTGAAGAATTGCCTTCATTCCATCCCACATGTGTTGCTCTACTCTGTCTTTTTTTTTTTTTTTTTTTTTTTTCAGTTCAAAATAATCTCTAGCATTCTTTGTAATTTTTTCCTTGGCCCATGTCTTGTTTTTTTTTTTGTTTTTTTTTTTTTTTAAACTGTGTTGTTTAATTTCCAAATCCAAAGATTTCTCAAATAGAAATCCTTCTTGTATTGATTTCTTTTTAAAACCATTGTGATTAGAGAACATACTTTGTATAATTTCAATGTTTTTTTTAACTTATTGGGATTCAGTTTATGGCTCAGAATATAATCTACCTTGGTGAATATTCCACATGCACTTGAAAGGAATATTTATTACGTCAATTTGGTTGATAGTGTTGTTTAGCTCTTTTTTCCTCACTAATTTTTCTTTCAATTCTATCAACAAAAAGAATTATTAAAATCTACAACTATAATTATGAGTTTGTCCTCTTGTCTTTTGATATCTATCAGATTAATTTCATACATTTTGAAGTTCTTTTTTGTTTTTTTAAAGAATTTATTTATCCGTCAGAGAGAGTGAGCACAGGCAGACAGAGTGGCAGGCAGAGGCAGAGGGAGAAGCAGGCTTCCCGCTGAGCAAGGAGCCCGATGTGGGACTCGATCCCAGGATGCTGGGATCATGACCTGAGCTGAAGGCAGCCACCCAACCAACTGAGCCACCCAGGTGTCCCTGAAGTTCTTTTATTATATGCAATAACATTTAGACTTGTTAAGTTCTCTTGATGGACTTACCTCTTCATCATTATGAAATGTCCCTTTATATTACTTATTCTGAAATTTACTTTGATATTAATATGGCAACTCCAACTTTCTTTTGCATGGAATATCTATATATTTCCTTTTATTTTTATATTATCTATGTCATTATATATTTTTTAAAGATTTTATTTATTTGTCTGAGAGAGAACATGAGTGGAAGAGAGGGGCAGAAGGAGAAGCAGACACCCTGATGTGGGGCTCAATCCCAGGACCCTGGAATCATAACCTGAGCCAAGATCAAGAGTTGGACCTAGGGGCTCCTGGGTGGCTCAGTGGGTTAAGCCTCGGCCTTCGGCTCAGGTCATGATCTTAGGGTCCTGGGATCAAGCCTGCATCGGGGTTTTCTGCTCAGCAGGGAGAGTGCTTCCCCCTCTCTCTCTGCTTGCCTTTCTGCCTACTTGTGATCTCTGCCTGCCAAATAAATTAATTAAATAAATAAAATAAAATAATAAAAATAATAAATAATATATTATTTCTATTATATTTGTATTTATATTATATTATAATACAATAAATAATATAAATTTTATAATAAATAAAATAATAAATTTTAAAAATTGGACCTTAAGTAAGCCACCCAGGCACTCTATCTGTGTCTTTATATTTAAAGTGGGTTTCTTTATAGATTTTGGATACCAGCCCTTTATCTGATATGTCATTTTCAAATATCTTCTCCCATTCTGTAAGTTGCATCTTAGTTTTATTGACTCTTCTCATTGTTGTGCAAAAGCTTTTTATCTTGGTGAGGACCCAATAGTTCATTTTTGCTTTTGTTTCCCTTGCCTTTAAAGATGTGTCTTGCAAGAAGTTGCTGCAGCCGAGGCCGAAGAGGTTGCTGCCTGTGTTCTTTAGGATTTCGATGGATTCCTGTCTCACATTTAGGTCTTTCATCCATTTTGAGTTTATCCAATGTTCATAGCAGCAGATGAATGGATATGATTTATATGTACAATGGAATATCACTCAGCCATCAGAAAGGATGAATACCTACCATTTACATCAAGATGGATGGACCTGGAGGGCATTATGCTAGGTGAAATAGGTCAATCAGAGAAAGATGATTATCATATGGTTTCACTCATATGTGGAATATAAGAAATAGTGCAGAGGATCATAGGGGAAGGGAGGGAAAAACTGCATGGGAAGAAATCGGAGAGGGAGACAAACCATGAGAGACTCTTGATTCTGGGAAACAAACTGAGGGTTGCAGAAGGAGAAGTGGGTGAGGGGATGGGGTAACTGAGTGATGGGCATTAAGGAGGGCACATGATATGATGGCCACTAGGTGCTATATGCAACTGATGAATCATTGAACACTACATCTGAAACTAATGATGTACATGTGTTGGCTAATTGAATTTAAATAAATAAATAAATAAAGTCGGTTTCTTATAGATGGCATATAGTTGAGTCTTAGTTTTTTAATCCAAGATGACAATATCTGACTTTTAATTGAAATATTTGGACCTACATTGTACAATATGGTAGACTTTGGCCATATATGACAATTGAGCATTTGTAATATGGCTATTGTAAACTGACATGTGCTTTAAGTATAAAATACACACAAGATTTTGAAGACTTATATGAAAACAAAATAGAAAGTATCTTAATAATATTTACTTGACTATATATTAAAATGACAATGTTTTAGATATTTGGGGTTAAATAAGTTATTAAAATTAATTTCACTTTATTCTTTATGTGACTAAAGAAAAATTTAAATTATAAATATGGCTCATATTATATTTCTATATACAAAGCTAATTTATCAATTTGTATTTAATATCATTATCAATGCATTTGGGTTTAAATCTACTCCATGAATTTCTTAAGACATAATTTTTTAAGTTCACAGCAAATATGTGGAGAAAGTTGAGAGATTTCACATATGTCCCTGCCTCCAGACATGCATGCATAGCCTCCTCCACTATCAACATTACTCACTAGAAATGGTACGTTTGTTCCAGCTGATGAACTTACATTGACACATCATAATTGCCCAAAGCCGATAGCTTACCTGAGGGTTCGGTCTTTGTATTATACATTCTATAGGTTTGGACAATAATATAATAACATGTATCCATCATTAGGGTATCATATAGAATATTTTAATTGCCCTAAAAATCCTCTGTGCTCTGTCTATTCATCTGTCTTCAACACTATCCCCTAGAAACCACCAATCATTTTACTGTCTCCATAGTTTTGGTTTTTCTGGAATGGAATACAGTTAGAATCATTCAGTATGTACCCCTTTCAGATTAGCTTCTTTCGCTTCATAATAGGTATTTAAGGTTCCTCCATGTCTTCTCGTGACTGGATACCTCATTTCTTTTCAGAGCTGAATAATATATTGTTTTTAGATGTACCACAGTTTACCCATTCATCTACTGAATAATATCTTGGTTGCTTCCAAGTTTGGGAAAATATAAGTAAAGCTTCTATAAACATCATGTGGAGACTTTTGTGCAGACTTAAGTTTCCAACTCCTTTGAGTAATTATGAAGAGCCCGATTGCTGGATCATATGGTAAGAGTATGTTTAGTTTTGTTTTTTAAAGATTTTATTTATTTATTTGACAGAGATCACAAGTAGGCAGAGAGGCAGGCAGAGAGAGGGGAGGAAGCAGGCTCCCTGCCAAGCAGAGAGCCCAACGTGGGACACGATCCCAGGACCCTGAGATCATGACCTGAGCCAAAGGCAGAGGCTTTAACCCACTGAGCCACCCAGGCACCCTGTATGTTTGGTTTTGTAAGAAACCACCAAATTGTCTTCCAAAGTGGTGGTACTATTTTGTGTTTCCATCAGCAATAATTGAGAAGTTCCTGTTGTTCCAGATCCTCTCCAGCATTTGTTTTCAATGTTGCAGATTGTGGTCATTCTAATAGGTGTGTAATACGATCTCCTTGTTTTAATTTGCATTTCCCTGGTGTCATAAGTTGTGGAGCATCTTTTCATATGCCTGTTTGCCATCTGTTTGGTGAGATATCTATCAAAGTCGTTGTGCCATTTTAAAAATCTGGTTGTTACTTTTCTTTTTGTTGAATTCTAAAGGTTCTTTGTCTATTTGGGATAATAGTCCTTCATCAGATGTGTCTTTCACAAATATATTTTCCCAAACTGTGACTTGCCTTCTCATTTTCTTGACATTGTCTGTCACAGAGCAGAAGATTTTAATTTTAATTTTAATGAAGTCTGAATTATCAGTTATTTCTTTTGTGGATCATGCTTTTGTGTTATATCTAAAAAGGTCATGTAGGTTTTCTCCTATGTTTTATTCTAGGTGTTCTAGAGTTTCTTGTTTTACATGTAGGTCTACAATCCATTTTGAGTTAATTTTTATTAAAGGTGTTAGTTCTGTGTTTAGTTTCATTTTTCTGCATGTAGATGTCCAATTGCTCCAGCACCATTTGCTGAAGAGACTATCTTTGCTCCATTGTATTTCCTTTGCTCCTTTGTTGAAAAATCAGTTAGCTATATTTATGTGATTCTATCTCTGGCTTTTCTATCTCCTGTGACTTTGAGTTATTTGTCTATTCTTCTGCTAATACCTCACTGTCTTGATTACTCTGACTTTATAGTAAGTCTTGAGGTAGGGTAGCATCATTCTTCCAATTTTGTTCTTCTCTGCTAATATCATTATGCCTACTTGGGTCTTTTCCCTCTCCATATAAACATTAGAAACATTTGTCAATACCCACAGAATAACCTGCTGGGATTTTGATTGGGATTCAATTGAACCTATAGATCAGATTAAGAAGAACTGATATCTTGAGTTTTCCTGTCCATAAACATGGAATATCTCTCAATTTATTTAGTTTTTCTTTGAGTCATTCATCAGAGTTTTGTAATTTTCCTCATGTAGATCTCGTACATATTTTGTTATTATTTATAACACGTTTGTTACTATTTTTTATACCTAAATTACACTTTGGTGGGTGCTAATGTAAATGGGTGTAATGTAATGTAACATAACAAGTGCAATTGTGCTTTTAATTTCAAATTTCATCTGTTCATTGCTAGTATTTGGGAAAGTAATCAACTTTTGTTCATTAACCTTGAATTCTGTAACTTTACTGTAGTTGCTTATAGTTTTGGGAGTGTTTTTGTCCATTCTTTGGATTTTCTACATGGATGACATATAATTTATGAACAAAGTTTTGTTTATTCTTTCCCAATCTGTATACATTTTATATCCATTCCTTTCTTTATTGCATTAGGCAGGATATCCAGTACAATGTCACAAAAAGGTAGTGAAAGGAGACATACCTGCCTTGTACCTGATCTTAGTGAGAAAGTTTCTAGTTTCTCACCATTAAGTATGATATCAGTTACAGTTTTTTTTGCAGATATTCTTTATCACACTGAGAAAGTTTCCTTCAATTTCTAGTATTCTAAGAGTTTTTATCATGAATGGGTTATTATATTAATATTTCTTTTCTTTTTTGCCCCATCTGGTTTTTATTCTTTTTTTCTGTGTCTTTAACTGCTTCCTTTTGGATTCCCTGAAGATTAACTTACTTCATTTTATCTCCACTATTGACTTAATAACTATACTTCTTTGTTTTACTTTTTTAGTGGCTCCTCTAGAGTTGTTAATATACATCATTAGTTTGTCAAAATCTACCTTCAAATAATATTAATAGCTTCTTGCCATATTATAAAACCTCACAACACTGCACTTCTATTTACCTCCTCTCATCCATTGTACTTCTGCTATACTTTTTACTGCTCTATGTTACAAATCTCATACTACATTGTTAATTCTTTTTGCTTTAAACAGATCATTATCTTTTTTAAGTGTCCATAATTTTTTTAGTATTATTCTACTTCCAAAAGCTATCCTAAAGATTTAGTAAACATGCATTCCAAGAAGAGTCAATGGAACAGTATTTATTAAAGTAAAAATATGACAACAACCTAAATGATCTAGAGGAAGGGAAGGGTTAAATTATGGTATTTCTTTACAATGGAATATTAGAGAGCTCTTAATTTATGTTTAAAGACATTTAAGGACATAGAAAATTCTCGTGCTTTTTGTAAGTGAAAAGAAAGCAGAAACCTGAAGATTCCACCATTGAAACTGTTAATACTTGAGAGAGATAGACAGAGACTGAGAGAGAAAAAAGTAGGGAGATAAAACAATGTAACAATACCACAAAATGCTTATCTATAACTGGTTAGGTCATTCTAAATGTTTTTTCTAATCAATTTTTACCACTTTAAAATAAATTTTTACTATTAAAGAAATATTTGCTCCATTGAAGATGCCAATTATAGAATATTCAAAAATGCTACTGAATTTTAAGTCCATTGAGTGCTTTTTTTTTTTTTTCTGTGCAAAGTTTACCTTCTAAATTGTTGTTTGTGGGGCTCTTTTTTTTTTTTTTAATTTCTTACAAGCTCTGAGATAGATATTTGCATATCTATCCCAATGATCATAAAAGATAATGAACTTCTGGGGTACCTAGATAGCTCAGTTGGTTAAGCATCTGCCTTCAGCTCAGGTCCTGGGATAGAGCCCTATCAGGGTCCCTGCTCAGTAGGGAGTCTGCTTCTCTCATTCTCTCTACCTCTCTCTCTGCCCCTCCATCTGCTTGTGCTCTCTCTATCTCTCCCAAATAAATAAATAAAATCTTTTTTAAAAGATAATGAACATTTTTTATTGAAGTTCATTATCTTTTAAAGATAATGAACATTTATTTAAATAAAATAAAAATTGTCCTTTTTTCAGAATTTTCAGAACTGTTCATTTCTTTATATACATCTAGATTTTTATACAGTATCATTTTCCTTCTACCTGAAGCACTTCCTTTAATATTTCTTGTAATGTAGATCTGCTGTTAATTAAATCTTTCAGCATTCATATGTCTGAAAAAGGCTTTATTTCACCCTTTGTCTTTGAATGATCTTTCCACTGGGGAAAGAATTCTAAGCTGAGTATTTTTTCTTTCAAAAAGCCTTAAAGAGGGGCGCCTGGGTGGCTCAGTGGGTTAAGCCGCTGCCTTCGGTCAGGTCATGATCTCAGGGTCCTGGGATCGAGTCCCGCATCGGGCTCTCTGCTCAGCAGGGAGCCTTCTTCCCTCTCTCTCTCTCTCTTTGCCTGCCTCTCCATCTACTTGTGATTTCTCTCTGTCAAATAAATAAATAAAATATTAAAAAAAAAAAAAAAAAGCCTTAAAGATACGGCTTCATTGTCTCCTGGGTTGCATGATCTCCAATGGCAAATCAGTTGTCACTCTTATCTTTGTTCTTCTGTATTTAAGAGGTCTTTTTCCCACTATCTACTTCTAATAATTTCTCTTCATTGTTAGTTTTGACTAATTTTAGTGTTATACTCTTCCCTGGTGTGTTTTTCTTCATATTTCTTCTGCTTGCAATTTATTTAGCTTCTTGCTTATATGTATTTTTAGTTCTCATCAAATTTAGAAATTTTTCAATGATTATTATTTTAAATTATTTTTCTACTATCTATTTTTTGGGGAGTCTGATTATACCCACGTTAAATGGCTTGATATTGTTTCACACTGTGTCCCATGGGTGACTAACGATTTGTTCACTTTTTCTTAGCTATTTTCCTTTCTGTGTTTTTGTGTAGAATCTATTGTTATGTCTTGGAATTCACTATTCTTCTGCAGTGTCTAACATGATGTTAATTATTTTCATTGTACTTTTCATTTCAGATTTTGTATTTTTCAACTCTAGGAAATCCACTTTGTCTTTTTTAATCATCTGTTTCCTCTCCTGTTGTGTTCATATTGTTCTTTGTCCTTTTAAATGTATAAGAGTATATTTATAATTGCTGTTTTACCATCTTTATTTGAGAAGTCTAACTCTGGGTCATTTCTGAATCTGTTTTTAGTGATTGAATTCTGCTTCTTATAAGTCATACTTTTCTGTTTCTTTGAATGTTTGATAATCTTTTTGTTTATATGCTAGACCTAGTAAATATTACATTTTTGGTTGCTGGATTTTGTTATATTCTTTGAACATTGTAACCCTTTTTCTGGGACACGGTTTAATTGCTGGTAATCAGTTTGATTTCATCAATGTTTGCTTTAAAACGTGTTAGGGTAAATCCAGAGGACTCTATAGTCTATAGCTAAATTTTGTCCTTTCTAAGACCCTATATATCTAATGTCCCACGTATTAGGTCTTTCTATTC
This sequence comes from Mustela nivalis, assembly GCF_964662115.1. Classification (NCBI taxonomy): domain Eukaryota; kingdom Metazoa; phylum Chordata; class Mammalia; order Carnivora; family Mustelidae; genus Mustela; species Mustela nivalis. The sequence goes on along the minus strand of NC_139024.1, from coordinate 74,166,839 downwards.
TGGCTGGTAGGAAATTGAACTATTCCCAGGCTGTCTAAGTTGTAGGGATTGTTCTACCTACTCCCTTACAATGCTTCTTTCCCCAGCCTAGAAGCATTTCCTCATATGCATGCTTAGAAAAGTATATAGCCAAAATCTTGAGGGAACTTTCCCCCCACCCCCTGCCCCAGTATATCTCTGAAATCCGTTTTCACTCTATAGCTTCCTCCTTTCAAGTATGTGTCTCTAGCCACTTTGGCCTCTCTGAACTAAAGACTCTATCCTCTTAATTCAGTAATTTGGTAACTCATACAGGCTCCATAAGGGTTCCTTTCAGTGGGCTGCAGCCTGGAAACTCTCTCAAGCAGTAAACTGTGAAAATCACAGAGTTCTTTTCATTGTTCCCTTTCTCTCAATAATCACTCCCCTGAGCTGCCTGTTGACCATGTCTGAAAACCACTGCTTCATATATTTTCTTTGGTTTCCTAGTTGTTTAAGGTAGAATGTATAACCAGTTTCTTTCTATAATGGCCTATACAAAGATCTGTAATTTGGAGTAACAGGAATATAAAATACAGATAACATCAAAATTATCTGAACACATTTTACTTACTTTTTGAACTTCAAAATCTTAGGTTGCCTTCTGGTCATCTTTCTAAGACCCAGCTATCATATATTACAGTTCTGTAGAATGATACTGAAGTATATATACCTCTGAAAGATAATACTACATCTTTTCTTCACCCCATATCTATCATCCTGGATGAAGCCAATATGTACAGACAACTGCTGTAACTCTATTTCCACAATTCTTTCAAGTGTTGATTATTTTATGCTTGCCTGTCAGATCCAAATTTTGTGCTTCTCTGCTTCTTTCTGCCTTTTGGTTAGGTTTAACCAATAGAGTGTCCTGGCAAGAGATCCAAGGGTGGGAGGAGATAGTGACCCCATCTGCCCACATTCTTTTTCAGCCAAGGTTTTGGCAAGGGCTGCATTCATCTAGGTATGGCCAGAGCTCTTAGAAGCAATCCCTCTCCCATGGCTATAAAACCAGCCAGATTCTAGTAACACCACTCCCTCTCCTTGATTCTTCAGGTCTCTGAATGAAAACAGCTTTAGCCTCCTGTCACTGATAGTTCCTGAATGTATTACCATTCCTGCTTGCATTTTTTATTTTGTCTCTCACAGCTCTATAAATGGCTCCTTTATTAAACTCTCTCATATTTTTAAAAAAGATTTTATTTATTTATTTGACAAAGAGAGAGACAGTGAGAGAAGGAACACAAACAGGGGGAGTGAGAGAAGGTGAAGTAGACTTCCCACTGAGCAGGGACCCTGGGATCGTGACCTGAGCCAAAGGCAGACACTTAATGACTGAGCCACCCAGGTGCCCCTAAACTCTCCTTGGTTAATTCTTTACCAGGTCATTAATTTCCTGCCGGGGTCTCCACAACTTCAGGCCACACTATTAATTATCCACCTCTGAAAGCATAAATTCAACATCCCAGTCTCTGACTACAACTTCTTATCCTTTCATTTGACTACTTACATGACTGTTCTTTCTCCAATCTCATGCCTCATCCCTCTTTCTCCTGCTTCTCCCAATATTTAAGCCTCTTTATGTTTTTCCCCCCAGTTTAGCCTAGATTCAGTAGTCTTTATGTCACTGACTATGATGATATCTCTTTTAATGATACTCTCGATTTCAAAGAATCCGACTCCAGCCTGGTGGTCAAGTTTTTTAAGAACTCTGGGTTTTTCTTTGTCTATAGAATGAAGAGTTGGATAATACAGTCTTGAAGTAGGATAATCATTGCCCTACTAGGTTGGTTTTGAGCATGAAAGGAAGAGCTATTAATTAGGACAACAAGACAGTTGCACGGAAACTAGACATGTGACCATCTATCTCCATAGCACCTTCTAGTTGTAGAATGCCATGATTATATTACACACATTTTAATCAGAAAATAGTTCTGTTTTTTCTAAAGTCATGGGCTTGCCTTATAATATGTCTGTTTAGTGTACACAATGAAACATTTGGAAAAAATTAAGATAAGGGTAAGAAATCAAAGGTAGAGAGGTGAGAGCTTTGAAGTGTGAAGACAGTGCAAGAAACAAAAATCCACAAGTAAACGTTTCTTTCCAAATCTCAGATTCACCTGACAGTTGCCCTCAAAGAAAGGCCTTGCTTTTTCTAATGAGTAAGTGGAAACAAATCTGCAGAATAATGTACCAGTTGGGGTATAAATGGAAAAATCTAATGTCCTCTTGCCTTCTTGTCTCTTCTCTTCCTTTTTCGGTTTTCAGTTTCAAACTCACAGAAGCTGATGTTCTGCTCTGTGTGCTGCCTCCTATCCCACAACAAAAAGACTCCTCAGCCTGAATAGGCATGGTCGCCATGGTAGCTGGGGGTCATAAACTCCTGAGCTGTGGGTCTTGGCACAATTCCATGCATTATCTGCATCCTGGTGCAAATCAGTCCCTTTATCTAATTAGTAGCCTTACAAATAGCCACCTGCCCCAGAGCTTAACCATTAAAGATGCAATATTGGCTGAATAGCTTGAGACAAGGGGCGAGGATAACAGAAAACTGAAAGCTGATCTTAGCGAGGCCCTGTCTCTCCTGGCTACAGACACCTGCAAGCTCCGGCCCACCCACATAGCAGGAGTTCAAAGGAGTCCGAGAACAAATCACTTCTGTCTTCTTTTCACAGCTCACCTTGAGTGTCTCCTGATCGCCTCCCAGAAGCTGGGTTTGGTGACCTTTGCCTACAGGACTTGCATGGCCATTTCTGCTCAGGTGCCCAGTTGTCCCCTGCCTCAGGGCTTCTTACCTGAACATCCTGCCTCATCTCTTATCTCTAGAATGTGACCAACTGCTCTGGTCTGCTGTAGCCTGATCCTGATATTTCAGAACTATCTCCTGATTTATTTAAAGATTTACTTTCTAACTTGTTCAAATGCTAAAACCTTCTTGGACAAATGAGACCGTACTTCAGACTCATAGTATCTGGGTGTCTGTCAGGTTCATCTTATTCCTCCAGTTAAGAATTCTAAGGCCAGGAGCACCTGGGTGGCTCAGTGGTTTAAGCCGCTGCCTTCGGCTCAGGTCATGGTCTCAGGGTCCTGGGATTGAGCCCCACGTCGGGCTCTCTGCTCAGCAGGGAGCCTGCTTCCTCCTCTCTCTCTGCCTGCCTCTCTGCCTGCTTGTGATCTCTCTCTGTCAAATAAATAAATAAAATCTTTAAAAAATAAAAAAATAAAATAAAATAAAATAAAGAATTCTAAGGCCAAAAAACACAATTATTTTTATTCAACATTCCCTAAATAGAAGAAGTATCTTCCTATATTCATTCTACAGACAATGATGAATCTAAAAGTTTTAAAAAGCTGAAAGGAATGGATCCTGAAAGTATACACTGTGGCCATCTGACTTTTGCACCCTGAGCTGAATTTCAAAAATGATACAAAGTGCTAGGGATAGACGGATGGCAGAGGAATCTAGCTAAAGTTTCACAGTTGATGCTATGGTGCCACATTGGAGTGTTCAATTATGAAAACAAAAGAGGGCTCTCATGCAGTATATCCACCATGAGCTCCTGGAATTGAAACAGACTGAAAAAATCACCCAATATTCTCCTTTATTATGGGGAGTATTTGTTCCATATGTGCCAAGCAAGGAAATGTCTCACTGTAATTTTATTGTCATGTAATGATTTCAAAATTTCTTGCTTTTTATTATTATACTATGTGTTTATTTATCCAACAAACCTCTTAAAGTAGGAAATGATTATCCTCACTATGCTGGCAATAGTCATGTATGAAAACTACAGATAAAAACTTAGACATAGAAAATGTTTACTAAGTCTTTTCACCTATTCTTTCCTTAGGGCAAGCAGTGATTTCTTTTGTTTCACTATCAGATTAGTCACTCCAGTTTGAAACAATTTCAAGCAACAAGGCTTCTCATACTTCCTAGACATGCTAGTCCAGAGGCTAGGACATCCAACTGACACAGGCTTCTTAACATTCAGAAATAGTCTATTTTCTTGAAAACTTTATTATTCTTGTTTGTTCATTTATATTGTTACACAAAGGACCTTCAGGATCTCTGAAAAGAAGTCAGTGTTTTAAATCTGTGCAAGCGAAAATGAAGCCAGGCCTACATTCCCTCCCTGCCCACTGTGACTCCCCAGACCATTCCAGGAACAACCAGATTAAATAGTTGTGCTCTGAACCAAAGCCGTAAGGCCATTATTTAGGTTTCCTTTGAAAAAGAGAGAAACTGCAAACTTGAAAAAATGGGCGATCTTTGTGAAAATGCCCCTTTTCTTCTCCAGCCCTCTTCTGCTAAGGTTGCCAACTAATCACCACTGTATTCAACACAGTCTGAATAATTCCTATGTGCACTTGTCTCTTTGGCAACTCATAATTCTTATCTGGTGTCAGTTGTAATTTTATTAAACACAGCATTCAAGGATTAAGGAGGAGAGGTCTTTGTGGTACATAATTGCCTATTTTATGTCAATTTCTCTCTAGATGTTGAACTCCATGAGGGCAGACCCAACTCATTTCTCTATCACCACTCTGTCCCTGTGAACGGATGTTTATAAGAAGGAGAAAGTATGCAATGCCCTCTTGATTGTTTAGGAACTATAAAGACAACTAAGTTAAAATTCTATGGCTTTGGGGAATTACAAAATAGCATTTATATTACCAACAGTCTCTTAATAATATAAACCATATTATCATCAATGAATGAGCAAAAACAGTATTTGGGCTTCAAAAAGCAATGGAAAAGATGTTTGCTGAACTAATGACTCAAAAAAATTAAGGGAAATAAAAATTTCCCAACCAACCATTACATTGAAAGGATAGCCAATTTGAAACTTGTTGAGTTACTCAAAGGAAGGTGTGTTCACCAAAAATACATTGTTAAGAAACACATTGTTAAAAAACAATCTGTAATTTCTCACTTCTGTGGTCTTTGGGAGATAGCTTTTAACTTAAAGATAACCTTCCCAGCTTGAAAATTTTATCATTATAATTAATAAATACAGAATCATTTTCTCTCCACACTGCTTTGTCCTCTTCTGAAAATCCCATAGAGGACACAGTAGAGAAGTCAGGAATGCAAAGGAGGTCTGTGGTTTGGAAATGGCCCAAGACAAACTGAATTTTCCTAAATATGCATTAAACTGTCAACAAAGAGCACCATGACCCAGAGTTTGAGCAAAGGGAAAACCCTATAGCCCTCTGAAGTCACTGGTTCTGTGAGTTGTATTAGGGAAAGGGCAGGGATTATTCACACGGCTAAAATGTCCATCTAAGCCCCAGTAAACCTTTCTCATGAGTAGAAAACTGGAATTATTTCCCTTTCTCCATCCTAGATTAAATGTATATTCCCCTTCAGATTTGAAAGCACTTGCTGCATCTCCAGATTCCCACATTGCTCTGAGACTTGCAATATAGGGTCCTACCTTCATCCTAAAGGAAAGTTCCAGGAAATTGGCATTTAAGATCTGGGATTGCAAGATGGTTGAAACCTGACATTAAGCAACTGGCCCCAATTCTTTTTTTTCTTTTTTTTTTTAATCTGGACCCAGTTCTTCCTGAAACATCACCTAATAGAGATATCTTAGCTAATGGTGTGGGTGGGAACCATGGCAGAAATATGGAGGCAGGAAAGAAGGGAGGATGGTGATAAAGCCATCTGCCTGCTCAAGATTCTCCCGTCTTCCCTTATTCTGATGTGACTAATTGGAAAACAGAAGGTAGACAAGAACCATGTTCCCTCACATGTTTATTAAGTTCTTATCGAGTAGGACTCTGGTGGCCATATAGATTCATGTGTTTATACCAAAGGAACATGAAACTTAAAATGGCATTATTGGTATAGAAAATAAAGAAGAGACAAGAGCATAGAGCTAAACAACTTTAATCACCAAGGCTTGTGTCTGCTTTACTAGTGCATGAATATGAGCAACTTAATTAACTTCTCTAAAATTATTTTCCCCATCTTCTGTATGAGGCAGCTGAGGCCAAAAGTTTCTATTACTTCTAGCTTTACAGTTAAATGATTGTCTGTCCTAGTAATGAATGTCTATAAATGCTACATATAAGCAGAAAGCATATGCTGTGTGATAGTCAATTATAGTAAAGAGAGAATCATGAGGGATGTGTGTCAGTGAGAGTTTGCTGCTCTCTTCCAGTCATCCTGGAGGAATTTACAGAAGAAGAAAACATTTTGTAAAAATGTCTGCTTAGCTAAAAGATGAAAACCCTAAACATGAGCTGTAGCCAAGGAAATAAAACTTACAAATGGAGTAGAAGCATTAAGGAAATTTTTCCTAGAAAGGAACAAAATTATATTTTTATCAGGAGGTGGAGAAAGGGACAGAATTAACCTATAAGAAGCAGAGAGCTAGAGAGGTTTGAGGCAGAATATGAGGATCTAGACATATCTGAGAAGATATGCCATTGTCAAAATGAAGGACAGAAAAGATGATTCAAGCCCGCCTTGATAGATATTTAGAGAAGGCCCATGGTGGTAAGCATGAATCCAACGATGATGAAGAGGGCAGTAACAACAGCTGCCATTTACTGAGCGCTTAGTAAATTTTAGAACTCTTTGCTAGGAAATTTATAAATATCTTGTGTAGCTTCTAGAACTCTCTCCAAAGGATACTTGTAATACCATATAGATAAGTAAACAAAGGCCCAAGAAAAGTGACTTCCCAAGGGCAAACTCAGGTCTACTTGTGCTGTTTTCCATAACCATTCCTGTTTGCCCATAAACATGGAAGTCCCTGTAGGGCTTTGGGCAAATCTAGGGTTTGGGGCAATCAAAATTATTAAGAAAGAAAAGTAGTCAGAGGTGACCATAGAGCAGATGGAACTATTTCTCCTTGAACAAAGGGACTGTGTCTTCTCTATCTTCTTGTTCTTTGCAGTTACTCAGGGTCTGGCACCCAGTGGTAGATGCAGAGATGTGCCATCCAGATACCACTTCATGGAAAGAGTTGCTGCCCAGCTGCTGGCAGTGCAGTCAGCCTCCAGCTGTTGGCTCTATCTAGGTTGTCCTCAGTCATAGATAGTGACTGCCTCACTTGAGATCATGCCCTTTTCTGGAAACCTGCATCTTGTACCCAGGCAACCAAGGGGATTGATGTAGGAGGACAAAGGCTGAAGCCAATCTGGGACAATGCTGATGGGTAGTTCTGAGCCCAGAGCTCCGTGACAAATGGACCAAGATTTTGTCTGCCCTGCTTTGCATTTTGACTTCTCCCTTGCTCCAGTTCTGCTTCCACCTGCTTCTTTTCATAGATGTTGGTCCCTAATAAACATCTTGTACTCCAATTCCATTTCAGCAGCTGCTTCCAGAGAACATAACCTGGAATACCTCCATTATGTACTCAATAAATGGCTGACAATTGAATGGCTGACAACTGAATGGACGGACTTAAGGAGCATTTTTAAAGATGCCCCCCACACACAAAAATTTCCTATAATCTGGTGACTGAGATTCTACAATTAAAAGTTACTCCCTTGTCTTAGTGTTTACTCATGAGGTAAATAGCATGTTAAACTTATTGTACACTTACACTCTAATGTAAAGAAAGTTCAGAAAGCACATTCTGACATTCTGGTAGGAAGTGAGGGAGAAAAAGCCTAGGCACACTAATCAGAAAGCATCGACACAAGTGTCTAACAACAGATGGATAGATAAAGAAGATACAAGATAGATACACACACACACACACACACACACACAATATGAATATTACCCAGTCATAAAAAAGATAACATCTTGCCATATGCAACAATGTGGATGGACTTAGAGGGTATGATGCTCAGTGAGATAAGTCAAAGAAAGACAAACACCATATGATTTCACTTACAATGTGAAAACTAAAAAACAAACCAAAGGAGTAAACAAGCAAAAAAGCAGAAACAGACCCATAAATAATATAGAGAACAAACTGATAGTTGCCAGAGAGAAGGAGGATAGAAGATGGGCAAAATGGGTGAAGGGGAGTGAGAGACACAGGCTTCCAGTTGTGGAATGAATAAGTCAAAGGGATACAACGTATAGTCAATGGTACTGTAACAGTGTTGCATGGGGACAATTGGGAGCCATACTTGTGGTGACCATAGTGTAAGGTATAGATTTGTGGAACCACTATGTTGGGCACCTGAAACTAATGTAACTCTGTGTGTCAACTATATTCTAATTAAAAAAAAAAAAAAAAAGAGTATCAAGAACTAAGTGCCTGAATGCAATCCTCATTCTACCAACTTCCTAGCTCTGTGTCCTTGGACAAATCCCTTAGCTTTTCTATGCCTCAGTTTTTGTATCTATAAAAGGAGAATAATAAATATAACTACCTCAGAGGTTGTGAGAATTAAATGAGTTAAAATACCAAAATATTTTGACAAGGAAATGACATTAAGTAGAGCACTGAACTACTATTAGCTATTTCTAGTACTAAGTCCGTATTTTTGCTATTGAGCAGGCATAGTTATACCTAGACATTAAATTGAAGAAAATGAAGATAAGAAAAAATGAGTAAAATAGGATCATACAAGTATAACTAATAACACAGACATATTTATGTAATATTTTTCCATCACATTCACAGCAAACCCAGCCTGGGACGTGGGTTTCTATAATCTCTTCACATGTATTTTCATTCCTTGAATTCCCACCTTGCTTTATCTACCTGTCCTTGTCTATTACCACTCTCACCACATCACTGTAAGATACTCAAGGGTAAACTATTCCTTTTTATTCATCCTTATATCCCCTTTCCATCTACTCATTTATTTCTCCATTCATTAAACAAATATAATGTGCATTTCATCAGTGTATTTTTTTCCCTTGGAGATAAAATAATAAACGAAATTCTGGCTTTCTTGGAGCTTATGTGTTGGTGACTTACACAGCAATTATAAAACAAATAAATATTCAGCATTTGTCCAATGAAAGGTGTTGTAACGAATTACCCAGTTCTTAGATCAGAGTAGATTTTCAGTAAATAGTTGTTGAACTAATGCACTTATGCAAAAGAAAAAAAAGAGCCAAAAGGCAAATAAAAGACATTTTCATTGTTCTTTCTGCTCAAATCAAAATGGAGGAGCTGTATAGTGCACAGATGGCTGAAACAGGGGATACTTATTTTGTCTTCTGTGCTCAGCCAGTCAGAGGTTGAGCCAACACAGAAGAACTGGGGACCACTGAAGTCATTTAAGGGTGAACATTATCTTTTTTTCTTTTCTTTTTTTTAAGATTTTATTATTCATTTGACAGAGGGAGACACCGCCAGAGAGGGAACACATGCAGTGGGAGTGGGAAAGGGAGAAGCAGGTTTCCCACTGAGCAGAGAGCCCGACGACCCTGGGATCATGACCTGAGCCAAAGGCAGAAGCTTAACGACTGAGCCACCCAGGTGCCCCTGAACATTATCGTTTTATGTATTCTACCTTAGTGCTGCTTGGATGGGAACTTTCATTCTCACACATTTTCCACTCCTTTAGTGATAGAAAGATGCCATCATACCAGCAAAATAGAAGCTTAAGCTTTTCAGTGAGTCTTTGAATTAATTATTATTATCATGACCACTATCATCATCATTACTGCAACAGACAAATGTTATGTACCCATCCTAAGTCACCATGGTGCCATTGTCACTGCTGTCATCCCCCAGGCTACTTCTCTTTTGTATATTATTGTTTTGAGTACTTCTTTAAGATGAAATGAAAATGACACAACCACTTTCATATGCAGTGACTTGCCACCTCAACAACTCCTTGGTTAACTGAAGGAAAATATCCTCTGTAGTTGAATAGCTAATTAACATTAAGTTTCTTCAAGACCTTTTCAATCTCTTCTTATAAATACTTTGATCTATTGAGACTTCTCACTTCTCCCTTAATGTACACCCTCTAAGTATGGCCTTAAAATCTGAAGAGAGGGGCACCTGGGTGGTTCAGTGGGTTAAGCCGCTGCCTTCGACTCAGGTCATGATCTCAGGGTCTTGAGATCGAGTTCCGCATCAGGCTTTCTCTGCTCAGCAGGGAGCCTGCTTCCCTTCCTCTCTGTCTGCCTGCCTCTCTGCCTCCTTGTGATCTCTCTCTGTCAAATAAATAAATAAAATCTTTTAAAAAAAAATCTGGAGAGAGTTTTTGAAAATGCAGTGCACGTGTCTCTTTTCAAAAAAAGGTTTTTTTTTAAATATGTATATGCAAAGTAGATGAAATTAGAAGAAGGATAAATCACTCTGAGGACTTTATACACCCCCATAACTGCTTTGTTCTCCCGTTGGGATGGTGGCTGGTTACGCTTTTTTGTCTTGTTCATCCTTAAAACCCTGTCCAACTCCCTAAATCCATTCTCTACCATGACCAGACTGCCACTCCCCAGGAAATTTCCTCTCCACCCAATATTCCTTTTCACCAGTGCACATTTTTACTCCCCCTTCTGATACCAAAGGAGAAAAAAAATATTTCTTAACTTTGTACTCTGATTTAAAACCTCTTCCCTGTTCTCCTTGCTCTCACCCACTCACCACATCTTCGGCTCACCTCTGACCTCCACACCTCCCCGGCAATTTCATCACTAACTTGGCCTGAGTCAGAGGAATGATTCATAGAATCATAAAATTCAGGGTGGAAGAGACCTTAAAGGTCAGCTAATTCAACCAGCCAACTAAGCGGAAAAAACAGCTCTCATTTTCATTCTTTCTTCCCTGATTTTCCTAATGCAATTGCAAACATAAGAACAGTGTCCCTAGTTGTTACAGAACTTCCTGCTTTGTAAATCCCTTCTCTCTGGGATAGCTTAGGTAGACAATGGGTTACAGATGAGGGAACCTGAAATCCTCTGAATACGGAGCTCGTCACTCTTTCAAAAAGTGTTTAAAGGTGAGCATATTTATTTCATTGACTTCATTTATTCCATGACATAACTGAATATTATCCCCAGAATATGTAAATAGATAATCCATCAAAAAGATACAAAAATAACCCATAAACATATATAATATCCTCATTCATAGTAAATAAGTGTCAAGACTGTAATGAGGTAATATTTATCATATGGCAAAAAATTAAAGCAGGTACTCTCACACATTGCTAGTGGGTATGTACAAAACTTTAAAGACAGGGATGTGGGATATCTAACAAATTTACATATGTGTCTAGCTTTTGAGCCAGCAATTCCACTTATAGGAATTTACCCTAAAAATACACCTCCAAAAATATAAAAATATATCTGTACAATATTACTCAGATTATTCATTGCTGTATTTTTCATAATTTTTAAATATTGGAAACAACCTCTATGCCCATTTATAGGAGAGCAGTTGAATAAATTCTGCCACATCCATAAAATGGAGTACTATGCAACTGTAAGAAAGAAAAAGATCCATAAATCAATACAGAGTACTCTCCAGGATATACTATTAAATAAAGAAAGAAAAATATCTATATCAAGTTATTTTTGTGTAAGAAAAGAGAGAGATTTAGAAAATACACATGCATCCACTCACTTGTTGTTTTGTTTGTTTGTTTGTTTTAAGATTTTTATTTATTTACTTGACAGAGGGAGAGAAACAGTGAGCAAGGGAACACAAGCAGGAGGAATGGGAGAGGGAGAAGCAGACTTCCCGCTGAGCAGAGAGCCTGATGTGGGGCTCAATCCCAGGACCCTGGGATCAGGACCTGACCCGAAGGCAGATGCTCAGTGACTGAGCCACCCAGGTGCCCCATCATCCACTCCTCTGTGCATAAAGAAACACAGCAGGATAAAATAGAAACCAGTAAGACAGTTTAAAAGAATAAAACAAATGTGGGAAATCATACCACTTTTTATAAAATCTTGACTTGTGGAAATATGTAAATACTTCATATACTCAAGAAAACAGGGTGCCTGGGTGGCTCAGTGGTTAAGCCGCTGCCTTCGGCTCGGGTCATGATCTCGGGGTCCTGGGATCGAGTCCCACATCGGGCTCTCTGCTCAGCAGGGAGCCTGCTTCCTCCTCTCTCTCTCTCTGCCTGCCTCTCTGCCTACTTGTGATTTCTCTCTGTCAAATAAAAAAAAAAAAGAAAGAAAGAAAACAAGGATGATGGGCACCTGGGTGGCTCAGTGGGTAAAAGCCTCTGCCTTTGGCTCAGGTCATGATCCCGGAGTCCTGGGATCAAGCCCTGCATCAGGCTCTCTGCTCGACAAGGAGCCTGCTTCCTCCTCTCTCTCTGCCTGCCTCTCTGTCTACTTGTGATCTCTGTCTGTCAAATAAATAAATAAATAAAAATCTTAAAAAATAAAAAAAAATAAGGATGAGAGAGGAAAAACTAAAAAATGAAATATAAACAGAAACATACAAATGAGCCAAAGTGGAGGGAGAATGAACTCAAATAACTTGTAGTGGAATAGTTGGACTATATCCCTTCAAGCTAAAGACAACAAGTGCTAATAATTATTGAAGTTCAATCAGTAGAGGGGTTTTTTCTCATAGATATATAGAGGGGCAGTTCTGAAACTACTTTCTGCATATTCCAGTATTAGGCAAATAATTCAATATACTATGGTCAATGTGAGTTTTCTCACTGACAAAAAGAGAGTTACAAATGTGGAAAAGAGGAAGGTCTGGATGATCCCTGCGGCCTTCCCAGCTCTGTCAGCTGAGAAGATCTAGAAGTGATGACAGCCATTTTCCATTAACAAAACAAAACAACTTTGGGACAGGGAAAGTACAACTTGAGTGGCAGGAAATAAGAATGATAGGGATGTATCAAAAGCACAAAGCAGCCAGATTGAAGGCCTTCTCACTAGTAAAATCTTGGAAATCTGAACATCATAGTGATAATTACAGTAACTTATATAGCCTATTGAATAAAATAAGAATCATGAGTCCATAGTGATATGCACATATATGTAGGAAGAGGAATCTCTTCTTTATTTTTTTAAGATTTTTATTTATTTATTTGTCAGAGAGAGAGAGGGAGAACACAAGCAGGGGGATCTGCGGGCAGAGGGAGAAGCAGGCTCCCCGCTGAGCAGGGAGCCCAATGTAGGACCTGATCCCAGGACTGAGGGATCATGACCTGAGCTGAAGGCAGATGCTTAACCAACTGGGCCACCCAGGCATCCCGAGAAAGCTCTTCTTTCTAGTACAAAAGCACTAGTAAATATAAAAGAAATGATGTATAGGGAAAGTCACTGTTCAGCAGCTGCCATTGAAATAATTGCTTCAGGCAAGAATCATCAATGGATGATAAACTAGTATGTACCAGTTTGAAGAGTCAACAGATATCTACATAGTCTCAAAGTTTCTCCCATTAGATATTTATTAATCACAATGAAAAAAGTAGTAACTTCTTAGGGCAGAATGAGGAGGACACAGCATCTCTTCTAGGTTTTTCCTGCTGAAAACGAGTAACCTGAATCTAATGATGAGGAAGCATCACACAAATTCAAATTGAGGGACATTTTATAATATAACTGGCTATAGACTTCAAAAATGTCAGTGTCATAAAATATGAAGCACTGCTCCAGGTTAAAGGAGTGAGACCAATAAAAGTGAGCAGCTTTTTTTGTTGCTGTCGTATTTGGTTAGTTGGTTGGTTTCTATAAAGAGAATTACTTGGACTATTTGAAAAATCTGTATATTAAATAATAATTTATATCAATGTTAATTTCCTGATTTTTTTTTAAGATTTATTTATTTGACAGAGAGAAATCACAAGTAGACAGAGAGGCAGCCAGAGAGAGAGAGAGAGGGAAGCAAGCTCCCGGCTGAGCAGAGAGCCCGATGCGGGACCCGATCCCAGGACCCTGAGATCATGACCTGAGCCGAAGGCAGCGGCTTAATCCACTGAGCCACCCAGGTGCCCCTAATTTCCTGATTTTGATGATCATATTTGTTATGTAAAAGAATGTCTTTGATTTTAGTGTGGATGCTTGAAATATTTAGGGGTAAGTAGCATCATCTCTGCAACTTTCAATTTTTATCTTTTTGAGAATCTTTGGGGTGAAGGGTCATCTTTGGAAATCTCCTTGCAACTTTCCTAGAAGTCTGAATGTATGTTAAAACAAAATGATTTTATTGTTGTCCTCATGTGGCTGATCTCGCCATTACGTACTGGGCATTTATCATGTGCTCTCTCCTCTACTTCCTCTTCTTTTCCATTCTACAGCATCTTCTACCCACTCATGTTGGTAACAAAAATGTGAGTTTGGGTGGAGTGGGCAACCTTTGATTCTCCTAACTCTCAGATGTAAAAAACAGATATATTTCCATTTTTGCTTAACTTTTACCAAATCCATCCTTCACACACAGTAGTAGTTGTTATAGGTACATATGCTGTTCTCATTATGTCATCTACCAAAGGTGACGGCAAGGATATGATGTGGGACGTTTGGACCAATTCCAACCCTTTTCTATAAATGTGTTCTAAAGCAAGAATACTCGAACAGCTATATAGTAGGTCCCATGAAGTCTAGGGGAGACTAAAATAGGTACTTTCGTACTTTTTAAAACTATCTATACACTTGAAGATGAGTTTGTGTGTACTATGTTTAAGTTGTGCAAATGTGTATGACTCATGCATGCATTCATTCATAAGAAGGCCCTTACGGAAAACCTAATACTTGCCAAGATTTACAGGTACATTCTATAGATTCCGAAGCTACAAGAAATGTTCCCTTTCTGGAATAGCATTTTTAGGAAAGAACAATGTGGTAAGTGCTATAATTGAATTATACATTATGTATTATGAGAACACAAAGGAAAACACAATTAACCTCACAATCGTTGATACTAAGTCACAGAAGCTTAAGTCAAAAAGCCATAAAAGACACCGAGACACCTAGCTGCCTTTGCCAAACTGACATCCTAAATCTTGTCTGTCGTATTCCTGACCAGTGACCATGGAAAGGGCCACAGTACCATCCCTGTGCCTTGGAACTGACTCAGAGACAGAAGCCAGGAGAAAACGGGACACTGAGGCAGGAATAGAGTTGACCTAGCCTTCCTCCTGGGTACCTCTACTTCCTATCTTTAAAATACAGACTTGCCACATAATATTTCAGTTATTTAAAAGATAATGGTGCTTAAAAAAATCCAACTGAGCAAAATTTTTGCACACAATTTCTCATATTGATGTGGGTGTGTGTGTGTGTATGTGTGTGTGTGAGAGAGAGAGAAAGAGAGAGTGAGAGAGAGACCAAGACAGAGAGAGTGTGTGTGTGTGTGTGTGTGTGTGTGTGTGCATTTCCAACTAGAATGTAATCCTCTCGGAGCACCTGGGTAGCTCAGTGGGTTAAAGCCTCTAACTTCAGCTCAGGTGATGATCCCAGGGTCCTGGGATTGAGCCCCACAACACATTGGGCTCTCTGCTCAGCAGGGAGCCTGCTTCCTCCTCTCTCCCTGTCTCTCTGCCTACTTGTGATCTCTGTCAAATAAATAAATAAAATCTTAAAAAAAAAAAAAAAAGGAATGTAATCCTCTCAATGTCTGGCATCTAAGTACACAAAAAGGTTGTTCAAAGAGGATGTGCTAACAACAGCTGGTTTCTGTAAAAGGATAATTAATGCTGCAATATTCAGTAAGAGTGAAACTCTGATACAAACTTAAACATTCAGCCAATTGTTAGGAAAATGTTACACTGAACCATATTATGAAAGGATTTTTTTACAGAGGTAGATTTATATGTGCTCATATAGAAGACTGTTACAGATATATTGTCCAATACACTTACAGTTATATTAGCATTGCAATGCTAATGAAGTATGAATCTCAATTTACAAACTTAGATATACAAGAAATGTAACTTTTAAAAAATAAGGAATTCATTTTCTTACTTACTTTTAACCTTACTTTTATGTGGTAATAGAAAATAAATTTCTGATATTGCATTTGAGTTCCAGGAAGGTTTATGTGAGCCAAGTTGTCGGTGAAAAGACCACTCATCCCTGGTTTTATCATCTATCATACTGGTATCCTAGAATCTATTCTTACCCTGTCTGGCCACCCATCTTAGGATCATGCCAATCATTTCTATGTCTTCCCTTTCCTGAGTTCACCTCTCCCAGCTACTCCCATGACCTTCCCAAGAGAGTCATTCCATCCATGCTAGGCTGCAGGAAATTCTGAGAGACTGTCTAAAGTCCAGTGGGTCTTATGCATACATACACGCAGTATGTATTGGAGATTGTCTCAAACCACAGGGAAAATGGTGGAAAATTCACCTTTGTCATTGCCAGAAAGAGCGATTTATGGCTTCGTTCTTTCCTTAAACTCCCAATTTGTCTTTATATTATATTACATCTTTTGTGGGCTTTTGTTCCTGAATCTTGGCTAAACTTCTTAGGCTTAACCTACTGGCCTCAAATAAATAAATAAATAAAACACAAACAAACAAATGAAAAACCCCACAAAACAAAAAAACAAAAACAAAACAAAAAACTCAAAACCTATTGGTCTCAAAAATATTGGGCATTTGCATTTTCTGTCTATCTCCTCATTACTATAGTAATTGGTTATGTACTCTTCTTTGGAATAAACATGAGGAGTACCTCTCCACTCAATGCCATTCATAAAATCATAGGTACTATACAAAAAATCAACAATAGAAGAAATACCAAGAGAACATCCCAGGACTAAGAAATATTCCT
Source organism: Mustela nivalis (assembly GCF_964662115.1). Lineage (NCBI taxonomy): Eukaryota > Metazoa > Chordata > Mammalia > Carnivora > Mustelidae > Mustela > Mustela nivalis. Next base: position 74,150,185 of record NC_139024.1, on the reverse strand, counting down.
ATTAGTGGGGCACCTGGGGGGCTCAGTTGGTTAAGTGTCCAACTCTTGATTTCAGCTCAGGTCATGATCTCAGGGTTGTGAGATCAAGCCCTGGGAACAGTGTGCTGGTATGGAGCCTGCTTAAGATTCTCTCCCTCTCTCTATGCCCCTCCCCCTCTATTAAAAAAAGAGAGAGAGAGAAGAAAGAAGTATTCCTATTACTGAAATAAACCAAATGTTCTTTCTTGCTGTCAAAGACCTTAATGCCAAAAACTAAATTGTATATAGACAAACACCTGGAATTTATTATAAATTTTTGATATAACTTTGACCATAATTTTGACTATCTTTTATATTAACACCTGATAGTGAAATGTAAAAAAAGTAAGTTCAACTTCTCTTAGATTAAGTTCCATTAATATTATAAATGTTTTCAAATGTTGGTTATTAATGGACAGAATAAATAAAATACTGCATTACTATAAAAAGCTAGCTACCTCCACTGACATTTCTTTTCCCCCTCGGGGCCTTGCCACCACCCCTGCCTGAGAGTCTACCTAGAAAGCAGGCACAACATCTCTACCTTGAAACTCCCTAAGCCTGCTTTTGTCCTGTCTCTTTACTACCAAGTTCACTTGAATTGGGGAGGCAGGACAGAAGACCTTCTTTCTTAGGAACCCACAAGGAAAGGTGTTGTAGTTTGAACACTGTAGAGAGACGCTTGCTGAGGCATGAGTAGGGAGGGCTGAGATCTAGAAAGGCAAGACCCTTGGCATGGGGCCAAGGCTGCTGGAAGAAGGACGGGCTTTTATCTTTACACAAAGGTGTTGCCAGCTGTCTAAGCCACTGCCCCTAGGAGGTATCTGCTCCACATGGTGCTTTATTGTAATTCATTCACCAAAAGGTGCCCTTTTTCTAATTTTCAGAGAGAAGCAGCATAAGTTGCCAGAGGTCCTTTCTTCATACATCTCTCTCCTCTCCCAAGAACTGAAATCTTTTTTTTTTTTTTTTAATCTCATCTTAAAAGCTCTAAGGCCTCTTCTGACTTACTATATATTCTTCCAAATCTCTTTCTATTCTCTGTGTCTTTCTATCCCCTCAGGGACTAGAAACTCGAGAATTAGAGACTCAAAAATCGTTTACTTCCTTTTTTTAATGTAAGCAGTTGGGTTATCTTTTCCCGGAGGCAGTGAACACCGAATGTGCTAGCTGATGGAGTGGTTGAAAGGGCAGGACCACCAGGAAATGCAGTGGAAAGAAAACCCCTCGGTTAATATTTCAAAATGCCATCTGCCATTGTGTGTGCATAGACTAGTTCTAGAAGGCTACACACTTGTCTAAACTGTTAGCAATAATTCCTCTCGGGAGTGAAATTTGGAGATGAGACCTGTATTTTTTGCTATATAAATTTCTGCACTGAAGTGTTTTTACAGGAGCTTATGCGACTTCCGCACATTTTTTTGAAAGGCAAACTTTTTTTCCAGAGGAAAAATGCTCCAGTGTACTTCCAGTGATGGTATTTAGAATGATGATTTGTTTGTTCTTGTTTCTCCCAAGTGTTTTGCGGTACGTCCACCTCTCTGTGTCAGAGAAAACTATTTTTAAGTTCTTGAATACTGGTTATAATTCTCACATTTTTTTTTTTGTGTACACATTTAGTTTTATTGTAACAAAGCAACTTGTACACTTTTAACGTTTAAAACTGAGCATCATCTTTCCTTTCCAGTGAAACAAAAAGAAAATTTTAAAAATAAACAGGAACAAAATTACAATAGAGAATGTCAATTCCAAATAAGATCCTACAAGTTCTGCTGATTCTCCCATCGAGTGGCAGGGCTCAAGTCATCATTAGGAGAGAGTTTTATTTTAAAAGTGTCATCTTAAACTGCAAGGATGTCCGTTAAACATCACAATTAAACATGCCAAAGGAGAAGCCATGTTGTCAAAATGCCCACTTAACCCACCCAAACATCTCAAACCCACCCTTTGCTGACCTTCTATAACCCCATTTTTTTAAGTTTTTTTTTCTTTTTTTTAAACAAGAGAAAGTAGACAGGTACATGTTGGTAAATGCTAACTGTCCATATTCACATAGAGACACAGTGTAATCTCTGAGCCCAATATACAGAGAAAGGAGGAAAAAAGCTAGAATTCTATGCACTACTACACAGGGGCCTAGCACCCTCCAGCTTCCAGCAGAGCTAAGGGAGCAGAAGGTTTTTCTTTTTTCCCACAGAGCACGGTGGTGTTGATTCCATAAAGTTTTTGTTTTTGTTGAGACAGGAAGGGACAAAAATGAATTTGGAACAAAAAGGGGTAGAGATTCTTTTCCCACTGTATTCTGCTCAAGGTATTTCCCCCCAAAATAAGCTGAGAACCATGGTATAAAGGGAGAGAAAAAGGAGACTTCAAAAAACAGGGCGAATGAGCACAAGAGGAGAAAAGAAAAAGAAAAAGGAAAAAAAAAAAAAAGACAGCAACTTGCTCCCAGGGACTGAAGAAAATTAAAAAAGGAAGGTTGGAATCCATCAGTGTTCCATTAGTCATCTTCCCCTTCATTCTCCTCTCCTTCCTCCCCCTCATCATCATCTTCATCTTCTTCACCTTCATCCTCATCTCCTTCTTCATCAATATCTTCCAATCCTTCTTCTTCTTCATCATCATCATCATCCTCTTCTCCTTCCCCTTCTTCGTCATCCATATCGGGAACCAAGTAGTACTGTAATGGATTTGGCCAAATATCATCTTTGATGACTTCTCCTAACTCATCTGCACCTGCATCAGAATGGTCAGTAAACCAGGTGAAGAAGCTCTCTGGTTCCTCATGCTGTCTCTTCCTGCTGGCTTTATTCTGTGTTTGACTTGAACGTTTCGTCAAATCCTTTCCAGATTTCCATTTGATTTCAGTGGACTTTGAAGATGGATCACCACTCTCATTCAGATGAAATTCTTTGGAGAGAACTTTATTTTCGAAGTAAGGGTTTTCATCAAAATAAAAATCTATTCTGTAACCTGATTTAATATCTTCAAATTCTGTCACTTCAACTCTTGTCAAATAATGCAGCGCCTCTTCATCCTCCTCCCCAAGCAGTGCAGACACTTGTGGATGGTTGACAAATGTTGTTACCCAAAAATTGGGGATTTTGGCGATCAATTCCGACCTCTTCTGAAAAAATGGTTGGCGGAGTTTGTTATATTTCTGTTCTACTTTCAAAATCTCCTCACTGGCTTGTTCATTAAGTCTGTCTATTTCATTTTGTACTTCATCAATATGTTCAATTGCTTCTTGCTGTTCTTTTTCTCCTCTATCCAAGTGCTGGGATGTTGACGTCTGCCCTAGCTTGGGGGCAGGGGGCTGTCTCGGTTTCTTCATTTGAGGCGGGAGCGAAGACTGGCGTTTGGGGGCCATGCTGCGAGGAAACTCCAGGAAACCTGGAGAGAGGCACGTCTGGAAGCTCTGATTCTATAATTCTCACATTAATGTGAGTTACAGAAATGGCAGTAGTAATTGATGAAAATAATATGGACTAAAATGTACATAATTTGCATAATTCAATATGATTTACTTCCCAGATCCCACACTGGAATGCCAATTTCCCATTTCCTTTCTGCAGATGAGAAAGGGCCAATACTTAACAGATAACAAGTCTAAGTCCCAAAGGGGGGCCCAAAGGAACAGAGCTAGGAGAACTGGAACCAGAGTTCCAGATCCCTAGATTTCATTCCAGTGTTATTTCTATTACAGAACATGCTTTCTCAGTTTGGGCTACTTCTTTCCTTTAGTCATAGAGGGACAATGCTGAGCAGAGGTGGGTTTACAGGAATGAGGTTTAAGCTTCAAGCACCTAGTCTGCATGGGCCCTTCTAGGGTCCTGGGAGGGCATGACATTAGGTTCATATGGGCACATGATTTTGTAAAATGTGCAACGTAATTTTTTTTAAACAGCAATTGGTTCCTCTTCAGGTTCTCCTTATACTAGGTGGTATTGGTAGCCTTGTGCCTTTGAGGATATGAGTTAAGGAGTGGTTGATTAAGCTGATTGATATACACAATTTCAGTATATCATTATTTATATGGTTTACAGTTAAGCTCCACGAAAGTTATTGCCAGATAGCTGCCCCAGTGTAGGGACAGATTCTAAGAATACTCTTACTGTCCACTGTGTCAATTCTACTGGTCTCTTGACACAAAGGTACAGAGCCAAAGGTTATTACATAGCTCAGTCTGACAGCATGTGGTGGTGGAGGTTGGAATTATGGGGCCAGAAACTAATATGTAGAAAATTCTTCCAATCATCAAGTGCATAAAATTTTAACAGAGGGTTTGGTTTCCATCAAGATCTAGTCAAAAGAGATGCTTTCTCCTCTCAGGAATATATTTGAGAATGCTGTACAGACAATTATAAAAGCTCCACATTTTTTATGGTTTATGGTAGCTGTATGAAACAGAATATTTCAGGATTGCTAGGTTTGAAGGGAAGAGACCTGTGACTATACCAAAAATAGAGCAGGTCTGTAATAGTTCAATAGCATGACAAGAGGTTTCCTCAATTGACAGTGGTCAACAGCAGTCTGCATGGCATTACTAATAATGATGGTGTTAAAATTTTATAAACTATAAATAATTTCTTAAATATCCAATCAACCCTAGGGCAAATTATTTTTCTATTCTTTTTACAGAACATTAAATTGATATTAAATAAAGACGCAGTTCAAAAAAAAAAAAAAGGCAGTCAGACTACAAAGCCAAAACAATATTTTAAGTATTATAGAAGTGTGGCAGACAGCTAGTTAATTTACAATTGCTCTTTGGGGGCTTTTTTTTTTTTTAAGTTTTATTTATTTAAGTAATCTCTACACCTAACATGGGGCTTGAACTCCCAATCTTAAGATCAAGAGTCATATGCTCTTCTGACTGAGCCAGCTAGGCACCCTTCCTCTTTTTAGACTTTTCTTTGGTATTTGTGACTTTGTGAGCTTTTATAAATGTGTGATCTTTTTGTATCTAATTTCATAAATTTTATATTTAAATTTATATTTATATTTAAATTTATAAAATTCACAAATTTTATAAATTTGTGTGATCTTTTTGTATCTAATTTCACATTCTTTTTTTGAAAGACAGTCCCTCTGTGTATGCTTTGGAAAATTATTTAACTCAGATTCACCACAGATGGTGAACACAGTTTTAGATCTTCTTTTGATGCTTGCCTCTAGCAACTTCGTTAACTCTGCATTTCACTGAGTTCCTATCCCACTTCTTTCTGCTTCATATCTCCCTCATCCTTGAAGGTAACATGCACAGAAGCCTTCCCAAGACACCTAGTTTAATTAATTGTTCTTTGTTTCAATTTCCATAGCAGCCGGTACTTAATCTCTGTCATCATATTTATCAGACTCTGCACCGGACTAATTACTCATCAAATACAACTTGAGGACCAATTATATGCCAGATTCTGTGCTGGGACTCAGTACCTCCTTTAGATCAGGACCTGCCCAGGCCCCTGTGTTTTAGAAGGCCCTCAAGCCATTCCCCTCCAAATGGGCTAAGGGTCTGCAAGGCAAAGGGGCATGCACATCCAAAATCCGATCTCCTTCCCTAGATCGTGTCTCAGCTACTTGGAATTCCAGAATTCCTAGCTTAAATCCGGAGTCTCCTTCTGTGTGGGTTTCTTCCACTGGCCCTTCATCCAGAGGGCTAACTTACCTCCAAGGGCCAAGGAGAAGGTGCTATTGCAGTGGGGGAGAGAATCCACAGAGCTTGGGTATAAGGGTATAAGGCTGGCATGTCCACACACATGCATGTCACCCCATAATAGGAAAAGAAAGGAACAAGCACTTAAGCACTTAGTAGCCCTACTTATATTCATGCCCTGGACCCTACATATGTCAATTATGGCCCTGCTAAGACTAGTTGAATGTCTCTGTCTTGCTTTTATCTCAAAGATTCCTAAACTTTTTCTGTCTCTGTAAGTTTTTTTCATAGCATAACTAGGAAAAAAGAAATGCCCAATAGTTCTACTTTGTAAGTAATTAGGTCTAAACACCCTACTGGTAAAAATTCACGTCATGTCTGACAGACATCATATTGTTTCCCTCAAAAACATAAAGTATCCTGGGGCTACCTGGGCAAGTCCTGCCCAACTTGGGGCTACCTGTGAATTTGTACTTGGATGCACAGTTTGAAAATCATGGTTTTATTCACTAGATTATGAGCTTCTTTGGAAAAAATGTTGTATTTCATTCATCCTGGCAAACTGTGTCTTTCAAAGATGACCACATTCTCAGTCCCACATGATTTCCTAGAAACTTATCACTCCCTCAATGAGACAGAAAATCTAACTCTCTTCCCTCCTGAATTTTGAGGGACTGGGGACTCACTTGTAATCAACAGAATGTAGCAACAAGGACACAGCTTGATTTGAATGGTTAGGTCATACAAGGTGATTAGCTTCCACCTTGATAGCCAGGACATCTGCTCTGAACTGCCCTGTAAAGGACCCAACTCTCTTGAGGCCATCATGCTGCAAGGAAGTCCAAACTAGCCCACTCAGAGACACCCCATGAAGCTGCTTGAAGGAAGATAAAGTCCTCAGTTCCTCCAACCCCCTTCTCTCCTAGGTCTGACCACTACCCTAGTGCAACCACAAGAGATACTCAATGACAGAACCATCCATCTGAGGCCTTTCTGAATTCCTGTCCCACAGAATCTGTGATCATAATAAAATGACTGCTGTTATTTTAAGCCATCAGTTTTGGGTGATTTCTTAGGCAGCAGTGGTAACTAGAAAACTCTTGGGGGAGGGAGCCTTAACAGCATGGTATTTTTTTTTTAATATTTTATTTATTTATTTATTTATTTATTTATTTATTTGAGATTGAGAGAGAGAGACTGAGAGAGCAGGAGCGGGAAGGAGAGGGAGAAGCAGGCTCCCCACTGGGCAGGGAGCCCAACTTAGGGCTTGATCCTTAGGACCCTGAGATCATGACCTGAGCCAAAGGTAGATGCTTAACCAACCTATCCATCCAGGTGCCCCAACAGCATAGTATTTTGAGTACTATGGAGGTTCAGTAAATGCTCATCCCATTGAATATAGAAATGAAAATCTCAAAATATTGATTAATCTGAATTTAAGTGATGATTGAAAAGAACAAAATTATAGATGTTTATTTCGAAAAATATGGGAAATCTGGTTAGATGTATACTGTATACTGATGCCATGGATATCAGAGTTTGAGTTTCCTCAGCGTTTTCATAAATCCCTTAGATGAGTCTGTTTCCTTGCCTTTTGTTTTTCTCCCCTTAAAAGGCAGGGAAAGAAGTCTAAACACTCATTTGCAAACTTGCTATAACATGAGGTCACCATAGGGGTTGTACATGCTGAATTTTCCATTCTAGTTAATTGAGGATTTTAATTAGTCAATTCGGACTAAGCAAGGTACTACTATAATTGGTGGATTCCAAAGGCCGCCATCTGTTCCCTTTGTGAATATTAATACTATGTCACGGAGAGTCTAGCAAGGAGAAGAATTTGCCCAGTAGGAATTTTCTTAACATTAGCAAAAGGTGAGTGCTTCAGAAATAAAAAGGAAGAGCTAGGAGAGCAAACAGACGAAAATTTAAAAAAAAGAAAAGAAAAAGACCAGGGAGAAAAGAAACAATCGAATTATTTGGTATGTTAAGTGAATCAACTGAATTTAACCTGAGACGTCAGTTTGTGCCTGGTGTTGTTTTTCATTGGAGTGGAGGGAGGTAATTAAAATGCCATGTAGCGGCTTGCCTTGTATGCATTTCTAAGCATAATTCAAACTCTTATGAATCTGTCCTCTCAAAGAAATGGCTGATTATAGAAACAGAACAAAACCTCTTTGATCCCTCTTGTGATACAACTAGGTCATGAGAAGCCGAATTCCAAATATACTCTGTTCTGGATGACTCTTCGTGGAAAGTCTGACTTGGGGAGGTTTTGAAATGAACAATGACAGAAACCAAGGCAGAATATAAAGCAAAAAGACTTGTTGGCATGAAAAAACACCAACTCTGCGAAGGTTACCTAAATGGACTTTTTGTTAAAAATGACTTGTTTTCTAACATCCTTCAAAATAGATTGTTTTCTAACGAACAGTGCCTTAAAGGTATAATAATAGATATCAGGTGTGTGTAAAGATAGATGAATAGATTGTGCCATGCAAAAACCCATAATATCTTGGGTACTTGTGGGAAAAAAAAAGTATGGAATACTTATGAGTTTCTCATAAACTTCAACCTGTTTTGCTACAGGTTTTATTATTTAAAACACTTAAATGTATGTTTGTATTCTAGTCAGAGGAAACTTGTGCTTTTGGAATTAGTTGTATCTCTCTCTAAAAGCAAAAATGTAATCAAAATACCTTGTGGACAACCTAATTTTTTTTTAACAGTTCCTGTAAAAGAAGATGATTAGGGGCACCTGGGCAGCTCAGTGGGTTAAAGCCTCTGCCTTTGGCTCAGGTCATGATCTCAGGGTCCTGGGATCGAGCCCCACTTTGGGCTCTCTGCTTGGCAGGGAGCCTGCTTCCTCCTCTCTCTCTGCCTGCCTCTCTGCCTACTTGTGATCTCTGTCTGTCAAATAAATAAATAAAATCTTTTTTTAAAAAATGTGATTAGGATGAGGCTATATATTCATTAAGGTTTTCTTCCCCTTGCGAAGGACAGGCAACCACATACAAACTCGCTTAAAAACAAAAGGGACCCAACGGCTCATAAAACAGTAAGATTCAGTGTTAAGATTGTTTTCAGGTATAGCTCAGTCAGGGACATGGCTCTCTTTGTCTACAATTTCCTTGGTTTTGCCCTTCTTTATAATGCCATCGTCAGGCATCCTTCAGAATTCCAAAACAGCCTCCCAGGAAGGAGGGTTTCATGTGTTCTCACATCTCAGTATACTCCCAGGTTGATCAATCCCAGCAGTCTGGGCATACGTAATCCTAGAGCAAGCACAAGGGGCATGTTCTGATTGGCTGGTCTATCCCAATTCAGGGTGTACCCCTGGACTAGAGTCAGGTCAATCTCACCTCAGCTAATGGCTATGACCTGGTGATGGGGGTGGCTCTTCAAAGGAAAATTTGAGTATTGTCACTTAGGGGGCAAGGGGTAAATAGGTACTGGGAAGATAATCAGTGTTCACTCCAGGTAGTTCTCAGCAACTGTCAGAGCAGCTATTCTATTTTCTGGACAAGAATAACTATGTGAAAGTATATGATTTTCATCAGAGAAAATAATTCTTCTATTTTAAATTATATTTATAAAATGTAGAAATAATGAGTTTATCAGAAACAAAGAATCAAATTAGCAAAGATTTCAACCAAGGGAAATGGTTTACGACAATAGCTTTGATTCTTTTAAAAACTACTTATGTGTATCAGGTGCTGTGCTAGATTCTAGACACCAAGGATCTCTTTACTATTTCTACACTAATTCTACATTACAAAAAAAATTACCTATCAAACAAACAACAAAACTATTCATTTGTCTTTCCATTTTAAAGATTAATCAAAAACATATAAATTATTAGAAATCCTAAGAGATTAAAAAATGACATACATGTTAAGAAATCCTAAAAGGTAAAAAATAAAACTTTGAAGACAGTTGAAGTACTGAAACTTTGAAGAGAAGTGACATTTTTATTAGTGATATCCAGAGTCTTTGTGATATAAATAAATATATTATTTATCATTGTGATATAAATATCTATATATATTTTTGTGATATAATCATTGTGATGTAAATATATTATTGTGATATAAATAAAAATGTTATTCAATAAAAATAATGCCTAAGGGATACCTGGGTGGCTCAGTTGGTTAAGCGGCTGCCTTCAGCTCAGGTCATGATGCCAGTGTCCTGGGATCGAGTCCCACATCAGGCTCCTTGCCCAGCAGGGAGCCTGCTTCTCTTTGTCTCTTCCTGACACTCTGTCTGCATGTGCTCGCTCTCTCTCTCTCTCTCTGACAAATAAATAAATAAAATCTTTAAAAAATAATAATAATAATAATGCCTAAAAAGCATTATTCAAGATTAAAATAAATAGTATGTATGTGATCTTTCTGGACTTTTAAAAATTCTTTTCAATTGGGGAGGGTATGTGCTTTGGTGAGTGCTGTGAAGTGTGTAAACCTGGTGATTCACAGACCTGTACCCCTGGGGATAAAAATATATGTTTATAACAAATTAAAAATTAAAAAAAAAAGTATTTTCAAAAAAAAATATTCATGACCACTACCGTGACTCACTGATATTGTGATAAAAGGGCCCAGATTGGGAACAATAATCGTAAGATAAAACAAAAATGAAACAAAACAAAAAAATGTAGACGTTAACACATAAATCATATAATCCTATGCACTGCTGCTGATAAATTTAAAGCTCACTTCTCCACTAAATCATGCTCTACCACTCTGACGAAGGGCCTGCAAGTTTCTCATTTGCCATTTAATTCCCTACAGGAGTCAGACTGAGCCATTCTGACTCAATCTGAGCTCAACCTTCAATTGCTTCTTCATCATATGACCTAAGGGTGCCATTGGGTATGCAGTATGCAGAATTAACCTTAAGAATTAACATCTTTAGGATTCAAGTAGTTTATACCACTCACAAATTTCTAACAAAGAATAGCCTGTATTTCATACATTAGTTGAAAACCTAGCAGAAGTGTGCACAGGACTAGCCAAGCACACAGTTGACCTTGTATCAGCAATGAATGCATGTTGAGCACCCACTTCCCACTTTTCATATTTCCATCCTGCCACCACACAGACAACCTCTGTTCGAATGAGCATTTTTACTAAATATTTCACCTCCCACAAAGCAACAGTGTATAAGATTTATATAATTAATGTTTTTAAGGGACTGTTAGAGCCTTGTCTGAAAGATGCCTTTGAAGAGGAAAGGATTGTTGATACTGTGATGTCCTGGATTTTTTATCCTTATCAAGACTGCTTCTATGAGGAAAAGCTACAGAAATGATTGATGGGACCATTTTCATTCAGCACAATTACAGGTGGTAAAACACTGCTGTGGGACTCAGGCAAGAATATGTCCCTTGGCGACAACAACAGTACACACATGTATCCTGTCAATCACTAAGAATGCAGGTACCATACTTTATAGACCAGGGATAATGTTAATTCCATCCTGCTTACAGTGTGCTTTGTAATGATAAAGTTCAAGGAAATTTGCAAGAACCATAATTTAGCAAGGTGTGAAATGAAAGCTATATATAGGAAAATTGACACATTTTGAAAAATTCAGACATCATCTCTATTCACCCATTAACCAAGAAGAGTTGACATTCAGTTTCAGTGGTACGAATGCATTTCCCCATACAGATTATTTTTGTTGTTATTTAGGGAAGAAGGAAAAGGAAACTGACCTTCATTGAGAATACACAACGGACTATATATATATTGCTAGGAGGTTTCATGTTATTTATCTTATTTGATCTTTAAAACAACTGAGTGATGTATATTTTACAGCTGAAATTAAGTCCTAGAAGAAAAATTAATACAGCTAGGATAACACAGGCTACTAAGTGACAGAGCCAAGAACTTAAGTCTGTATGATTCCGAAGTCCACATGATTCCTAAGCCATTGCTCTTTCCATTATACATAAAACAGGGAAGAATAACCATCACCAATCTAATACAGTTGACACTTGATCAACATAGGACTTAGGGGTGCCAACCCTTACATAGTAAAAATTTGCATATAAGTTTTGACTCTCCAAGAACATACCAACTAGTAGCCTAATGTTGACCAGAAACCTTACCAATAACAATTAGCACAAAATTTGTATATGTATTATATACTATATTCTTATAATAAAGTAAGCTAGAGAAAAGAAAACATTATAAAAATCAAAAGAGGAGTGCCTGGTTGGCTCAGTGGGTTAAAGCTTCTGCCTTCGGCTCAGGTCATGATTCCAGGGTCCTGGGATAGAGCCCCACATCGGGCTCTCTGCTCCGCGGGGAGCCTGCTTCCTCCTCTCTCTCTGCCTGCCAAATAAATAAATAAAATCTTTCCAAAAAATAAATAAAAATCAAAAGAAAGAGAAAATATACTTACAGTACTGTACCATATGCATAAAAAAAAATCCATACATAAATGGATCTGCACTGTTGAAACCCATGTTTTTCCAGGGTCAACTGTAGTTTCTTTCTTCCAGGAGCTTGTCTGTACCTCTGCAAAGACTAAAAGAAACATAACTTTTTCAAATAAATTATTCTTAAATACCCATGGAGTTTTCTCATAACATGCCAGTCTCGTTTCTCTTTTCCATCCCTGACCTGTGGACTAGCATCCACAGTTTAGCTTTTTAGCATTACTTACATTAAGTCTCTATTTTAAAATGGTACCTGATTTATACCTACCCCTGCCAATCAGACACACACACTATCTCCAACACTTCCACAATTAATGGGCTCAGTAATGTCATTGCTATCGCAGGAACTCCAAAAAGAAAGAAAATTAATGGGTCCATCAGCAAGGACAGAAATAATATGTGACAAAACAGAAATGCCTTCAGGAAGCTTGGATGGGCAGACAGACTCAAGGAGCTGGCCCTCAAGTCAAAAATACATTAACCCTCTGTAGACTAGAATTTGAAAAGAAAAACAGCAAATCATTTAAGCCTGCAAACATCCTTTTCCCAGAGTGCCTGGATGGCTCAGTTGGCTGAGCAACTGCCTTTAGTTCAGGTCATGATCCTGGAGTCCCAGGACTGAATCCCACATCAGACTCCCTGCTCAGCAGGGGGTCTGCTTCTCCTTCTGAACTCCCCCCCTCTGACGCTTGCTCGCTCTCATTCTCTCTCTCTCTCAAATAAATAAATTAAACCTTTAAAAAAGAATCCTTTTCCTAAAATACACATTCTTTTTTTTTTTTAAAGATTTTATTTATTTATTTGACAGACAGAAATCACAAGTGGCAGAGAGGCAGAGAGGGGGGGGGAAGCAGACTCCCTGCTGAGCAGAGAGCCCAATGTGGGGCTCCATCCCAGGACCCCGGGATCATGATCTGAGCCAAAGGCAGAGGCTTTAACCCACTGAGCCACCCAGGTACCTCCTAAAATACACATTCCTACTAAGAGGCATCTAACATTCCCAACTTAGGGACAATTCAGACTGTTTTCCCTTAGGGACAATTCAGACTATTGTTTGTTGGTCAAGCACCTGCCTTCAGCTCAGGTCATGATTCCAGGGTGCTGGGGATTGAATCTGGTCCTGCATGGGGTTCCTGCTCAGTGGGGAGTCTGCTTCTCCCTCTGCCCTTTCCAAGCCCAACCCCCCCCCCGCCCCCTGCTCATGCGTGGTCTCTCTCCTGCAAAAATAAAGAAAATCTTTAAACTTAAAAAAAAAAAAAAGACATTGAGAAAATGATTCTAAAGTTCTTCCAGAAGTATAAGCATTTTTTTTTTAAAGTAATCTCTACACCCAACCTGGGGTTGGAATTTATAAATCCAAGATCAAGAGTTGCATGCTCTACCAACTATATAAATAGTTGAAGGGATACACAAAATGCAGTATTACGTACAACGGACTATTGTTCAGCATAAAATCATGATATATACTACAACATGGATGAAAACATGCTAACAAAACAAACTGAGATAAATATAAATGTATATTTTTAATATATGAGACAAACATTAAGTGCCTTGGTTTATGTTTAGCAGCTTTGACTAAGTAATAAAAAAAAGACAACTATCTCAAGAGAAAAGTTAGTTATAATTTAAATAAATTAACAGTCACAAAAAATTATAAAATTAGCCATTAAGATTACAAAAAAAAACCCCTAACATCTTTAATAATAAAAAAACTAAAATTAAAATGATAGATAGTATTTCACCTATCAGGCTGGCAACTATGGAACTATCTACTGTTGATGATTATTCAGAAAAATGAATATTCTTACACACTGCTGGCAGAGCTATAAATTGGTCCAACTGTTATTAAAGGTAATTTGGCAGGAAATATCAAAACTGATTACAATTTGAATGCTGTTTGGTTATCTGATTCTCTTCTCGATAATTTAGATTACAAATAAAACATGTGCACATTTTTTTACCTATAAGGTTTCTCTAAACTTCAGCATTTTTTATAATGGAAAAAAGTTGTAAACATTTAAATGCCCAATAAGAAACAGCTAAGTAAATTTATGATACATTCATACCAAAGACTACTACACTCTCAGGGGAAAAAAAGTAAGAGGTTATGGACTATTTAATAAAGTGGAGGAAATGTTCACTATACTAATTTAGGTTTAAAAAGCAGTCTACCAAATAGCATTAGGCAAAATGACTTCATGTTTTGTGAAAATGAAAAAATATATAAAATTGGGGGCGCCTGGGTGGCTCAGTGGGTTAAGCCGCTGCCTTCGGCTCAGGTCATGTTCTCAGGGTCCTGGGATCGAGTCCCGCATCGGGCTCTCTGCTCAGCGGGGAGCCTGCTTCCCTCTCTCTCTCTCTCTCTCTCTGCCTGCCTCTCTGCCTACTTGTGATTTCTCTCTGTCAAATAAATAAATAAAATCTTAAAAAAAAAAAAAAAAAGAAAAAAAAATATATAAAATTGGAAGGATAATCATCCTTATAACTAATGTGATTGATTATCAGATTAAATGGCAATTTATATGTTACTGCTAACTCAATTTACTATTTTTTCTGCAATAATCATATATTGGTACTATATTATAAAAGAATAAGACATGGTTTCAATTTCAATAAAGAAATAAAAGGTAACAAGGAAGTTGGTCCCCTATTCTCAGGACCCACAGTTAATTAGCTAAAATATCTGTCTCTTTTCATGTGTCAAGCATATTACCAAGCACTTGACACCCATTATTTTATATGTTCCTTAACCTTTATTAGGTATCATTAACCCCTGAGGTCCTAGTTTCTGAAAAAGGACTGTGCTCAAGGCCATGTGGCTAGTGACAGAGTTGGGAATGACCCCCTAGTGTTGGAAGCCAAAGTTTATATCCTTAACCACAAACATTCCTGTTGTTAAGTATTTAGGCTTTTTGAATGTAGACCCTCAAAATAAACAAACAAAATACACACACACACACACATATACACAACCAAACCAAAACAAAAAAACTACAAAAGCTGCTATGAGATTTGGCACTCCAAACAATACATTTATAAATGATCTTTGGGAAACAAATTTTTCTCAAGCTGTGCATTGCTTCTACCTGTTTGCACTGGCTGTATCTGTGTCACATGCATCTTTTTGGGAGGCAATATCCAGTAATGGGTAAGAGCACTGGCCGAGTTTTGGATTTCTGGAGTCAAGTGGTAGCCTCTACCACTTATTACCCATAAACCCTTGAGCAGTTATTTAACCAGTCTGATTTCTCACCAGTAAAATAAAGATGATGATTGTCCTACCTCAAGGAGTTCCGGTGAGGATTAAAGAAATGAAGCCACATAGTGCTTTGTTAGCTAATTGACACAAAGTAAGCACTTGCTAAATGGTAGCTATTCTGATCATTAATGTAATCTCTGGATGGTAAACTCCCCCCACACACACAAAAAAAATCACATGTCACATGGCTTTTGAATTCCCTAAAGAGCTCACTAGATGATTGAACAGTAGATTGAAGCTGGATGTAAGGTAATATCCTATGCCAAATCTCAGCACTACAAGTTTTCCACTCTGATTCAATAATTCAATAATAATCCAACCTTGTTAACCTTTGTTCACTAATAGGAGGTCTATTTTATTCTTACCTGCCATGCAAGGACTAAAAGAAAATCACTATTTTAAGGCTGTCTTGCATTTCTTTCTTAAATGTTACTGTTGTTTATTGATTGAATATTCAATATTTGAATGCAAGTTACTTTCACGTCCATAGGGCCTTTTATGAGTTTAAAAACAGTTAGTTAAAGGACACCTGAATTGTAACATCCCTAAATATTTATGGCACCCTGTAGAAAAGAAACTGTAACTTACTTTTTTCTTTCCGCAAGAAAGTAGCAGGAAAGAATCAAGACTCAATCGTCCACTGCAAGTACCTGATCTGGGTAAATCTGTGATAATTTGCAGTGTTCATGTACACCAGTTACTCTGAAGTCAATGAAGCTGAAAAATCTCACTTTTAGAAAGTTCTCTTAATCCTTGACAGTATATTGGGGCGCCTGGGTGGCTCAGTTGGTTAAGCAACTGCCTTCGGCTCAGGTCACGATCCTGGAGTGCCCGGATCAAGTCCCGCATCAGGCTCCCAGCTCCATGGGGAGTCTGCTTCTCCCTCTGACCTTCTCGCCTCTCATGCTCTCTCTCACTGTCTCTCTCTCAAATGAATAAATAAAATCTTTAAAAAAAAAAAAAATCCTTGACAGTATAACTCTGTGCCGACTTTAATAATGACATGGCAGATTTTTAAACAAATCTATAAATATCAATGTGCAAGTCATGGCATAATTCTGTGAATACTCCACAAAATAGACAGCGAACACATTCTTTCATCTAAACTGGGTCATATTAAATAAACCCAAGAAATGTAATTAAATACTATGAGTTTCTCAAAGGCCAAGTTAACAATCCTGACAATTTTCTTCCAGTGGCCAAAAGACTGACACAGAAAAACAAGGAGTATCAAAAATTCCATTTAGAAACGCAAATTTTCCTGGAATTTTTCTTCTACTGCAATGTTTTCAATTCAAATTAATGATGACAAAACAAGGAAGAAACATGCTTGGATCAGTCTAATTAATTATGGCTCTTGCAGGCAGGCAAGAGTCTCCGCGATTTGGCTACAACCTAATTCATCTCCCCCAGACAACTCTCTCCCTTCTACCCACCTCTTCTCCATATTCGTCACTCAAGCTAAGGATCATTTCTTTCCCTAAGAATGACCTACGTCTTCAGCCTCTATGTATCTTTGCAAATGCTGCTCCCTCTCCAAGAAAGTGTGTTTAGGATTGTCGCTATTCCAGACATCATTTAAGACTCTGCTCAAATGCCACTTTTTCTTTTAACCCTACGATTGCACCAAAGGATAGATAAAGGGTTAGACAACACTCCTCATAATGTTTGACAGCAATACAAAGACATCTCAATAAACATAGTATCTAAATGAAAACTGTGCTTTTTATATAAGTGGAAACTGAAGACAAAAATCCTTGGGTCACCCCCACCCTTCCAACAGGATCACTGCCTCTAATCCTATACAAAAATTTTGGAACTACCACTGATGAAATAACTCTCTAAAAATTAATTTTTCACTTTATGCCACAGCATGCAGATTTCTTTTACTTCGGCCTTGAGTAAATCCCATCTTGTGTAACAGTCCGTTGTGTTTAGACTCCTGTATTATTTCTCCTGCTATTTCTGGAGAGCGGGAATTTGGTCTCATTCACCACGTATTACCCACACTGCTTAGCAAGGAAAAGCTCAAAGTAGGTATTTAATACCTCAGTGGTCTGGAAATGAGGACAAATTTAAGAAAGACACAGTCCAAAAATTCAGGCATGATTAATAACTGAGTCTTACTACTTTCAAGTACACAAACTAAAAATTCTGTTAGTGATCTGTGTTCATACTCTCTTTGGTTTCATTTTTTGATCATTTCCCCACAGTTCTGCTTATTTAGCCCCTACTGTGATGTTCCCCCACATAGTAGTTCTCAAACTACATTTTTGAATGAGAACAGTATTTCATTGTTAAAATCAAAGTGTAGACATTCTTTTCCCAATTCACACAAAAACATTAAGTTATTGTTAGAATTTTTCAATTTTAAATTTTGCTCACAGCTTTGTTATCACAACTGGAATCTATGTAAACACATATATAGTTAATTTATCAATATTTCATGGGTTCACACAAATAGAACATGATCTTTGAGGTGTTTCACCTGAACACCAGAGAGACTCACTCTCCCAACCCTTTAATATAACAAACAGTCTTATTCCCCTTGCACCAAGAGATTCAAAATACTAAAGTCTGCTTTCCCAAGGGTGTGTATTTTAAAAATTGAAGAAACTGATTTAAAAATATAGATGACAGAATAGAGATATTTCAATATCTAAAATAAACTTAAATATAATGAATGCAATTTTCAGAAATAGAGAAAATACAAAACCTACAAAATTTGTAAATTCCATGTTACAAATGGTAGTTTAATTACACAATGCAGCATCTTCCTCTATGACTTGAACTACTGGTCTGTGCCAGATATTACCATAGTCTCTTTATATTAACAATCAAGTCATGTCAATTTAAAAACTTTGAATTATTTTGCGCTTTTTATATGCTGTTTACAGACTCTTCTGTCTACTTATAGATAAACACTTAAGTGTCCATAAACAACATTTGTATGGGTTTTCTATTTGCTGTCCATATCTTGACCTATTTTCAGACTTAATTAATTAATATGTTCCTGTTGAGACTATTCTAGCAAAATCCTGATAGCCTTGAGAAATAAACTTTACAATGTTCTCGGTTTTGATTCATGCGTGATTCAATAATTCCCTAGGACTCTCAGATTAAAAGTGCTATGGAAACACCTTTATTACATATTCAAGGTGCACCTTTCTTACCTATTCAAGGTATACCTTTTTTACATATTCAAGGCACAGTACACAGTTTTCTCCATCCTACAGCTGAGCATGTTAGCTCTCTGGTAAGCACCACAACATTTTCTTTTCAAAGAGGGTGTACTACCTTGATGAATGTTGCAGTTCCTAAGAGAACTGTTATTTTTTTTTTTAAAGTATTCATCTCCTAGAAATGGAATGAGCTATTACTTAAGACCAAAATCTATCTCTAAAAAATATTTTATCTCTGGGGCACCTGGGTGGCTCAGTGGGTTAAGCCGCTGCCTTCGGCTCAGGTTATGATCTCAGGGTCCTGGGATCGAGTCCAGCATCGGGCTCTCTGCTCAGCAGGGAGCCTGCTTCCCTCTCTCTCTCTCTGCCTGCCTCTCCGACTACTTGTGATTTCTCTCTGTCAAATAAATAAATAAAATCTTTAAAAAAAAATATTTCTATCTCCAATGTCCACAATACACTATTACATTAAATTATTTTGAAGGGTATAGGCAGAAAAATTTTACAACATCTGTTTTGTCTTTCAACCAACAGATCCCCGGAGTTAATTAAATTTGTATCTGCTAGAACCAATATAGTCCCGTCTTGCAGGGGGCACATAGGGAACTTGCTATTTTTCTATGTTTCTCATAAAGTATGTACTTCAATAGGTTAGCAAAGCATGAAGGTCCAAAAATAGCCTGTTATTTTTATTTCCACAGAAAATCTAAAATTAGCAACATCTTCTTTCCAATCTAGGAGAGTTCTCCTCCTCAAAAAGTCATCTATCAATTTTAAAATAAGCAGACAAGGGCATAAAATGTGCACATATCTAATAACATTTCCAATGAAAGTATTATGGAAATATAGGTGCTCATCTGCATTCTAGAGAGAAATAATTTTACTCATATTTTTCTCAGCATTTGGTATTTCAGAAACCTATAGTGTTTCTTTCACTCTCATCAAATAATGCCAACCAGCCAGTTCCAGTAATCTTTTATTTAATTTTTTTTCTAAAACTGGAAGCAGACACTTTTCTACGGAGAATTTAGATTTTTGTAACTGTTTAAGGTACTGGTCCTATTTATGTCAATTAATAAACTTGAGAGCTTAATAGATGGCTCATTCAGCTATTAGGAGATAAACTACTATCTTCATTTATACATAATATGAATGTTCATGTTGTAATTAATACAGATACTTGGAAGAGAACTTTAGATAAAGAAAATAATTGTTTTAAATAAAATTAAAAATTTAAAGTCTGTGAACAAAGCAGTCATGCAGTTTTAAAAGTCAGCTACTGGATAAAGTTTTTCTTTTTTGAAAAACAGATGTGCTTCCTCTTTTCTGGTTACAAGAATTAGAAAACTCACTATGTTTCTCTTTCTGACTTGGCTGCCAGGAAGCTCAGAGCTAAACTAAGATCCCATTAACAGTAAATGCTTTTCCAGCTTTTAAATTCATGGTTGTTTATTGCTATTTTATTACACTAATGAATTTAAATTCTATATATGTGGAAAGAAGCAGGAAAATCATTAATTTCAAAAGCAATTTCAGTTCAAACCATTTATTGTGTACCCCCTACTCCAGAGGATTCCGATGTAGTTAGTTAAAAGATATATATATATATATATATATATATATATATATATATATATATTTCCACGAGAGAAGTGAATATATCTAACCATACCCCGGGCGGGGGGGGGGGGGGAAGAATTCCAGTCAAACCAACTTCAAGAAAACAAAAATTCAAAAGAATCTCCTTGAAAGAAAACCCTGCCAATATTAATTTAACCCTCACAAAGAAGCTGACAGTGAGTGTAGTTATCTTTTGGCTATGGCTTATAGGGGTAGGGAATACTAGTTACTTAATTATATAACTTTCTCAAGGGTCCAGCAATAAAACCAGATTTCATTCTTCGGCATGTTCTAAGAATTAATAACACCATTAATGAAATAAAAGCTTTTAAATAAACTATCCCTTAATAACAGAGATCAATTTAAACATTCTAACTACTAAGAAAGGAGGCTTTAGGTCTAAGATTTCCAACCTCAGAGTTTTTGATGTAACAAATAAGTAGCACCTATTGGGGTGAGCCAAGAAATATGATGCACTTTATGTGACCAAGCAAGAATAATTGTAAAGCAGTTCCTTTTTATAGTTGACTTCAAGGTTGGTGGGCCTAGTTTGCCCTTGCTTTCTGCTTTGTTTTACTTTACTTTACTGGCTTGCTAATATGTATCCTGTATTACGTGACCCTAGGTTGGCCTGCCTTCTGCCAGCCTGATGTTGAGAAAGGTATTAAAATTTACAAGGATCTTGCCCTTGCCCTCCACCTTCAGGGTGCAGCTTTTTCACACACTCTAAAGCACTGCCAGCTCACAATAGCTTTGCAATCAGGGAGGGCAGCCCAACAAAGCTGCCCACAGATGCACGTGCTTGTCACCTGCCCCAGCAATTGCAAATAGACTACCACTTCTCAGAGCAACCTGTTGGTCTTCCCTTTGCAAGAGAAAGCTCGTTAATAATTATAATATATATTTCAGACAGGCCCAAAGTTGGATTTCTTAATTTGAACTATATGCACATAGGCTTCTCAGACTAACATAGTCTTTACATAAAAGAGCTGCCTACAATTTCACTGAGAACCAAGTTAAACCATATTTTTAAAGTGGTGTCATGTCTTGGTGACTTTCTAAGAGAAGCCAAACTTTGGAATGGCAGACACTTTTTAAGTAACTGTAAAGAGCATCTCAAAGGATTCAGAGAGGTTACAAATAGCTAAGTGTGTGACAATTGATCTTGAAACATTAGAGTGCTCTAATGAAGAAAAAAGCATGAAACATTAGAGTGCTCTAATGAAGAAAAAAGCAGACCAAGAAGATTTCTTTCTTTCTTTTTTTTTTTTTTTAAATCCTAGGTTCCTTCCCTAAATGGTGCAAGGAGAATTTCAGAATTACAGCAAAGTAAGCACTTCATTAATCTGTTCAAGAAAACCCATGTTTTGTGGGACAATATAAAACTAAGTCAAGATCGCCAAACTTAGAAACACAGGTACAAAAACTGTAATTTAAACAGCTGCAAAATTAAATGGGTCGAAGAGTTGGGGAGGGGGATCAAGGACATTGAGCCTGATGTTTCCACATCTTGGCATTCTATATCTGACTCCCACGACTTTCAGTGAGCTAAATCACAAACACAAAACATGGGCTAAATGACTAATTTCGGGAAGATGGCAGGTTCCCCCCTCCTCCATTCCCTTTAGATCCTCGTCCTGAGCTTTCTCTCCTAATGGCATTTCGTCTCTCGGAAAGTCTCTCCTATCTTTCGGTCTCATTATCTCATTGTACAAATCTTTGAAAAGGAAAGAGCCGTGGTTTGCTCTGTGCGCCGACATCTTTTCTTCTGCCCGGGCTCTTAGTAAGCCTTCAACCAACTTTCACTGAAAAGGATGTCGCTGAGGGGCGATGAGGCTTGAAATCCTGCCGTTCTCTCATTCTCTTTTCTTTCTATCCGCACAGGCAACCCCTCCATCCCCCTCTATCTCCCGACAATCCACTACCGTTTCTAAGTAAACCGGGGCGTTTCCTCCCTCTGTTTCTTCCTCTGACCCTAGAGTTACTTTTAGTAGAAGATCAGACAAGACGCCTAACCAGGGGATAGTCAAATGGAATACTTGAGGGGAATAAAAGACCTAATTGAAAAATCCCATGCTGCCTAATCGCGGCTAAGTATTTTGCAGATAAGTGAGGATATTATTCTTTTGGTAGTGCTCAAAACACGGAGGTCTCTTGACCTATGCATTCTTGTTTGTTTAAAGGATTTATATAGCGCTTACCATGTGCCGGCACTCTTCCAAACACTTTTTAAAATATGGCCCTTTTTGCTTAAAGAAGTTTTCTAAGCGACATTAAATCCGCGTGTGCTTTTCGAACGTCCCTTGTGTACTTTTTCTTATAACACTTTACAGCAGTTAAGTCTTCAAAGACAAATATGGAAAGATTATAACCAGTTGCTAGTTTATTGCAAGCAAACCATTTCCCTCTTCGCAATTTTTCACAATTATGGTAATCAAATGCACTAATATAGTGAGAATGAACTCTCTTTTTTCAGTGAGGATCTCAGACTTTGCGTCCTGCGTTGGTTTATTTGCTCGCCTGGCAAACGGTAATTGCACCTATAAGCCCTCACTTTCAGAAAAATGTGCAGCCTTCACTGGAAGTCGTGAAGGTTGAATTCGCGCCAGGCCTGGTGCAGCGCATTCACCTGTGGCCGGAGCTGACTGGCCACTGGCACATCCTCCTTTGGAGGTGGGACGGGCAACCAGTCGGTGGGGCTCAGCACTGCAGGGCTACGGGGATCCCGAGCGGGTGGCTCAGGGGAGGTCGGTGGCTGTAGGTAGGCGACCCGCTCAGCTTCGCTCGGTGCGCTGAGCTCGCCAGCGCTGCAGAAGAGCAGAGGCCCAGAGACCCGCGCGGGCTGGGCACCCACCCTGAAGCAGGCAGCCGAGGTGGGGGTGGGGGGTCGCTGCCCCCTCCCCCCCTCAGCGTCCCCGGCGTCCTGAGCTGACCTGGTCCAGCCCACCAGGGCCTGCCCGGCCCCCGCCGACTGTGTGCTTTGCCCGAGGTTAAGTTTCAGAAGTCAGGATGAAACGTTTTGGGTTTCTGTTCACACAGTTATTGCAGGCACCGCGGTGGGGACCGCACAAAAGAGACGAGGGCTTGCGGAGAAGGGGGTTTTGTGTTTTAATGAGGGCTTAACACGCTGGCTGCAAGTCCTTCCCGCTCTCCCCCGCCCAACCCCCGCCGGGCCCAGTCTTCCCCCGCCGCATCCTTTCCTCTCCTCCTCGCGGCCCCGCGCCGGTCTTGTGTGGGGGACGGAATGGAGTGTCAATGGGACGCCCTAAGCTGATCCCTAGAAAATCAGGAATCCGTCCGTGGCGCAGGGTTGTGATGAATGACAGACGCCCCTCTCTCAAAGCTTCCTCTCCTCCACGAAAGCACGGAGCCGTCCCGGAGCAACGGGTCTCCGGCTCGACCGCGACCCACCCGCCGCCCGCCTGGCGGTCCCCGCGGCTCCGGGCCGGGCGAGCCCCCACGGCGTCGCGCGCTCGGCCCGCTGCGCTCCAGCCCTTGCGGAGGCACCTTGGCGTAGCCTGTTCAAGCAGCGCGACACGACACGCGGGAAGAGCCGCTAGAAACACGTTCTGAAAGCACGTCTGTCGTTCTCACAAGCCACGTTGTCCAACGCTCTAAAACTGGACTCGAATTCGTGCTTCAGGAAACCAAACTGAGTTTCCCGAGCGCCGATTTTTTCACGAGCGGCATCCTCCTTCACTCTACCGCGGCGACTGCACACACCAAGGGCAGGGGAGACTCGCCATCCTCTGCATAGTCCAAGCCCGAAGAGCTCGAACTTGAAAAACGACTAAAATGGGGTCCTGAAATACCTGCATCGTGGGTCTAGTCTTTCCTGCCACCAGAACCGACACAACTGCGGCTCACGGTCCACTCGGCGGGGCTTACTATCCACGGCCCCCGTGGCCCAATGGACAGAACTGATTTCGAGCAAAGCGAACGTCACAGGGGAGCCGACCTCAGACCCTCCGACGGCCGGTGGTTAGGCACCAGGTCGGGGAAACTCACGTCCTTATCTGTCCACAGCCCAGAGGCCGCGAACCAGCCTCGGGAGTTGCCAAGGAGAAAAGCAACTTTGATTTAAGGGTTTCAAAAACCCCAGAGGGCAAATGTGACCCTCCGGGTCAGCCAGTCAGCACTTTTGGTCCAGACAGGGGACAGCCGAGTGGGGCGGTTCGGTTAAGCCACGGCGCCTCCCAACGTCACTACACGCTCGCTCACACTCAGCCACGCGTTTGGGGTTGTTCTTCAAACACAGAGCAGCAACTTCCCCGCCAGACTGGGGGTGGGGGGTGAGGAGGAGGGCCGAAACCCGAGGTCGGGAGCCCGCCCCTCTACGCCCTCCCCCGCCGCGCCCGCGCCCACGTCCGCGTGCTGCCCTAGCGGAGTTATCAACCTCGCGCTCACGCTCGCCGCTGCCCCTCCCGCCCGCGCGCTGCTCCCGGACGCGAGGTGCGCGGCAGCGTTCCCACGCCTCGGCAGGAGGCTCACCGCGAGCAAGGGCGAGCGCGGCCCCGCCCCTCCGCCCCAGCCAATCGCGGGCCACGCCGACCCCAAGGAGGCGGAACCCGGCGGGGCTGTGGGGGCCTAGGCGCGGGAGGCGGGCGAGGTAGCCCCGCCCGCGCGGAGGGGCGTGGCCGGCGCCGGTTCTTGCGGCGGATCCCGGCTGCGGCGTGGGAAAGAGCCGCGAGGAGCCGACCGCGTCGCCGCGGCAGCCGCGCCTTCCCGGGCCCAGAAAGGGAGGGAGGAAGGGAGGAGGCAGGCCGGGAGGGCGCTGCGCCCCGCTCCCCGTCGGCGGCTCGGGCTGGGCAGTGCCCCGCGCCGTCTTCCCCGCGATGAAGCGCCCTTGCGAGGAGACGACCTCCGAGAGCGACATGGACGAGACCATCGACGTGGGGAGCGAGAACAATTACTCGGGGTGAGCGCGGGCTCGACGGGAAATGCCCGGAGCCCGAGGCGTCGGGGAGCTTTGTGCGCGAGCGGCCCCTTGGAAATCCCGAGGCTCCTCTCCGCGGCGTCCTAACGGAGCCGGGAGAAGTTTTGCCCGGGAAACTTGGAGCGGTGGGCGCTCACGGAGCGTGCAGTTGGGGTGGGGCGAGGGGTCGTCGGTTTTCACACCAGGGGTGGGGCGGAGAGGAGAGGGGACGCGACTGAAGCACGGCGCAGGAGTTGGCGAGGGAGGGTCCCCGGCTGTCAGCGTTGGGCGCGCGGACAGGCGGGCGCAGGCGACGGGCGACGCCCCCGCCACGGAAACTGTGGGAGCACTTTCTGGATGGGCCAGCTGGAGAGAGAAACAGATTGATGTTATTTATTTTTCAGGAGACGGAAAAGAGGACGTGTCTTTTGTCATTAAGAGCAAATTAAAGCAATTTGAAATCTTAAGGCTACGTAGGTTGAGCTTTCCAGGTTGACTGTGTGTGAGTGGGCGGACGGGAGGGTGAGTGACAGACGGAAGGATCGTTTCGGACGGAGATCATCTCCGTGACTCCTTGTTCTTCAGTCTGGAAGAGATCGGGGTCGTGATCACAGAAGCCAGACCTCCACTTTCCAGGGACAGAGGGAGATTACCAGGCATTTTAATGCCAAGGCGGGTCAAATGATAATCGCTTCTAATTGGCATCCCCACAAGCTCCTTAATTATAAAGAGCAAAATTCTTCCTACCTTGGGAAATCGGGTTTTCGTTCCACGTCGTTATTCTAATAAGTACACACCAAAGCGTAAAATCAGCAACGGCAGAGATATTTACATGAAACGCTGTTCGCGAAGTATCTTTTAATTATTAAAGCGTGCGTCATCTTAAAAAATGAGATCTGAAAAACAGAAGTCATGTGAAAGTCGAAACCAGTTGGGACGGGGTGGGACGGAGGGGGACAGTTAACTCAGAAATAAGATCCAGAAGTGCGAGGTGAGGTAATAAGAACCTGGTGTGTGCAACAGTCCTAAAATGAAAGAGAACAAATAACAGGAACCTGGAGAATTTGAGAACATAAAGAAGCATAGTATCCATGAATTATGAAGAGAAACATGTACAAACTAGAACGGATGACAAAAGCTGTGACAAAATAATGATTTGATTGCACTTTCAATGTAAAATATCTTTTCATTAGTAAACTCAAGATGGATTGCAGCTTCTAGAGGTTTAAGTTTAGCCTGAAGACTAGGAAGTACCTACAGTTTTATTTTCAAAGTAAAACATTTACCTAGTACTTGATCTCATTTTAATTTCCCTATCAGTGGCATATTTAATTGGGGCATTCTTTTGGAAGATTTGTATATAAAACGTAACATTTGTCATTTTTTTTCCTGTTGTGAGATATGACTGAAGTTTTGAAATAGTAAGATAACTTCTGTTTATTTTGAAGATTGCATCTAGGGACAACAGTTTAACATGTGATGACTGTCTATCTGTTTGATAGTGGTGCTAAACATGGCCTTTATTTCAAATTAGCTTTGCTTTGCTTAGTATATCTGACCAAAGGTTGGAGGAAGGATGCTATTAGAGAATTAGTTTATTTTTAAGAAATTTTTATGAGTGGAGCTAGGAAGTCCTAATAACTGACTTCTCACTCTGACTCCTCGTAAGTTTTTCACTGCAAGACTTTAAAGTTTAGGGATGTTTTTGCAAGTGGATTTAGTGTCTGGATGACTTGTTGAAAAAGCAGGGAGGGCATGATTCTTACCTGAAAATAGATATGAGGACTGAAAACAAAGTATGTTAAAAGTTAAGAATTAAGAATAAAATAACACAGACCTGAACTGTGCAATCACTCAGTGTTTAATGGGTGCCATGAAGAAACCAGAAGAAACCATTGTTATGTTAATGCAGCACCTGACATACCGTTCCTATTTCATAGGCAAAGTACTAGCTCTGTGATTAGATCCAATTCTCCAACAACAACATCTCAGATTATGGCAAGAAAGAAAAGGAGAGGGGTATGTGATTTTTTTTTTCTTTTTATTTCATGTAATCCAGCCTAATGTGTAACAGTTGTATTCTTCCATTAAAAGTAATTTTATCATTTGTGTATTCATAAACTTTTGTTATTGTGTTGCTTCCTTTGGGATAGATAATAGAGAAAAGGCGTCGAGATCGGATAAATAACAGTTTATCTGAGTTGAGACGACTGGTGCCAACTGCTTTTGAAAAACAAGTAAGCTACCCTTACCCCTGACTACCCCACCAAAAGCCTCAAAAAATCTGATTCTCTCATCTGGGAATGTGGGTTCTTGTTAAAGCTCATTAAAATAATGGTGTATGTGCCCTGATCTGGCACAGAGCAGCTATTTCAATAAAATGCTTTGTTGTGGCAAAACTATTAAAAACATAATCCATCATGAAGTTGAAAAACATTTCCATTCTTCAGCTTATTTTTCCCTTAAGCGTAAAAGTGTTCATGCTTTCTCTGTTCTTTCTATGAAGACCAGTAGTGGTTTTGTTTAAAACTGAGCTGTGTGTCGTGCTCTTTTAAAAAATATATCATGTGAAATTTCATTTTTGTGTCAAACAGTTAAAAAAAAAAAGTGCTTTTTATTTTAAAAATAACCAAAGTCCAGGAAGTAACATCTCTAGCTCTATTTCCTAAATGATAATACTAATAAAATCTTTTTACCAAATCACTTGGTTTCATTTTTAGTGCCTGGATTAATAGAATAGCATTTTAGTTGTGGCATCTTTTTGGAAGTTTGGTAAAAATAGAACTAGTCATAAATTTCCTTTTTCAGAATTCAGGGTATTCCTTTACCCCCCCCCCCAAAAAAAAAAAAAGATTTTACACACTTAGAAAAGGGAGAAGCCACATGTTTAAATTTTCCTTTGTCATTTGGAAAAGTTTTATATCTCTTGCCGCAATGGCTAATGACAGATTTCTATAAGCATCTTTCAACGAATATGGTACCGTATGCTATTGAAAATACTTTGAATTTAATTAAAATAGGGTATAAAGCAGCAGTGTTTGTTTATTTCATCTTGTTGTTTGCTTCATGAACCACAAACACAGCAAGCCCTACAAAGCCCTTGGAAATTATCCAGAAACTGTTATTTTGCTATTTATCATTTTCACTGAAACTGCTGTGCATTTTCATGGATATATATAAAATTGACAGAAGTACAAGATGTAATACACTCTTGATTGTAAGTTTTTGAGAGAAAACAAGATACCTATATGCTGAGGTTGTCTTTGGTAAGCTAAATGTAATGTGGAAATTGTAGTTTTGATAAGTAACATTTTCAGTGACAATAGGCTGAAAATGAAAAATGTCAGTAATCGGTGTTTTCATTTTGAGTACTGAAATGTCTGCAGTTATGAAGAACAGTCAGTTTGGTGATTTCCCCCCTCCCCCTTAGTTTGTTGGGTTTTTTTTTTCTTAAATGTCGACTTAAAACAAACCTTAAAAGCAAACCTCAGTTGTTTGGCAGTTAGTTACCATAAACACAGGCTTTCCCATTTGCCAAGCTTGGCTACCAACCCTAGTGAGCTGGCCCTGTCACAGTATGATTAGAAGAGTGTTCTTTCTAGCAGTTTAAATAACTCTGGCACTCTCACCATGTACAGGGTGCTGATAATTTTCATAAAACAAGTAGAGCGTACGAACCTGAAAAAAACTTGAGTTTCCTTTTCAAAAAGACATATTGGTTTAATTATTCAGCTTTTCCAGGAAATTAGAAGCCACCCACAGTTCTCTGAGGCAGTTCAAGGTGGCACATTTTTATTTCAGTTGGTTTCCAGAGGTTGCCTTATTTTAAAAAGAAGGACATATAAATATATTTCCAAAATATTTTATTAAGAACTATTGTAAGGGGTTCAAACCAATAATAAATAAATAGGTGCCGTTTATTGCCATTAAGCATTTCTGATGCTTACTAGATGGGTAGTAAATTATGCTTTCTTGTTTATGATTTTGGAATTCACAGTGACACCTGCTGGTAATTTTTGGAAAACAAAAACAAAAACAAAAACACCTTAAAAGTCTCCCCTTTATTTTATTTTGTTTTCTTTTATTTTGTTTCTGCTTATCAGGGGTGTGTCTTAAAGACTTATTGCAACTTTTTATTTTTGAAAAATCTAATTTTCTAAGATTCTGTCTCCTTATCCTTCAGAGTGGGATTTAACTGATCTAGTACTGTGGCATTATATAAGACTACAGGATGTCCCCTAATGAAATATAAGGTAGAGATTGGATGTAAGGTTTGAGATTTTTGCAGTTATAATTGTTGTAGTGGAGTGATTTTAGGAGTATAATTATTCTTAGGATTAAAAAATTGTTATGCCTTTTATTCTTTAAAAGATAAATTGGCAAATATCTGTTATTAAGTATGCAACACAGTCATTATTGTTTACATGTAAAGTTTGCAAAGAACTCAGATGTTTCTGTGAAAAAAATTAAACTTAGAATCTTCTAATGGAAAGGAAAATTGAAAAGTCAGTGTACAATATTCCATAGAACTTCTAAGACTTTATTATTTGTTTATGCAGGGATCTGCAAAGTTGGAGAAAGCCGAAATATTGCAAATGACAGTAGATCATTTGAAGATGCTTCAGGCAACTGGGGGTAAAGGTAAGTAGGTGACTTCATTTTTACCCCCTTTCCACCTCTTACTTCTCATTTTTCCCTTTAAGATTATAGGAAAGTCATAGTTGAACAGTTCTTTAACAAGCTGAGATAGGAGGTCCTAGATTAAAGCTGTGGAAATCAATGCTAATGGCAGGATTGAACTCGTGGGAAAGAACTTCTGGAACAAAAGAAGCACTTGACCCTGGGCTTGTGTTTGCTTTCATAATACTGTGGGAGTAAAGCTTCATTCACAGCAGCCTGGTCAGAGATTTGTTTGGGACCTCAGGAGCACATGCTGGAATCTGTACAGAAAGACAAAATAAACACACAAACATCCAAACATAAACAGGAGGTTAAAGACGATCTTTTTCTCTTCTCCTTTCCCTTCCCTTGAAACCCACCCCCCACCCCCTACCATTAAATCAAGACTAGGTTTCAACATAAGGCAGCCATTCCAAAGGAATTGACTTGATGATTATTTTCACTATTTTCAGATTTTGGTTGGTCTTGGGTTTAGACAAGACAGAACATTTGAAGTATAGGTAGTGAATCTCTGTACTGAAAACTATTAAGGGAGCAGAGTCATTCCTGCAGACAGCAAACAGGAACAGGTACACTGGGCCCAGTGCCCGGGAGAGACGTCTTCTGTACTGGATAGTGATTTAGGGCAGAATCATCCAGAGGTCAGAGATGGGCCCTCATGTCACATTTAAAAATGAAACGAGATGGGATCAGGAGGGAGACAAATCATAAGAGACTCTTAATCTCACTAACTAAGGGTTGGGGGGGAGTGGTGAGAGGTAGGGCTAGGGTAGCTGGGTTATGGACACTGGGGAGGCTATGTGAATGCTGTGAATTTTGTAAGACTGATGATTCACAGACCTGTACCCCTGAAGCAAATAATACATTATATGTTAATAAAAAAATAGACTTAAGATTCTGAAAGCTGTAATATCCATTCAGATTTCATGATCCCTCTTCTACTCAGACTTGATTTTGCCCTTTTGTATCTTTTTCATCCTTCAAACAGGCCTTTGCTATTCACCTTCACCAAGAGTGTTTTGTTAAGTAATATATTTGATAAGTGAGTAGGGAGAGGCTACCACCACGAGGGGCTAAATGCTGCCCTCCACCCTGGCGGCTTCTCTGTTCAGCATTAGCCTTCATTACAACATAGTATCACAGTTTGTCCTAGATCAGAGCAGGGGCAAGGCATTGGAGGTAAATAGCAGTTTACTGATTGCAATGAAAGTACTGAAGTATTTAACTCCAGTATGGCCATACTGTTGAGGACCTGTGGAACATCAGCCCTGGCCTTCACTGTCCTTTACCTGTATCAGGTATGGTGGTGGTGGGGGGTGATCACTGTAAAGAGAAGCCCCCTTGGTTTGACTTAACCTCAGTTGCACCTTCCGTAGAAACCATCCTGAATGGGTATGGAATTGTGATTTCTAATCATTAAAATGTAGCCCTCAGCATAGGATGTAAAAACTTTTACATAATAGAGAAGAGAACTGGATGAAATCGTAGAAACCAGTGATCCAGGCCAGCTTGGCCATTGCCTCGCCTTTAACCCAAGACAGAAGTGCTCTGTTGTGCTATGAGGCCTACGCTAGCATTCTGAGCTCTAAAGCCCCTCCTGCCCCATGATTTTGATTCTGCACCTGCCACCTCAGGATAGTAGGAGACAGACTGAGCTGGTGATGGTGCAGGAACAGCAGTCTGATTGCTCTGACTCTCTTGGTGATGTCCAGCACAAGGCTGAGAATTCTTATCAGGGTTTCAAATATTTGGCATGAGCTAAACTTCTAAAGAGTAATATTGTTCTTATGCCTTATTATAAAAACTAGTTCCATTCTTGGTTGCTATTCTTGGCTACCTGAACAGTCCTAAAATTCATCCCAGAATAGTTTATGAACAGACATTTGCAAGCAAGTGCCATACAAGT
Source organism: Mustela nivalis (assembly GCF_964662115.1). NCBI lineage: Eukaryota > Metazoa > Chordata > Mammalia > Carnivora > Mustelidae > Mustela > Mustela nivalis. The sequence goes on along the minus strand of NC_139024.1, from coordinate 74,118,501 downwards.
TGCCTGACTGCCAAGTCATTAGAGAGGTCATCCCACAGGAGAACATATGGGCCTTGAAGGTGGGGGAGGGCAGTTGGCAATTTGGGCTTACATCATCCAAGACTCATAATTGCTGTGGGGGCCTCACAGTGTCGTGGTGAAGGACAGAGACTCTGCAGTTGGGTTGCCTGGTTTCCAATCCTAGCTCTGCCATATATTAGCTGTGTGACCTTGGGTAAACTACAAACCTCCTTTGCCCCAGTTTCCTCATCTATAAAAGGAGTGATGGTGTCTATCTCACAAGGTTGTTGGGAGTGTATTCACCTAAAGCCACACAGCAGTGATGGCACAGAGAAGCAATATGGACCCAAGTGCTTTCATTATTGGCCCAAGATTAATCCTAGGGGATAGCTGCTCATCGTCATTTCCGTCTGCGTTCAGCAATAGAATAGGAATTACACAATTTATATTCCTTAGTACACAACAGAGAACTCAGCCATATATAACAGCATACAACTGGCAAACCACAAATTTCAATAACTTTCTGCCCACTCATGAAAATTCTTGGAAGCCCCTGGGGTTCCAGTTCTGTTGGTCTGTTCTTCATACTAAATTCTCAAATTTAGTAGAGTAACCTACTACTTCTAGATCCCTGTGTGTTTCTGGATGCTGTCCCCTGTTGATTACACCCCTCCTTCTCATGAAAATTAGAAGCCTACAAAGCCCAACAAAGAACCCTGAGGGTTCTCATGTGAAATCTTTCTATGGAGGCGTCTTCAGGAAGAGCTTTCCCTCTTAATCCCAGGGACTTTGTTGCTATCTAAACTGAAGTCCTGGAATAATAACTATTTTTGTTGCTGATCTTCCATATTTCATGATATTCTCTTACATCAGATTTGTGCTGTCATTGTTACTGTTTTAATGGTAAATATTTTTACCCCATATATCTTTTGGGGACTTTCAAATTTCTGCTGATATTCTACCTTTAGGAGTATGAATATTGTGACTTCTATTTTCCAAAGTGCTTTGATGATACAGTAAGATGGTTTACTTTTTAGATGACAAATGAAACAGGTAATACTTTGATCTGCAGAAATGTGGAAAAGATAATGTAGTAAATGCTTTAGGTAAAAATAACTTTGAATGTAATACTTCTTATTTATGTGTGCCCATATCCAAAAACTGAGTAAAGTTTTAATTTGAAAATTGCTAAAAAAAAAAAAAAAAAAAAAAAGTTGTAAATGAAAATCTGTAAAGGATATATTTGTACACATTAGAGGTCACACATTTGAAGTGGTGACATTTCCCCAAATATCTAATTAACATTCTACCCTAAATTTGCACTGATAATAATGATACATTGCTATTTTTTATCTAATTATTTTATTTGGATAAAAAGTGATTCTCATATATGTGACTCTGCTCCAGCCATTTTTAATGGTAGTAACCTTAGGTGGGGGTGGGGAGCAGGGGGCGTGCATGTATAGATACTGAAAAATTAATACACATTTTTTTCTTGGGTGGATGCCAGGAAAATGTAAGCTAACCAGTGAAGGAGATATATCTTTGAATTTCAGGAAAGCAAGGAATTATAATAATCTCCTATCAGTAAAGCAGCCTTCTATTGTCTGATAGAAAAATAAGATCTTCAAATTAGTAACCCCCAAATTAAAAAAAGATCTTTTGTTTAATGAAATTTTTTCATATAATTTGCTAAAAAAAAAAAAAGAAAAGAAAAAGAAAAAGAAAAGAAACCCAGGTCAGGAAGCATGTATGAATTTATTAAGAAATTCTAGCACGTTTTTAAAGAAAGTCCTCAAGCTGCTAACATGCATTTTGTATCTCTGTTACAAATGCCAAGAGTGAGGATGTTTCAGATAAACCCTTTAATCTCCATCGCATGTGACAGAGACAGAGAGACTGAAACTCTGTACTACTGTGAAAAAGTTTACTAGGGAATTTCACTGTCACAGTACAGAAAAGGACCGCCCCCCCTTGTTTTTTTAATGAAAGTATTGGAAACACGGACGTTCTTAATTTTTTCCCCCACGGTGATATTTGGTTGCAAGAACCACCATAGTGTATAGCATTGCTAGTGTTGTCACACATGTGAATTGCAAAGTTAATTTCTTCTACAAAAATTACAACCAGAAATAACTGGCAGCATTTTCAGAAAGGGTCGCCATTCTCCTTGAAACTTGGGAAGGACAGAGGGGAGCACAGTTGGTGTTCCTCATAGTCACCTTACCGGTTTCTCTCGCTCTGCCCCCCCCACCCCGTCCCCCTTCCCCCCCTCTTGCTCCATCCCCCTCTCAGGCTACTTTGACGCGCATGCTCTGGCCATGGACTTCATGAGCATCGGCTTCCGGGAGTGCCTGACAGAAGTGGCCCGGTACCTGAGCTCCGTGGAGGGCCTGGACTCCTCCGACCCCCTGCGGGTGCGACTGGTCTCTCATCTCAGCACGTGTGCCTCGCAGCGGGAGGCGGCGGCCATGACGTCCTCTCTGGCCCACCACCACCACCCCCTGCACCCGCACCACTGGGCGGCAGCCTTCCACCACCTCCCCGCGGCCCTGCTCCAACCCAACGGACTCCACGCTTCCGAGTCCTCGCCCTGTCGCCTCTCCACCGCTTCGGAAGTGCCTCCTGCCCACGGCTCCGCGCTCCTCACGGCTACGTTCGCCCACGCCGACTCTGCCCTTCGGATGCCATCCACGGGCAGCGTTGCCCCCTGCGTGCCACCTCTCTCCACCTCCCTCTTGTCCCTGTCCGCCACTGTCCACGCGGCCGCAGCCGCAGCCACCGCCGCGGCACACAGCTTCCCTCTGTCTTTCGCGGGGGCCTTCCCCATGCTCCCACCTAACGCAGCTGCGGCCGTGGCAGCCGCCACAGCCATCAGCCCGCCCTTAACCGTGGCAGCCACGTCCAGCCCGCCGCAGACAAGCGGTGCAACAAACAGTAAACCTTACCGACCCTGGGGGACAGAAGTGGGAGCTTTTTAAGTTTTCATTGGACTTTTTGCAATAGTAACTGAATGTCCTTCATTTCAGAGTCAGCTTAAACCTCTGCACCCTGAAAGTAGCCATACAGATGTCTACAGATCCACAAAGGAACAATAAAGCTATTTGAGACACAAACCTCCCAAGTGGAAATGTGGTATTATCTTTTTTTCTCGTGTTTTGTTTAAGGCAGCTTGGTAACTGACATCAGCAACTTTTGAAACCTTCACACTTGTTTTCATTTAGATGTTTCCTGGAAAATATATGGACTGTATCATCCAGCAGTGCATCAGTATGTCTGAATTGGGGGGAAAAACAAAACAACAACAACAAAGAAAACCTGACTGGATTCTCTTGAAACTAGATGGAAAAAATATACTCGTGTTTCATAAGTGCCTGAGCTAGTAAAGTTTTCTTCTGAATATATAACATTGCACAAGTAAAGAAAAGTGTAGAGGTTAGGTTAAGGGAAGGGACAGAAGTCTTGCATTAGGTTGCAGACATTTTAATAAGGTGCCAGAGAAGAGTACTCTATTGAAACCAACAGGTTTTTCTTGGCCAAAAGGATTGCTGAAAATAATTTTCAAGTTGAAAGACCTAGTTTTATCTTAGTTTGCTTCTTTGTACAGACTTGCCTGCAAAGTGGTGACATTTAGCAATGCATTGGTATAAGCAATTATTCCATCAGTGCTCAGATTAACAACCATTTCTGCCCTGCCTGCAAGCCCCCAGGCACTTTTTTCATGGTTCAAAATATGGTGCTTCTTTATGTAAACCGTGCATTTATAGAAAGAGTGCACCTAAAAGCAGTTGCCTACCATGTGCCCACCAGAAGCTATTTGATTCATGCCAACTTGAAAATTCTCCAGTTTGTAAAAGTTTAGGTTAATTTATTGTTTCGTTTAAACTATTTTTACATATTTATCCTCTTCATTTTGTCCTAATAATGTGTAATATCTATTCTTGTCACCCTTTGGGAAAAGTTGCATTTCTGGAGATGATGAGACAGGGAGAGAGAGCATTGGGAAGAGAAAAGCCACGATTTTTAAATGCTCTTTGTCAAGCTCATGATTGCATTTGATCCCAAATCAAGATGAATGTATGCAGTGGGATATACAGAAATTATTTTTGTTCATACCTAGACTAGTGCTACATAATGGTGTTTTTCTTTTGTTTTTGTTTGTTTGTTTGTTTAGTGACAACATAATCTCTTAATACATTGAAATTGAGCACATGAGATTTTATGTTTGAAAGATAAAGACACAGCATGTATTCTTATGCACTTCATTTCTCTGCTGTGTGGAGAGAGCAATAAACATGAGAATGTTAAACATTATGCAAAATTATACTTTTTAAATATGTGTTTTAAAATTATTGTACCCAGTCTTTTTTTCATTACTTTGTAACCTTTTTCTATGCAAAAGTCTACATATCACTAATTAAATGAAGTCCTTTTTGACTATTTTCATGTGGATGAGTTGCTTTGCAGAATGGAAAGTTGACATGAATTTCAAGCAAGGCCTTCCTTCACTGAGAGTTTAAGCGGTGGCTTTTCTTTTTCTCTTTCAGAGTCATTTAATATAATTCACAGCTTGCCTGAAAATAACATTTATCTGAGCTTGTAAATCAATTAGGCATAGGCAGGTATGACATTATTTGGAGACAGGAAGTGATTTCCTCTCCCTTTGATTCTTAACCATGGTTCTTGGAAAAGTGCAAATATAAGAACTCCAGATAATAGTAAACTGAATCTAGGATAATAAGCTAGAATGTGTCATACGTTTTGTAACTCAAAAACGTTTGTAGAGGGTTTTTAAAACATCATATGCATACGTGATAAGCATATACATGCTTCCTGATGATAAATCCTTTGTACCTACCTCAGTGAAACTCTTTTGATGCTGTAAAAATTAATGCACATATCTCTCCTTCAATGAAGCCTAGAAGAGATTATTTCAGTACCTGAAGGTATTGGGCCAAACATAAGAAAAGAATTTAAAAAAGAATATTTTTATTCATATCAGTTATGCTCACAGTTAAAGAGTATGAGGTTTCCTATATTAGTTTTGAAAAATTAAGTATATTGTTGTTCTAATTTTTGTCTGTAAGTGGGAAAAAAATAAGCAAAACCAGATCACTTTGTTCCTCCTGTCTGTAAGTTCTGTGGTCATTGTATCTTCAATTAGCTCCGATGGAATTAGGTAGTAAATAAGAAAATGAATTTAGTAGTATTTGAAGTTTGCTTTTAATCATGGCTTGTGGACAATACGCATAGAAATAATTCTTAGTTTAAGATCAAAAGCTGATTCTGTGCCTGTTGTAATGTCAGCATTCAAAGAATTTCTTTCCTTTTTTGGAATGTAAACTATTTTTGAGATCAGGAATTTTTATTTTTAATTCTGATTAAATATTTTTAAGATAGATCCTCTTCCTCCTTTCCGCCCTTTCTTGTCCTTTTTGTTTATTCCTTATATTTTTTCCTTCCCAGCTACATATGAGTTGTTATTTTTCCAATTAAATGATTAAAATATTTGCCAAACAACTTGCCCATAGTTGCTAAGGGTTGTCATAGTTCCTAAAGATAATTGTTGTCTGTAATTTTGGTCATGTGAAGTTGATTGTTTCTTGATAAATGTTTCACATCATCAGCTATTAACATCACATTTCACTGTTAACAAAATGCGACTAAGTAAATTTAAAGATCAAATTGGCTTTATTCGACAATTCATGAATTGGGCAACATCCCATCTAGCAAATAGAAAGGAGCGGGAATCACAGACCTGTACCCCTGGGGATAAAAATATATGTTTATAAAAAATAAAAAAGTAAAAAAAAAAAAAAGAAAAAAAGAAAGGAGCGGGAAGAAGCCATACAAAATGGAAGGCTTTTATAGGCAGAGGGGGCTGAAAAAGGAAGTTGGTAACAAAGAGTGGATTGTTTCAGGCAAGGTCACCTTCCTTTGGGGGAGGGGAGTGGTCTGTCACACAGATGACCTCACTGTTACTGATTGGTTAATTCCAGATTGGCTAAAGGTCACTGGTTGAAAGTCGCTGCAATTTGGTTAGATATTAAGTCTTGGTTTGCTGATATGGGGCTTGCACAAGTGGCTCCATTTTGGTCTGTTGTTTCTTTTTAACAACTGCTCCCATCTCTGGTCCAGTGTTTTGTGAAAGTGGTATCCCACCCTTAGGTGTGGTTAATTTTCATGTTCGTTCCCAAAATAGAAAAAAATCAGTTTTTATGATCCAACGGGAAAAGAACTTTTAAAGTTTAATTTATTGGTGGCTTTTATTTATGCCAAAGTTGGTCCTAAAATTAACTCAAGGGATTTGGATAGGAGAAAAGGAAAGAAGTGACATTTTTAGAAATTTGTTTTTCCCCAAATGTTAAAAGCTATATGCATGCCTAATGCTTAAAAAAAAAAAAAAAAAAAAGTAAACAATTTAGCTGATACAAACAAACTCTAATACTTTATGAAGCAGTCTTCTTTTGGAGAACTGCAAAACGGAGCAGAAGGCAGAGAGATTTTATAGGATAAAGCATAAAGAACAAAGAAGAGAAAAATGGAAAATATTTGATTGGCAGGGTTATGCAATCAACCTTGCTTAGAGTGAGAAGAGTTGGCTTGGCATTGGAGTATTGGCTAACTGGATATCCTGCATTTCTGCTCAAGGGGAACATTTACAGAGACTCAAAAGTTATATAAAGTTCCATTTGCTGATGGAGTGCCTGGGCAGTAGTGGCTTCATCCTGGGCCTAGAAATGTATTTCAGTGCTCATTAAAACACATTTCTGTATTTCACATCAGTGAGCCAGTAGGTCTTTACTGAATGCTATGCCCAACACTGTGTGTACATGTTAACTTGCCAGTGACATGTGGTACATGCACATGTGCTTCTACACGCTAACAGTGAAAGCTATGGCTGTCATTCTAGCTCTTTACAAGGACCCTGAAAAGAAGAACGTGCCTAGAGTGTGAGGCAAGGGGTTTCTGAGAACTAGTTAGAGAGGCCTATTGGTCTCTTTGGGATCTTTTGCTATTATAAATATAATAATCTTATCATTTGAACAAATCCGAGGCATTTTTAAAGTAAATTGAAACATAAAAAAGGCCAAATATTAATTAGCACGGTGGCTCTAATAATCCACATGTACATATGTATCGTAAATCTTAATGAAGTGTTTTGGATCATCTTTGTAATATCAACTTGTTCCTTTTCCAGTCATTCAAAGTAAGAGTGATCACGTTAGGTGATCATCACAAAGTAATTTCCGTAAGTGTAAGATTCCAACAGTTGCAAGATACACTATTGGGTAAAGTTCAGTTTTTAAGGAAAAGAGCTACCACAAGAGCACATTACCCATTGATCATAAGACATTCCAATTTCCAGAGTGTAAAAATGAAAAAAAAGGGGGGGATACATCTTGAATCTGAGGCAATACTGTAGTATAATAACATAATTCAATGCAAATTTTAAAAATCCATTGCTATGGGGTATCTGGGTGGCTCAGTCTGTTAAGTGTCTGCCTTCAGCCCGGGTCATGATCCTGAGGTCCTGGGCTGGAGCCCCATGTCTGGCTGGCTCCCTCCTCAAAGGGGAGCCTGCTTCTTCCTTACACTCTGCCTGCAGCTGCCCCCACTTGTGTTCTCTTTGTCAAATAAATACACAAAATCTTTTTTTAAAAAATCCATGGCTAGAGATATACAGAATTAAGATGTGGCTGACTTAGTTCACTTTAAAAATATCTCATCAGGATGGGGTCCTAGTCAAATTATGAATCTGAATTGGTTTTATAAGTTTTTTTTTTTTAAGATTATATGTATTTGACAGACAGAGATCACAAGTAGGCAGAGATGAAGACAGAGAGAGAGAGGAAGGGAAGCAGGCTCCCCAGTGAGCAGAGAGCCTGATGCGGGGCTCGATTCCAGGACCCCGGAATCATGACCTAAGCTGAAGGCAGAGACTTTAATCCACTGAGCCACCCAGGCACCCTGAATTTGTAAGCTTAATGACCTAAAGATAGATATATTTTTGAAGCCTTTTATGTTTTTATTGCCCAATGGGACTATTCCCAGCTCTGCATTTTACTAAAGAATGGAGTTTGACTTCCCTTGTAATTCTTTTAAGATCTAAGCAATAACTGAGGTTGTGAATATTTCAGCAACTAAAACAAAGAACTGCAGTAAATATGACATCATAAACTGTGACTATAGCTCAAATTCTCTGGAAGGATAAGTCTTTGAACTCAGATGGGAGAATTTAAAAAGAAAAAAAGTCCCTTAGCTTACATCGACAGTCTTGTATGTGGGGCCAGAGGCATTTGAGAAATGGTTCCCTAGGTACCAGGTAGTACATTCTCCCATCTTTCCAACTTCAAAGGAATAGACAGGAATGGGTTTGGTCAGGGAATTGGGTCCTCTTAGAATGGAGAAACATTACCTACCTAAGTCATAGATCTAATAAAACATGTTAATACTAACTACAAATATTGTTCAGTTGTTCTCTGAATAAATAAATTCTATGCTATGTGTTTAAAATTTGTTGTCTCATTTAATAAGCTATCCTATGGAATGCATATATTATTGTAACTGTCCTATGGAATGCATATATTATTAACTTTGCTTCACATATTAGGAATTGGAGAGTAAGAGGTTAATTGCCCAAGGTCATACCTAGGAGTTTGAGCTATGACTCAACCCAGGCCTGTCTGATTCTTCAGCCCATACCTTTGAACCTTTAGACTATGGCTTTTGACACTGCTTTTTCAGACTCAAGAATATTTCATCAGGCCTGGAATCACTTTGAATTATTGACAAGAGTAAATCTCTCTATCATATTAGCATAAAAATATCTATCATCTTACCCTTTTAATATATGAAAGGGTTTTAAAAAAAAGAATAGCTTGGGATGCCTGGGTGGCTCAGTTGGTTAAACAGCTGCCTTCAGCTCAGGTCATGATCCCAGCGTCCTGGGATCGAGTCTCACATCAGGCTCCTTGCTTGGCAGGGAGCCTGCTTCTCCCTCTGCCTCTGTTTGCCACTCTGTCTGCCTGTGCTCGCTCTCGCTCCTCTCTCTCTGACAAATAAGTAAAATCTTAAAAAAAAAAAAAAATAACTCCACTTTATTCCATCATAGAGCATAAAAGGAAATAGTTTTGGCAGTTTTCTCATTTTAGCTTTCAAGCAGGTCATACCTACCTTACCTTAATCAGTGAGCCTCAGTAATGGCTACTAAATTATCTCATTCAAGGTGGTTGGCAAAGGTAAAAAAATGGTGAACTATTGACAAGGTGCCTGGGGGCTCCTGGCTGGCTTGATCAGAAGATCATGCAACTCTTGATCTTGGGGTTGTGAGTTTGAGCCCCACTTCAGGTGTAGAGATTAATTAAATAAATAAAACTTAAATAAATAATAAAATAATAAATAATAAAAACTTTAAAAAAGAGAGAGAGAGAGTGGGGCGCCTGGGTGACTCAGTGCGTTAAAGCCTCTGCCTTCGGCTCAGGTAATGATCCCAGGGTCCTGGGATGGAGCCCTGCATTGGGCTCTCTACTCAGCAGGGAGCCTGCTTCCTCCTCTCTTCTGTCTCTGCCTGCCTCTCTGCCTGTCAAATGAATAAATAAAATCTTAAAAAGAGAGAGAGAGAGAGACAGAGATGAGGTATCTGAGAAAATTGAGTTTGAAGAAAAAATACCCACCCCGAGTCTCCCACCAGATGTAAGAGATAAAGAGGTTATGGGTGGGGTCTGGGGATGGGATGGGGGAGAATGCTGGATCATTCTGAATACTTATATATTCTGGGTCCATCATGTCATAAACCAATACTCGTCATTTGGCCTACAAAGACTTGCCCAGTAACCCATCCACTGTAACAATTCTCATTATCAGGAAAGAATTTTGAACTAGCCTGAACATTCTGGCCTACTGTTAAGCATGTTTTCCAATAGCAGTTAACAATTTATATGTGTATAAATTTTTTTAAAGTCTTATAACCAGAGGCATTTTTATATGCCTCTAAATTCCTAGTCTTCTAAGAACTGAATATTTTGCTTCCTTGACCTTAGTTGTCATTCTATTAGTCTATGGGAATGAAGAGATTCATGCATATGAAATGGGTATGCATGTAATACAATGTCTCATAAGGGTTTTCATTTTTTGGTTTTTGTTTTTGTTTTTTTAAGGGATAGACCGAAGCTGAGTATCTTTGACAAATTAAAGTTCCTTGCAATTAAGTGTGCATTGCAATAGTTTCGTGTTTTCACCACAGTGATAACAAAGTCACGCTTTCTCATGTGGAAGAAAAAGTATTTTGCTTAAGAATTGCTGTCTCACTTGTACAAGTGGGGTGATAAATTTTAAATTGCTCATAAACTCCTAAATAACTGAGTATTTTAACTGAGTTAACCCCTCTTTTTTGTGATTATAAGCTATCAAGCTGAATATTATTTACCATACTGTAAAACTCTGCTTCCTAGATCTTTCATCACTTCTTTTTAAACCTTTCCTTTAATTACAGAGAACATAAAGACTTTTTTTTTTTTTTTTCACCAAAACAATCCAACTAGCACTTTGTGTAGCTGTTTGTGTAGACTTTCTCCCAGGCCAGCAATGGCTGGCCTCTTCCTTGTCCTAGCTGGTCCGCCCCAGTATGCCTGCTTTAAATAGGCTTCCCTTGGGGTCTGGCAAGATGACAGAGATGTGCTCACAGTCAGGAGGGCAAAACACAGAGGCACATAGACCAGATTTTATTCTCATCATAATATATTTCTCTGTCACAGTCACACGCCACCTCCTGAACAGGAACTAAGCCAGCCACTTTTTTTTGTTTAGCAAACACCCACTGCTAGGTTTATTTTATTGTTTTGACAGCTTTCTATCAGAAAGATAAGCATAGCACAGTACAAGTGGCTGGGTGTGGTAGCATCATCAAGCCCACAGTCTGGTGACCCTCAGATGAGGGTACAGCCAAGGCTGGTAAGCAAGCATTGCCTCTGATGACAAACATCATTTTCTCCTGCCATAAGGAGGCTTGAGGGGCCACTGTGCCCCCTTTCAAGGTTCAGTAAGCACCCCCACCCCATAGATATCCTTAAGCCCATCCTAGCTGAATCATTAAGCAGGGTTAAGATAAATGTATTGCACCGAAGGAACAGATTCAAACACCAAGTGCCTCCTGACCATGACCATCATAAGAACAGGTCGCAGCAATAAACCGATGAATTATCTGTCTGGCATTGACCAGTTCTCAACAACTGAGAACACAGTTCCTTTGATGTGAACCATCAAACCTCAAGCTTGCCCAAGAGCAGGAGCTATAGACAAAACAACACAGGAGCAATAACTCAACCTAAATGCATTTAGCCACTTTTCCAAACGACAAGGTCTGGCAAGCAGCTTCCTTACTCTGGGTATCAGAAGCTTGAGATGAAAGGAGAAACAATGTTCACCATTGTTTGTCACCAGGATATGATGTAGCGAGAAAAGTGATGGAAGCTGTTTGTCCAATTGTTCCTTTAAAATATATAGCTTAGGAGTTAAAATTCTGCAAGTGTATCCTTGACTGATACAGCAAAAACATACAAGGAGATGGTTTGCTTAATAATAGTGCAACTTCCCAGCCATATCCAGGAGAGTGCATGTTTAATTCATTAAATCAAGTCTATTAAGCAGTTTTGTTTGTTTTAAGATGTGGGAGCTTATTAAAATTCTTGATACTTATTTAACAGATCACTTACAAATAACTTGAAATCTATATTTCTGATTCTAGTAAAGTTATCTCTATTTTACTCAATATATATGTCATTTTTAAAATCCCCAACTCTTCAAAGGATATAATAAATAGTATAATAACCAAAAGGACAAGTTCTGAAATCAAACAGATCAAGATATATCTTAAGATGCATTAACAGTGTGAGTTTGAACAAATTACTGAATCTGGGTAAGCTTTGTTTTTTAATTAGCAAAATAGGACTAAAAACAACACCTATCTAAATACTAAAAACACTAAACACTAAACACTAAAACAACACCTATCTCACAAGAATTTTCTGAGGATTAAGTGAGATAATGTTCATAAGATCTGGTACATAATAAATTATCAATAAATGGTAGCATAGGTTATTCAAATTTAGTTTATTGAAAATGTCTTAAGATCCAATAAATCTCATTCAGTCCCATTCACACACCTTTATTCAAATTCATACCAAGTTACTTCCTCAATGCTTGTTCTCTTTACATTATTTGCCTGTATATTTTGCTTTATATAAAGAAATTTGCAGATTTCCAAAATTTCAGAGTTAGAAGAATATAACCTAGACTGATGCTTCATTTTATGGAAGAAGAAAACTGAGTCCCAACAAAATTAAGATCATCTTTCCCACAGTCCTGTGACACAGATCTCCTGATTTCTAATGCATGGTTCTTTCTGAGACAACAGGACAGTAAACGTTTTCTTTCATATATCTTATATTTTAGATGCCAAAGCTTTGTATTTTGTTGTGCGTGAGCTGAATAGGTCTATTGGTTGGTTAAGAAATCATGCTTTATGTTTCCCGTCTTCAAAAGCAATGGTTATTAGACTGATTCAAAATAAATACAATGGAGTAATGTCTCTTTAGAAGAAAAATCTTGAATCTAATCACGCATACACAGGTGAGCAGAGCTTTGCCCCTTTATGGCCCCTCAGGCAGAATCTTCCCTTGACATTGACAAAGCTGTGGATTTACCAGTGACAGGTCAAGGGCTTTAGGCCATGCCTCTCTTGCTATCCTCTGTAGCTCCCCAATGCTCTCAGTATGAAGACAAAATCCTTACCCTCAGGCTGAGAGCCATGGAAGAGCTATCTCCTGCTCACTTCTTAGGTCTCTCCTCACTTTGCCTTACCACCTCTGACTTGCCTTCCAGCCATCAGGGCTTTCTTTCAGCCACTGATAATCTCCTTCCTGTCTCCTGCTACCAGCATTTGCACATTTTCCTTCTACTTAGAAAGGCCTTTTCTCTCCTTTTTACCTAGGTAACTCATCTTCATTTTTCAGATCTCAAAAGATGGATGGCTCTGCTGACATCTTCAAATGATTCAAAACCCTAGTGTGGAATCACGTACGTCTCCTTATGGAATCTGTAAGTTGCAATTTAAATTTGTAAGGATATGGTTATTTACTATCTCATCCACTGTGTGAAAAGCAAATGATAATGACTATTTTTTGCTCATAGTAATTCTCCAGGGCTTCTTTGACTTACGTCTGGTACAGAAAGAAACATCAACAAATATTTGCAGGCATTGGTTAAATGAATGACTATACGAGTGCATGACTGAATGAGGAATGAAGAAATAAATGTCATAAGCGGGACCTGCGTCCTTGCTGTGTTGGATTTATTTATTTTTTTTAATTTTTCTCTTTTTAGGATTCTATTTATTTATTTGACAGACAGAGATCACAAGTAGGCAGAGAGGCAGGGAGAGAGAGAGGGGGAAGCAGGCTCCCCACCGAGCAGAGAGCTCGATCCCAGGACTCCAGGATCATGACCTGAGCCAAAGGCAGAGGCCTTAACCCTCTAAGCCACCCAGGCGCCCCTGTTGGATTTATTTGAATTGCTTCCCTCAAACTTTAATCTGATGACAAGTAAACTTTAATCTGATATGCAAGTAAAATTAAGCACAACTGATGAAATGAGAAGCAAGAAGGTAAAAGAATAAAAATATCCTTTACTATTCCCTATAAATACAATAAACTCTAGATTTTAATTATACTCAACATTTCCAAAGTAAGTGTGTATTACTTGGATTAAAATGTGTCTGAATGAGACACACGAGTCTATGATGCCACCTTGTGGTTTATCTTCACATTTGTCACTTGCAAAATGCCTAGAACTTTCCTACTTTATAGAAAAGCACCATTATAAACTATGGCTATGGAGAGGAGTGAGATTTTGCTCAACGAAATACTGCTGGCATACCATCGTCCCAAAGAGTTTGCCCAAACATAGCATTCATTCCCTTTTGTTTTTTAATTAAATATCGAACTTGTGGAGAAAACTAGTGTAATATGTTATAAAAAATCAAATGAGAATTAACAACTGAGTACAACCAGGCTAGAATTACCAGTATTTCAAAATGCCCCTGCATGTGTCTTGCCAAATCCTTTCTCCCTCTTTTCTATCAACCAGCAATAACCACTCTATTGCTTTTCTAATTTATAGTTTGCCATCTGTTTATATATTTACCAATGAACACTATTTTTATTTTAGCATTTTAAAACTTCAAAAAAATGGAATCATTCTGTATTCAATTTGCTTTTAAATCATATTTTTCTGGATTCATATGTTGATAAGCGGAGCTGTAATCCATTTATTTTCACTACACTGTAGTATTTCATCAAATGTCTAAACCACAATATACTTAGCCACTCTATTCTTTTTTTTTTTTTTAAAGATTTTTATTTTTTTATTTACTTGAGAGAGAGAGTGAGAAGGTTAGAGAGGAGAAGGTCAGTGAGAGAAGAAGACTCCCCATGGAGCTGGGAGTCCGATGCGGGACTCGATCCCGGGACTCCAGGATCATGACCTGAGCCGAAGGCAGTCGTCCAACCAACTGAGCCACCCAGGCGCCCCTAGCCACTCTATTCTTAATGGCCATTGAGATTGCTTCCACTTTGGGTCTATTATGATGGTGCTGCAGTAAACATTCTATGTATCTCCTGGTGCCCCTGTGCAGGGACTTCCCAGGGGTTGAATTGCTGGGCATGGGAAACTCCAAGTCTACTAGATAACACCATACTGTTTCCCGAAGTTATTTTAGCACGCCAGTTTACACTTCCATCATTAGCATGTAAGTGCCGTTGTTCTGTTGTTCTACATCCTTGTCAACACTTGATATTAAGATTTTTTTCATTTTTTAAAAGATTTATTTATTTATTTATTTGACAGACAGAGATGACAAGTGGGCAGAGAAGCAGGCAGAGAGAGGAGACAGCAGGCTAGATCCCAGGACCCTGAGCCACCACTGAGCCACCCAGGTGCCCCAAGATTTTTTTTTTCATTAAACAGAATCTTTTAAATTTTAATTTGCATTGCCTAATTACAAAAGAATTTGATACTCTTTTTTTTTTTAATTTACTCGTCACATAGTTTTCTTGAGAGAAGTGTCAGTTCCAGTCTTGCCCCATTCTTTCATTTTTCCACTCAAGAGTCACTTGTATTGCTCCTATGTGCCAAGTACCAACATGGCCTTGGGGATACAAAGAGGAATGTGATACAGATGTTGCCCTCCCGGAGCTCTTGGCTTACTATCCCGTTAGTGCCTTCAGGCGTCATCCTAATTACCGAGACCAAAAAACAGCAACAATTTTCGGCCACCAATGATATGATTATCACTTTGCAAGGCAGAAGAAGTATATTTTATGAACTCTGACATCTAGGAATTTATGAAAACATAACTTACATAAAACTATAGCATGTTATATAAACTACAATGTGTTATGTGATATAAATTATAAAAATTCATAGGATGTGACAATCTGGTAAAAAATCTAGTCATGTCAGTCGTAGTTTAAATTTAAATTGCTTTCCTTTTGTGTAACAAATGTAAAAGTATTATTTTTCTATAGCCTACCTATTAAAGGAAGAATATTTTTAAAAGAATCATTTTTAAGTCAATAAAATAATAATGATCAAATGGAGACGTGGTAAAGATGATTTTTAAATAAATACAAATTGTACCAAAGTGGGGGGAAAAAAAACACTTTCACAATCAACACGCTTATCCATAAATGTAAGTGCACTGTCTTTGCTGTTGAGCTTGTTTCTTAACTAAAAGTTTTCCACGGTGCCTGGGTGGTGCAGTTGATTCAACATCTGACTCTTGGTTTCAGCTCAGATCATGATCTCAGGGATTTGGGACTGAGCCTAGCTTTCAGCTGCACCTAGTGTGGGGTCTACTTGAAATTCTCTCTCTCCCTCCCCTTTTGCCCCTACCACTCCTGCTGTCTGTCTGTCTCTCTCTCAAAAGTAATAAACAACCAAACAAATGTTTCCCACATGTTTCTATAGAATCTGATAGTCCCCAAAACTACTAGAGTTGACTCTTACTAAATTTTTCGTGCATGGGATTCAATTATTACTTTAAAAGAGAACCTGAAATGTCATATACTTCTGTGTCACACTCCCTATGAGCCATCCTATCTGTAAAGTGTGCTCTAAAGAAGATGCCAATGTGCCGCCAGAAAATTTGTTGTAGTGTGAGCAATCTAAAACAATATCAGATTTAGGATGGGCAAATCAGGTTGGAATCCTGGTTTCCCCACATACTTGTATGATTTCAAATAGGTTAAATAACGTTTCTGAGTGTGTGTTTCCCAAACTACAAAACAAGGCTAATTGTTGTATGAATTGATTTGATTATTGTAGATAAAGGGCTTAGTTCATTCAGTGCTCAGAATCTGAAAGAATTCATTAAGTTGTGTATTAAGATTGACTCAGTGTAATTCCTTTTCTGCTTCTTCCAGTGGAAATACAGAGCTGTGGTTCATTTTAAAAAATGGAATTATGAGGGCTGAACATGTAGATGATTGTTTTCAAGTGAAGTCTTAGCAATCTACTCCTTGATTTAATCGATAAAGTAATCCAGTAATTCAGCACCAACCACATGTCAAGCACTGCTCTAGATGCTGATGAAAGTCCTTCCCTTCCTTCCCTCCCACCCTGCTTCCTCTCAGCCATCTTAATATTCAATTATGCATGATTTGATGGTTTTGTGTTTAAAATGAAATAATATCATATTTGATGATTTTGTGTTTAAAGTGAAATAATTTGACAAGTTCAGAAAAATGTTTCTGGTATGTAGCAAATAACCTTTGCTTTCATCTGTGCTGATTAATTACTTTCTACTCCTTCATATTTAAGGAAACTCCTCATATGTGGAATATTTCTACAAACAGTCCTTCAGCATTTTCCCCTTTTCCATAAGGACGGAACAGAGCACAATATTCTGGCTCTACAAAGCAGCAACTTTGTGCTGTGTGTATGTAATGTGATATAGTACTGCTGTGTCTAAATGACATTATTTAGGAAAGGTGTACTTATTTGACTAAGAATAGCAATTGTATTGGTGTAAGGTGTACTTATTTGACTAAGTGTATTGGTGTAAGGTGTACTTATTTGACTAAGTGTATTGGTATAAGGTGTACTTATTTGACTAAGAATAGAAATTGTATTGGTGACACCAAGACTAAATGAAATAAAACTACACTAAAAAATTAACCAAGCAGGGAGCCTGGGTGGCTCAGTGGTCAAGCGTCTACCTTCGGCTCTGGTCATGATCCCAGGGTGCTCCCATCCATCCCCACATTGAGCCCCATATCCGGCTCCCTGCTCTACCAGAAGCCTGCTTCTCCCTCTCCTACTCCCTGTTCTTGTGTTCCTTCTCTCTCTCGGTGTGTCTCTCTCTCTCTGTCAAATAAATAAATAAAATATTTTTAAAAATTAACCATGCGAGAAAAACATCTTTTATTTTTAAATATTTAAATATTTTAAAATACCTATTAGTGGGTACACTGCAATTTCTAGACTCTCTTCTTTAGCTTCTTTAACCCTGACTTGTACTGACTCATCTCTCCTTCAGGCTTTCTTAGTTTGTTCTAAGTGGAAGTCAAGCCTGCAAACCTCGCCTCTTTACGCGGCACTCAATCTCTTAGGAAGCATTTCTACTTTTGGGCCTTCAGTTCTCACTTTTCAAAGCAGGATCTCCTCCAAATCTATCATTATCAGTCAAAAATTTCACTCCATACCTATAGGACAAATTCACTTGGATGACCTCTTCAAACCAAATCTTACTGTAACACAGCTTCCTGCTTTACCACGCTCCCGGTCAGCACCCTTTCCAAATTAGTGACCATATTCAAAACCTTAAACATGTTCTCCTTTGACTTTTTACACAACTGTGATGGGCAGTTTTATTTGCCCCTTTATGTGCTGGGTGGGGGGTCAAGTCTCCCCTCGCTCTACTTCCGTCCATTTTTATTTTAATTATGTACAGAGGACCTGGTCAGCCCCGGGGTGGAGTGCTTGCTCTATCTTCAGTGCTTTGCTTCTCCTTCCACAACGTTCTTGCACTCTGGTTTCGTCAAGGAGACATGCACTGGAACAGGGAGTGCCCCCATTTTCCCACTCACCACTCTCCTCACGGTCTTTCTTCTTCACGCACCTTCCTCTCTATCCAGGCCTCCCCTTCAGGTCTCACAGGACCTCCACCTTCCACTTTGTTCCCTTCCAACCCTCCAGTCCCCATCTACGTAAAGCGTCTCAGCAGGTGCTCCAGCAGGTGGAACCCAATGTGTACATTCTCTTCTGTGCCAACAACCCCGCGGACGCGTTGAGGAACAGGGATAGAACCTGCCGCTGTATCTGGGCGGAAATGAAGGCGTGCGTTAAATCTTAGATTAAGTACCGTTTAAAACCAATTCAACTTTTATGATCGAATAAAATGAATATGATTTTTTAAAAAACCAAACTGCTAATAGGAACTCCTAGTACTTGCAAAACAAGTTTTCCCTGACCGGGAATCGAACCCGGGCCGCGGCGGTGAGAGCGCCGAATCCTAACCACTAGACCACCAGGGAAGTTAGCACTGACTCTTCTTGAATTGTATTTGCCACTTTAAAAATCTCTACGTCAACCAGACCGGTGAAAGGAGAGCTTCTTCGCTCTAAGCCCCACCCACTCCGTTCCCATTTTGGGGCACGGCCTCCTAAACTGAGGCAAATTTTGCGCGCTCCCAGCCCAGCACCCAGGTGGCTCCCGGGAGTGGAGGGAACTGGACCCTCCAAGTCCGACTGCCCTGCTAGAAAAGACTAATTACACAATTCATGCTAATTATGTAACATAAATATCTATACCAATACAGATGTTAGAGTACCGTGTCACCTGCTTTGTTATTTTTTTTAATCATCTGGCTGCTCTTTCTAAGTCTCGCCTCTGTCTCTTTCTGACCCTCCCTCCCGCGCAGACGTTCAGTCCCGCTAAACCTGGTGCTAAGTGTGAAGGCGGGCTGTCACCCGCGGGGAGCCTTTCGCGGAGTGGAGCTGGCCGTGACACCGCCCCCCGCGGCCGGCCGCGCGGGCTCTGGGACTGCGCGGGACGACGGGCCCCGCGGCCTTCCAGGACGCGATGATCGGGCTGTCGTGATGATTACTTACTGAGTTAAGGACAGGCTCCCGAAGCTGGGAGCTGGGGAGCCGTGCCTAGAGCACTGCGGGGAGCATCGGCCCCCGGATCCGAGGAAACCCTTCCCACCCGCAGCGTTTCCGTCCTCCCCGTATTTTTGAAGTGTTATTACCCGGGCAACGGCTTCACGGCTCAGCGTTCTGTGCGAGACGCCGCCAGGAAATGAT
Organism: Mustela nivalis; assembly: GCF_964662115.1. NCBI lineage: Eukaryota > Metazoa > Chordata > Mammalia > Carnivora > Mustelidae > Mustela > Mustela nivalis. The sequence goes on along the minus strand of NC_139024.1, from coordinate 74,099,137 downwards.
GCAATTACCAGAGGAGTAAAACACAACAAAACAACAACAACAACAACAAGAAACAACCAGCCGTACGGCCCAGCCTCAATTCAGAAACCCTCCTGACACAGGAGCCGAAGGCAACGGGATGTAACTCCACTTTGAAGTGCCAACCGTTCCAGTTGAACAAACGTAACCCCAGAGACCCAGCTCCCCTGCAAGATGGACGGAGGCTTAAGGAAAGCTGATAGCAATTCACCATGAACTTGCTCACAACCTCTGGCCCCACGATGAGTTCCCGCTGTCATCCACCATCGTAGAACTTAGGTGAGCCTCTGTTTGAATATTGTTTCTTGTTTTCAGGCAACCCTGAGATGGCTTAGATTATTGATAAAAATTTGTCTAAAATGTTTAATAATGTGCAGGGGGGGGGGGTGCTGGGTGGCTCAGTCCGTTAAGCGTCTGTCCTCCGCTTGTCCTGGGATCAAACGCCGCGTCAGGCTCCCTGGTCAGTGGGGAGCCTGCTTCTCCCTCTCCCTGCTGCTCCCCCTGCTTGCACTCTCTCTCTCTGTCAAATAAATAAATAAATAGATAGATAGATAGATAAAATCTTTAATAATAATAATATGCAAGCAGGAAGATTAAACGGATTTTTAAGGGCTGATAAAGATAGAAAAATCACAACAAATTTCTAAACTTAATTATATTTTAAATAGGACACACACTTTCCTCTATCAAGGAATTCTTAGGAAATCAGGTTCAGTAGGTGGAGCTCTTTCCTCTGAATTGCTCGTTATCAGAGCTTAGTAGAAAAGAATCTGGTTTTGAACAGGAAGACAAAGTGAATATTATTTTTTTAGAATGATTTTAAGTTTTAGTAGGCTTAGTCACAATATGCTCAAAAGGACAGAAAGGTGCAATAAACACCACCATCCCTCTCTTTTCCCCAGTCACTAATTTCTTCTTCCCAGAGGTAACCAGTGTTAAGTTTCTTCTGTATCCTAGAAACAGTCTATGCATACACAAACTAATATCTCTCTTTTTTCCAACTTTTTATCCTGAAAAATTCCAAACCTACAGAAAATTGCAAGTGTAGGACAATGAACACACATATTCCCTTCATCTGAACCTGTGCTGTCCAATTTAGTAAGACCAGCCCATGTGACTATTGTGGATTGAAATGCAGCTAGCGCAAACTTAAATGTTCTATAGGTGATGACTGCCTACTCGGTGTTTTTTTTTTTTTTTTTTTAAGATTATTTATTTATTTATTTGACAGACAGAGATCACAAGTAGGCAGAAAGGCAGGCAGAGAGAGAGGAAGGGAAGCAGGCTCCCTGCTGAGGAGAGAGCCAGATGCGGGGCTGGATCCCGGGACCCTGAGATCATGACCCCAGCCAAAGGCAGCAGCTTAATCCACTAAGCCACACAGGCACCCTTGCCTACTTGTTTTTTAAGCCTTAATATAGAAGGAAAGAAAAGTAAAATAGCTCAATAGTGTTTACTTTGATTGGTTTTAAATTAGAAATATATCGGGCTGGGGCACCTGGGTGGCTCGTTCGGTTGGGAGGGGGACTCTTTATTTCAGCTGATTGAGTTCATGATCTCGGGGTGATGAGATTGAGCCCCTTGTCCTGACCCACACTTGGCGTTGAGTCAGCTTGGGATTCTCTCTCTCCCTTTCCCTCTTGCCCCTCACACCGCTCAGGTGGGTGCTCTCTCTCTGTCCCTCTCTACATAAAAAAGTTTTTTAAAGAAATATATCAGGCTAAAATATCATAAAAATTTATTTCACTTTCTCTTCACTTTTTAAGGTATCTATTAGACTATTTAAAATTATATATGTGCCTTGTATTTTATTTCTATTTTCCAGTACTGATCTAGAGTCACCAGTTGTTGATTTTTTGCTATATTCGCTTTCTCTTCATCTTTCTTCTGAAGCATTTGGGGTTAGTTGCAGGTATCGTAATACTTTACTTTTAAATACTTTATCCTGTATTTCCTAAGGACAAGGAATACAATTATCACATTTAGGTAATTTAAAGGTAATACAATATTATTATTTATTATACAGTTAAAAACTAATGTTTAGTTTTAGACTTTTAAGATTCTGAAACCATTATTCCGGAATAATTCTGGAACAATTCCCAGTTTTTCTTAACAATATTGATCTTTTTGAATCGTGAAAGACAGTTCTTTCAGAACTGAATTTATCAATTCAGATAAATATCTCTTTTGAAAAGAAAAGAACCTTAAGTTATGTGTCCTTGTCAGTACATGACGTCAGAATGGCATAATGCTGATGTATCATATTGTTTATCATGGTCAATATTGTAGGCAGAATAATAGCCCCCACAGGGATGTCCCCCATCCTAATCTCTAGAACACATGAATCTGTTACTTTACATGGCAATAGGAACTTTGCAGATGTAATTAAGGATTCTGAGACACAGGAAAGTTATCCTGGATTCTCTGAGGGGGTCCAAAATCATCACAAGCGTCCTTATAAGTGAAGGAGAGAGGTAGGAGAGTTAGTGTCCCAGTGATGTGGTCTGAAGAAAACTCAACCTACCTTTGTTGGCTTTGAAGAAGGGGAAGAGGACCTTGAGCCGAGGGATTCAGGTGGCCTCTGGAAGCTGAAAAAGGCAAGGAAGCAGATTCTTCCCTTGAGCCTCCAGAAAGAAAACAGCCCTCCCAACACCTAGATTTTATCCTAGTAAGACCCAATGCCAGACTTCCGGATTATAGAATTGTAGGATAATACATTTGTGTTGTTTTAAGCCATTGAGTTTGTGCTAATTTTTTTACAGCAGCGGTAGGAAACATATAGTAAATTCAAGCATTTGGTTAAGGTGCCCACCATGCTTTGAGAATATATGAATCTTCTGTTCCTCAGTAAACTTTCACCCACTGACAATCTTTGCTTGAATCAATTATTACCGTGGTGATTGCAAAATGGTGTTTTCATTTTATTTTTCTCTTGTAAATAACTTCCCTTTCTCTCCTTTCTCTTTTTATTCTCTAATTTTGAAATATCAGACTGGACTCATATATTCTTTTTCTGTTTTTATTCAGTGTGTTATAATCCAGCACTGTCATTTTTCTTAATAATTAAATTGTCCCAAATTTGGCCAGAGGAGTCCTTTTAAGTTTGCTCCGTATTCTTTTGATATATTTTTGAGCACTTTACCTTCTGTCCCAAGACGGTTCAGGCACACCCTGTAGTTTATAGACTGGCTTAGAGAGAATTAAGGTCTTTATGCATATCTTATCTTTTTTAATCTCTTTGTTTTATTTTTACACAAAGAGGGACATACTCTACATACTTTTTCTAACTTCTTAAAATTAATATCTTTTAAAAGAGGGACATTCTTTACATAAGTTTTCTCATTACTTTTGATAACTATATCATATTCCACTATTTAGGTATTTTATTAAAGCAGTTCATATCAGTCATTTAGATTATTTCCAATCTTCTTCTTTTACCAAAGTACTAATATGAATAACTTGGCCCAACATAATTTGGCATTTAGTTTTTACAGATTTGCTCCAATTTCTTATAGAGTGCCAATTTCTGATTTGAAAATGTTGCTATATATTGGAAGAAAAATCATTGTATCCCATTCAAAGTCACTTATAATTTATTGACAAATTTATTTTTCAATTTGATTTCAGTATGACTCGGCTATTCTTCTGTTCATTAATTTGTTCATTTATTAAACAAATATTTATTCACTAATATATGGCAGGGACTGTATTAGGCACGGACTACGTTAGGCACGAAGGACATCAAGACGAACAAAATGGGATTCCTGACCTTGAAGTTCAGTCTGGTAGGGTTCAAGTAAATAAGGAATTACAGTAGAGTAGTGGATATTAAGAGACATGTAGGACTATACTTTAATAAATATATTTAATAGATTAAAAATGTGCCACTCATCATGCATACTTTACTGATGGGAATGTAAAATGGTACAGCTACTCTGGAAAATAATTTGGCAGTTTCTTATAAAACTAAACATGCACTTATCATCTGACCCGTCACTTGTGCTCTTGGGAACTTATCCCAGAGAAATGAAAACTCGTGTTTACACAAAGTCTGTCCACAAATGTTTATAGCAGCTTTTTTTTTTTTATAATAAGCCCAAACTGGAAACCACAAAAATATTCTTCAGTGGGTGAACAGTTAAACTGTGGTACATCCATACCATGGAATACGTATCAAAAAAGGGAACAAACCATCAACCACATAACAACGCGGGTGGATCCCAAGGGAGTTATGAAAAAAAAATCTAAAAAGTTACATACAGTATGATTCCTTTTATATAGTGTTTTTTAAATTTTAGAGATGAGAAGGGATGAGTGATTTGCAGGAATCAGAGATGTGGTGGAGAGGAAGATGGATGCAATTGTAAGGAAGCAGGTCACGAGAGCTTTGTGGAACTAGAGCAGTCCTGTGTCTTATTGGGATAATCTGTACAGATGATACAATTGCATAAGACACACAAACACAAAAGAGAATATGTAAAACTGATGAAATACAAATAAGCTTGAAAGATCGTACCTGTGTCATTTTTCTGATTTTGATGTTGTACTGGAGTTACCCAAGATGTTACCATGGAGGGACAACTGGAGCTGTGGGAGAGGGGCAAGGGGAAACCTGGGACTTCCATATATTTTTTTTTTTTTCAATTGTGAATCTATAGTTACGTCCTTTGAAAAAAACCCTTTTCAGTTCATTGCACTGTAAATTTCTTTCATCTAATGAATCCAAGGCAACAACTACCAGTTCTTTTTAGGGGTTCATTTCAGAATTTTAAATTATATCTTAGCTGCAGTGTCTTTGTACCAGCTTATTTGACTAACTTTTCCAGAAAATGTAAAAAAACATGTAATGAATTCTCAAGCTACTGAACAGACTTTCCAGCAGAAATAAAGCGGCAGAAACTCTCCAAGAGTAGATAATTTTTTTTAATGAACTGTGACTTTAAAAAAAGAGCAAATTTGTTGGGCTTGATATAATCAGCCTTTCCTTCTGCATGCTGACAGGCAACCAGATAGCAGTCCATTTCCACAGATGTCATTAGCATTTACTTCCCTTTGGAACTCCTGTGTCTCAACCAGCTCAAGTCAGGCATGTGAAAGGACATGTTTCTCTGCTAGGAAGAGAGGGATAGGTTTAACCATTAAGAGTGAACTTTCTTGGTGCCAGCAGACTAAACTCATCACCCAATTCACAAATCTTTTCTCCAATACCTTGAAAGAGAAAACCTCCAAAGGAGTTTCAGTTCTTTCAGTTGTTGAGAGCTCATTGCTTATCCAATGAGGCTTTCATTATGGCAAACTATTAGAGCAGTATTTGCTGATGTTCCTGGAATTCCAGTTCAAGGAAAGGTAACCAGTGAGTGTTGTGCTTAAAAAACAGACACACTCCTGTACCCCTGGGGATAAAATATATTATATGTTTATTAAGAAAAAAAAAAAAAAACAGACACACTAGGGGCACATCGGTAGCTCAGTTGGTTGAGCTTCTATCTGACTCTTGATTTCACTGAGGTCAAGTGCTCAGGGTCATAAGACTGAGCCCCCACCTTGGCCTCAGCATGGATTCTGCTTAAGATTCTCCCCTCTCCCTCCACTCCTACCCCCATGCCTCAGTGTGGGCATATGCTCTCCCTCCCTTGGGGGAAAAAAAAAAGACACACTAGCCACACTTCATTACAAAATTATTTTTTTTTGTTTTTCCTTTTTAAATTTAAATTCAATTAATTAACAAATAATGTATTGTTTCAGGGGTACAGCTCTGTGATTCATCAGTCTTATATAATACCCAGTGATCATTACAATACATACCCTCTCTAGTGTTCATCATCCAGTTACCCGATCCCTCCACACCTCTCCTTACAAAATGATATTTAGATACATACATAAGAAAAATACTGTACATATTTGCAGTGACAGTTGCTGTTGTTTGTTGATGTTTCTCAAAGTCTCCCCAGACTGGACTGAGCCTGGAGCCTGTGGCAGGGCTTGATCTCACAACCTTGGGATCATGACCTGAGCTGAAATCAAGAATCGGAAGCTTAACTGACTGAGCCACTCAGGCACCCAAAGGATACAACTTTTAAGAAAGAAAACCTTTACTATAATAACGTATAAGAGTCATAGCTAACTTTTCTTGGTCCTATTCTAAGTCTAAGCATCATTCATGGATTACCTCATTTAATCTCTATATCCATCCTATAAAGTTGATACTATTATCTCCTTTTTACAGATAAAGCAACAGAGGTTAAGCAACATATCCTACGTCAGCACAGGTAGAGCTATAGTCTGAGATCAGAGCCTGAATTCTTAAGAGACTGCCATGTTCTTAAACAGTACATGTTCTATTGAGGTTCAATCTTTAGTGTACTAAGATTTCTCAAATTATGTTATGTATTCCATCTTATCTCCCAATTAAAATTTTACCTTCTATTTAGAGTGGCACTGCCCAGAATAATTTTTTTTATAATACTGGAGATGATCTATTCTATCTAAAAGAGTAGTCCCTAGCCATGTGTAGCTCTTCAGCATTTGAAGTGTGGCTAATGTAATGAAAAAATACATTTTTAAGTTAAATTTAAGTGGCCACATGTGGCTAGTGTTGGACAGTACATATCTACTAGGGGATAAGGAAATTTTTTTTTTCCCCCTCTGGTGTCTCTCTCCAGAAGGACAGGGCTTGGGCCAATCAATAAACGTTAAATTAATGAGAAGGAACTAGTGATGAATCTTTTTTTTTTAAAAGATTTTATTTATTCCTTTGACAGAGACAGATCAGAAGTAGGCAGAGAGGAAGGCAGAGAGAGGAGGAAGCAGGCTCCCTGCCAAGCAGAGAGCCCGATGCGGGACTCAATCCCAGGACCCTGAGATCATGACCTGAGCTGAAGGCAGAGGCTTTAATCCACTGAGCCACCCAGGCACCCTAGTGATGAATCTTTAAGGGTAATTTTTCTCTATGTCTAAGCTGGGGAGCAGAAATCTCTATTATACCAGGACGGATAGTCAATAATTGCCACTCAATGAACATTTCTACAAATGTCCTATAAACTGCATTCTAAGGCAGACTTCTTTATAAACATGTTAGAGTAAGCAACTGCTAAATTCTCATGAAGTGACTTCATTCTGTCCTTATGCATCACATATATACATGAATATTTCTATAATTGGGTTATTCTGCATTTGGGAGGAAATATCATGAATAATAATAGGTATCTTTTGAATATAAACTGTAGCTATCAGAGTCCTCAAAGTGGAGAAGTCATGAGCCACTGTTTTCCTGACTCCTAAGCAGTTCAGCTTCTACCCTGCTCCACATGGAACTCCTCTCAAGAAGACTTAGCGATTTTATCAGATTGTACTCCTACGGAACATGTCTTATCTTTGCCATTAAAAAAAAAAAATGTTAGATTTCAACATCATAAAAGCACTCATCAAACAAGTGAGAGAATGGCTAAGTTTCTCTGGAGATCTCAAACAATGTTCTTTTTGATTCAATAAAATCAGCTCTTTGTATTTTAAGAGTCTAATTTTTCCCTTGAAAATAATTTGCAAATTACTGCAATTGCCTAAAGATATAAACCGGATGTCCAATTTTATATATGTTTAGTTCAGAATTGGACAATTATTCCATACCTTGCAAGACAGTATAACGTGACCACTTGCAACTGAAATGCCCAAGCCCGTAAGCGGCATCAACAACCCAAAGGAGGCCACTATCTAGTGTGCTTTGTGTATGGCCTCTGACATACCAGTGTTATCAGACCAGCTGCAGACTGTGCCTTGACTTTTTTTCCCCGTATGTGTAAGGGTAAAGCTCAAGGCCAAATCCTCCTAGTCATCTTGCAGTGCTGGTCATGGGACCAAAGAGCAAAGAGCTCCCAAGAAGGGATGGGAAGCTCACCAGCACTGCCCCGTTGCTGATGCAAATCCTCCCAACCAAGGCTCTCTAGGATCTCTGCCAAGACTCGGCCTGGAAAATCCAATAGCTACGTCCCTACTGCTGTACTGATTGCAATTTGGCAGCATCCGGGATGCTGTACCAGGTCGGGAGCGGGGAGGGGGGGGGGAGGAGATGGTGGGCCCCTTTGAGAAACGTAAAGCCGGAAAGGACAGAAGGATGACTTTATTGTGGCCAGCGGTCCCCAAGCTGGACGGAAACTCAAGGCTTTATAACTCCAGCTCTGCTCTCAAAGCTTCACTTTCCGCGAAGAGTGGTGGTCGTGGCGAGCCAGCTGTAGGGGATGCGGCCCGGGGCGAGGTAAGACGACCCTCCTAGACTGCGCCGCCCCGCGTCCGGCCGCCCGGGTAGCTGCGAGCTCCCTCTCGGACGCGTCACAATGGGCCGAGGCCTGCGGAGGCCGCGCGCGCAGCTCTCCGGGGCGGAGCCGCCCGGCCAGGGCCGGGGCTGTGTCGGGGCCGCGGAGGCTGCGGCAGCCGAGGGGTGGCGGGGGTACTCAGCCTTCCAGCTCGGAGGTGGCCGGGGCGGGGAGGATGCCGCAACCCAAGCCGCCGAGCCCCGCCGCGGAGCTTCCTGGCCCCCGCCGCTGCGGAGGGGCGCAGAGCGTGGCGCGGGCCGGGCGGAGCTAGAGGCGGGCGTCTGCACCGCGTCGCGCCACCCGCAGTTCCCCGCCTCCGGCCGGGCCCGCGAGCCTGTCGCGGCCGATGCCCTGACCGCGGGCGCAGCTGCAGGGTTGGCAAGGTGCCGCGCTCGGGGAGAGGACTGAGGAGTCCTGGCGGCGCCCGAGTCCACCAGCTCCGGACGCCGGTCCCCGGGGGCGCGCGCCTCGGCGCTCCTCCCTCCCGCCCCTGCTCCTCCTAGCCGCACGAACCTCCCCCGACCCCTCCTTCCCCCACCCTAGAGGATGCGCTCCCCCGCGCCGAGCTGCAGAGGCCACCGCTCCCAGAAATGCGTGCGCCCGATCCCCTTCTCCCGGACCCGAGGAGTCGGCGCCCCCGCCCTGTAGGTAGGTGGGTGAGGCGGGGACCAGCCCTAGCCGCCGGCCGCAGCTGATGCTGGCGTTGGGGAGAGGCGGGCGGGGGGCCCCGGGGCCAGGACCCGCCAAACTTGCCTCCCGCCCAGGCTCGGGAGAGCGCTCGAAGGTGTGCTAATGGCGCTGGGCGCAGACCCGGTGAACCTGACAACCTCTCCTGGAGCTCGGAAGGCCGAGTGGTGGCGAAGGAGAGCTTGACCCTTTCCCCGCCCGCCCAGCTCCCTCCCGGCCCGGTGGGCTGCGTGCTGCGGGCGGGGGTGGGGAGGACCGGAGGGCTAGTGGCTTATTTGGGGGCCGGGGGGGGGGGTAGGGAGGAGTACCGTTGGATTTTCAGCAGCTCAGGTAAAAATATGTCACCGTAATGTTTCGACTGAATGAGCAGATGCTTTCTTCCTGTTTTAGCTAAACGTGTAGCCACGCAAAGCGTTATTTTAGCAGCGCGTAGAAGTAGCCGGGGATTTTTGTTCATTTCGGAACCCGCTGTGTGCTGTATACAGTTGGTGATCGCTCAGTCCCTTACAGGCAACGTTTGGTACCAGTTAGGGAAGGCCCTTCGAGAAGTTAAGATTTTTCCGGAGCTACGTGAGGCTGGGGTATTCTGGTGATGCCTACTCGGGAACCTCCTGCTTTCCCTAAAGGGATGTGTTTTTAGAGTGGCGAGTTGGATACAGGTGTCGGGAGTTGAGAATCTGCTGGAAGGATGCACCCAGGCGGCCAGCAGAGGCAGCCTTGGGCACAGCCTAGCGTCCAGCTAGGTGTTACGGTTCGTTTTTTTGAGAAACTGGTTTATGAATTCTTTCTTTTCCCCCAGGTGTGAAGTTCATACGTCAGGGCTTTGGCAAGATTATCTCTTCACGCGCTTTTTTTTTTTAATTTAATTTTATATTAAGCAAGAAGATTAAGAGTTTTGGAAAGTAGATCGTTGTGAACTCCAATTTTATATTAATGTATTAAGGTTTAGAGCTTTGGAAAATGAGCTAATGTCATCTCCAGGAGGACAGAATCTTGTTCAGTTCTGTAATCCTCTGCGTCTGATGCATGCTGGGTGCTCATTAGTTATTTGTTGAATAAACTGTGTTCCAGGCTTCATCTAAAGACAGTTTAGGATTACTCTGTATTTGTCCTGCGGCTCTTGAAGTTTAACTGGATTTTTTAAAATTGCCCGTTTTTGGAAAGGGTCAGATTGTCTTTACATTTAAATATGAATTTTGGCATTCTTCGGACCATATGCTTTTTTTTAAAAAAATTGTGTTATTAAATGAAGTAATTCTCCTCACCCCCTAATAGAAGTGCATTTCATGTCTCAGCTTGCAGATTTTCTAGTCTGATAATCAAACATATTTCTATTAAACTCTCAAACACAATTTCAAAAATACAATTCATGTTTACAAGAAAATTCTGTTATTCCAGAGGTAACAGTGTTTTGGTTACTAAGTGACATATTAATTCTGTTTAGACTTGAGTTGTAGATGATCTATTTATAATGTATTTTATTACAGGTAAAAGTAAAAGTAAAGCATTAGGGGTGTCCGTGGTTCCTAAATGATTTAGAATGTATGGTATAGATACATATTTTCAACTCTGCAGGCTTTCCTTAGTGTATAAGCATATCAATTTCCAAATTTGACAGTTTGCATGCGTTGGTAGTACAGTGATGAACATAGCTGCCTTCCACATTTCATAATTTGGAAATCAGGGTTTTGGAAGATTCAGTGTCTTTTTGCTTTTAAATTCTATGTTATCTTGGAAGGGTCAAGGATCACTGCATCATTTTTCATTTGCTTTATTTTTGCACTGTGAGATTTCCTGTTTTGATTTTGTTTTTATTTCCCTGTTATGTAAGCTTTATGAATCAGTATTAATCTTTTTCCAGTAACTTTGTGTAACGCAATTATCTGGGAGTGGTCCAGTCTTTTTATTCTCTTCCCTTTTTTCCTTACCTTTTTGGTCATTTTATTATTACTGGTTTTTAAGAATTTATTTTTAAGTAATCTCTACACCCCACATGGGGCTTGAATTCACACCCCCCAAGATCAAGTGTTGCATTCTCCATAGGCTGAGCCAGCCAGGTGTCCCTTTTTGTCATTTTAATACCTTGCCATTATCCTTACTATATATTACCCCAAATAATTATTTTCATAAAAGGACAGCAAGCTATAGTTTATTATTATTGTTTCTCCATCGTACTTAGGCCTTTCCTACATGGTGAGGAGATCACACTTTTATGTAAAAGGTGATAAGATTGGGGGAACCAACAGTGGGAGGGAACATATGGAAAACATTACAGTTTATTAAAATGCAGCAAAAGTCCTCCCCCAAATAAAGAGAGTTACATTTTATACATCTTACATTTGTGATCAAGAATATTGAGCAGTGGGCGCCTGGGTGGCTGAGTCGTTGGGTGTCTGCCTTTGGCTCAGGTCATGGTTTCAGGGTCCTGGGATCGAGGCCCACATTGGGCTTCCTGTTCAGCGGGAAGCCTGCTTCTCCCTCTCCCACTCCCCCTGCTTGTGTTCCCTCTCTGTGTCTTTCTGTGTCAAATAAATAAATAAAATCTTAAAAAAATATATTGAGCAGTTAATTCACATTGTTTTACTTGTTCTTTAATATCTCAAAAGAGCCCTCCCCTGTGGTTACAGTAAACTCTTTCTACTTTGTTGCAGATAATAAACATTTGTTCATTTGACAAATAGAAATTGAGTACTTAGGCTGTGCTGACACTCTTGGCCTTGAAACCAGTCAAGTAAGAGCTAGTTTTTAATCTCAGAATGGGAGAGGAATTTTTCTGTGTGTGTCCTTCATCCAAATGCGCAATGCCTCTGTGATTGGATGACTCACTCTCAGGGCCCTGTTGGGTGAGCCCCCAACACCCTGTCTCCATATGCGCCACTGGAATGCAATTCTAAGACCAGGTATAGTCTCTCCTCTCTTTCTGTATCTTTCCTAAGGTTTGTTGCCAAAACCTCTATCCCTTCTTTGCTAAATGTTATTTACTGTCCTTTTTTTTTTTTTTTTAAATACCAGCCCATAACTTTTGTTGTTGTTCTTTACATCTGGTGGGATCCACTCAATTTACATATGTTGAAACCAGAATTGTTATAATTGCAGAGAAAGTATGGAAAGGAAAATTTGTATGACCTCGAATTTCAAATATGGAGAGGTGGTGGTTGAAGAATAGTTGTTGTCTACTAATCTCTTCTGAACAGTGGCGTAGAATGCCTTTATTTCTGCACATGCCAGAGAATATCAGTTGTCAGCTCATAAATTTGATCTGAATCTTAATGGAGAGAAATGATGGTTCTAGAACGTTGGCGGAATAAAGGCCATAAGCTCCACCCATTCCATTCCAGTTCTAGATGTTAGACTAGGAGTCTAGCGAAATTTTCAGAAATGAGTACATTGGTGACCTTGTTTTGCATCTTTTGTAACCCCACCCCACGCCCAATTGTGCACATGTGGAGGGTTCTACTAATAATAGGCGTCACAAGGAACCTGCTGTTAGGTTACTTAAGAGATGTGGTTACCAAGATCATTGTTCCTTTTGCAGCTCTTGTGTGAAGACCCAGGCAAGTTCCCTTTAGCGATAGAGGACAAAGAAAAGCTTTACTTTACCTGCACAAATGTGGTGTGCCTTTTTTTCACAGTGCAAATCTAGCATCAGCTAATTGATGATATTTCCCTTTCTGATTTGGCAACTAGCAAATGCAGAATCAAATTTGCAACTAGATTTTAATAACCCTATAAAAACCTATGACCTAATACTGATATTCTAACTTACCTTTGATACTGAGCTTCTGTTCTACTTTGTTTTTCTTTATTCTGATTTTTATCTAATTTTATTTTTCCACTATATTGAATTTATTATTTAAAGCTGACTCATATCCTTTGTGAAACAAGGCAAAACATAATACATAAAACCAAATGAAAACATTTGCAGAATTGATCTCTAGACACATGTTTTTGATTAGCAAGTTTAATCAATTCCATTCAATGTGTTTTGAATAAATGTTGAAGTTTAGTATATTTGAGGTTCTATATCCACATGGAAAACAGTGTTCTTTAGTTTCACAAAACTAAGTTCCACTCACGTGTGTTTGAACTTAGATAGCTGAATGGAAAACAATGTTCCATAGTTTTGCAAAATTAAATTCCATTTATTTTGTAATATTAAATTATATCCACTTACCACCAATTTAAAAATTGCTCAAATCATTAAGTTTAAGTCAGTTATTTCTGGAATCTATCTTATGTGGCTTGTTAGGCCGAACAGGACATTCATTCCATATAACTTAATTAAAGTCATTTTTAGCCCCGGGCGTTAGCCTAAACTTGCTTTAACACTCACCACACCAAACCTCAAATCTGACCTCTTTCGTATCAGTTATTTATTTGATTCATCTCTGTTTTAATGAATCAGATTAATAGATTCTTCTTTGTGTCTCATTTATTTACCATAAAATAGTTGTTAGTTAATTGTTAATAGTTTAGTTAATTGACTAAAATTTCTTCATTCTGGTATTTTGACAGCTACCTGTTAAGTTGGCTGAATGTAACCAGGTATTTACATTTATATGATGCCAAGTGCTGTTTGATAACAGAATCACCCAGATCAAAAGAGAGATTGGCGCTTCTTAAGGTTCACTCATGGGTGTGGTACAGGAGACTTTGGGGAAAAGTAATCTGAATTCAAAAGGGAATGTGAAACCTTAGCATCCTTCGAAGAGAGATGTGGGCGGATTTTTACACAGAAGCATTTCATTTCAATAACCTCTATGTCTTTTTCAAAATTTATTTTTGTGGCACTTAATACCTTCACGTGATTCAGAAGGTGCAAATGGGTATATAATAAAAGGACTCTCTCGTCCTCTTGCCCCAGTTACGTGCTTCCACTATCCACTGGTGACCAGTGCAGTCTCTTAAGTGGGAATCCTCCGGTGACATTTGATGTATACACAAGCAAATAGGAATATTCGGCCAGCTTGTTACATCTCCCTACTATTTCTCGAAGTCCCTTCTCTCCATTCCCACTGCCCTTGTTTGGTTCCTCAGATGCTTTGGACTGTTGCCTGCATTTTACTTTCTGCCACATCTCAGCTCTCCACTTTGCAGCCAGCCTGCCTTCTCAGCTTTCCTCTGAGGACCATTCTGCACGGGAAGGAGTCTGCTGGAGATCTTAGCGGTCTCTGGGGCTCTGAGGAATTCATCTGTTGCCCCCTGTACCTCCCTGTCATGCCCTTGACCCGCATTTTTCTTCACTGCCCCATTACCCCTGCCCCAATTTATGGACCCTTGATAAAAATCTGATAAAAGTTCACGGTCCCATCACATACCACACACCATTTTGCTTGCACGTCCTTGTGTATGGATCGCAAGTTAAGAATCTCTGCTGTCATACAAAACTGCTTGTCACTTCTGGAACATGCATAGCATACGATTTTCCTTCTCCATGCTCTTCCCTCTGCTTGGAATTCTTTGTGCTCCCGTTTTCCTTAGCGAGTCACACCCAGGTCTGGTGTCTGCCATTTTTAGTTGACACTCCATAAACTCACAGAGACTATCCCGTGTAATTTAGTGCCCAAAATCAGTTTCCATACTGGGAATAGGCATTTCTCATATACAACAAAATTGCTTTTCTAGTAGAAATTGACTCTGATTTTGAATAACATGCTAAGATTGATTTAAAAAAAAAAAACCAGAACACCCAGGTTGAAGCTTTTATTTAACCATTCATCCCTCTTCTACTCTCTCCCCCAGTCCCCCAGTAGAATACATGCCTGCATCATTTTCTCTAGCATCCTGCCTTCTCTAATTCTCAAATGTTGTGTTAACACTCATTCGAAATAACGTTCGTATTTATTATGGCCCTCATCTCGGAGAGCGTCTTTGATGCCTCTGCCCTCGGGTTTCCCTCTGCAGTTGGTACACAGAGTGGCAAAAACTTTCAAATAGGGTGCCATTAAACATTGACCCTGACAGATGACATGAACCATCTGGAGAGAATGGTCTATCCTAAGAAGTGACTCCTGTACATGCGAATGAGGTATTTTTAATTCCAAGCCAAGTAGTCAGGGTGTCCTGTGTGCTCAGTTTTATTGCAGTGTGCCTGGCACGAGGTTGTTCGCTGTTGACTGATTAACAGAGGATTTAGAGAGTAGGACTATAATAGTGTTTGTTCAGCACTGTTCATGTGGAATCTTGACTGGTGGATGATTCTGGTCATTAATCAGGTATGCCTTGTAGAGAAGGAAAAATGCACGAGATGACTTTGTAGGTATGAGATCCTTCCAAGTTCTTTTATTTTCCTGCTGAAATTTGACCTCACTAAGCGAACATCAGATTTACTGATTTGTTTCCTCAGGCATGTTGATCCTAGTGTGTCCTGAGGGGTAGTAAAGAGTATTCTAGCCGTTGGATAAGAACAGTCCCTGCTGTATGATGATATTAAAGCAGTTTTGTGCCATTAGTATGTTGGGAGGGCCTGCTCAGTTGTGGGAGTTAAAACTGAGCCCTTCTCCCAACATACTGCCTCTCTTTTGGGTCCCACTGAAACAGCTTGTGAGCAGCTCTCTGATAGCTCAAATCGTAACACTTTGCAAGTAGTTTCAATTTAAAACACCTTAACTCTTTAAAGAGTATTCTAGTAAGGAATTGTTTTAGTCCATTCAGGCTGCTGTAACAAAATACCATACGCTGGAAGGCTTATACGTGGCAACATTTATTGCTTACAGTTCTGGAGACGTGGACGTTGGAGATCAGGGTGTCAGCATGGTCGAGCCACATGTGGCAAGACCTCTCTCCCAGCTTGTGGACTGCTGACATCTCCTCGTGTTCTTACACGGTGGAGGGAGCTAGGGGTCTTTCCAGGACCTGTTTTATGAGGGCACTGATCCCGCTGATGAGGGGGCTGGTCTGACCCCATGACCTAATCATATCCCAAGGGCCCCACCTAATACTATTACCTGGGCATTAGGTTTCCAATGTATGAATTTGGGGGTGGGGGACATAGTCTATAGCAGGAAGAGCAAATTCAGAAAATAGTAACTGCAGATAGCCAAGACAGGAAGACATATTCAACTTCATTGCCCCAAAGAAATGCAGGTTGAAATTAGATTTTAAAAGTCCATAACGGTGCTGGCAAAGTTGAGGTTGGGTCATAGTCCTTTCTCATGAATGGTGAGAGGGTCTGTTGGTATACTTTAGATTGAGAACAGTTCAGCTAGTTAAACTTTTTGGCACCAGTGGTTCTAAGAGTACATCCTAAGCGAATCAGGAATGAGGCTCAATTTCAGCAGACACCAATTTCAGCAATCAGCATAGTGTCTGGGGGGTTGCGGGGAGGGGGCATGTGGAATGGTCGGGGGTTATGAGGAGGGATACAGGAGCGAGTTTTCTGGCTTGGAACCCTCTCCCACCATTTACCAGCTATGTGAACTTAGGCAAGTTAATTTCTCCTTGATTTTCTCATCTATAAAATGAAGAGAATATCATGTACCTCCCACATGGTATTGAGAATTAGATGGATTAATATATGTTAAGTCCTGTCACAGAGTAAGCAACTGCAGTAATTATAATCAAGGGCGATTAGTTGGAGAATTTGAGACAAATCCAACAGTGGAGTCATTTTTTAAGTGATAGTATATAGTTTACTAAAACATATGCACAAAAGGATCCTAATTTGATTTTAAAATGCATCTGCGTGGAAGAAAAGACAGGAAAGTGACAAAATAGTAGAGCTTTTTCCCCACTGATGGGATCATAGGCAATTTCTATTTTTCACATTTGTATTATCCATATATATTATAATGATACTTGTTAGAAACTACTAAAATTAAGGTGTCCTAGGATTCTTATATTCTCAACTTTTCTTTACCAAATGCATATTCATTTTGACATATTTTACTTTCTCTTCCTCCTTTCAAAGCTACTAATATTTCACTTCCCCAACATTTTCACCCACGTGCCATCTGCTTCATATTTTCTTGCATGTCGCTTGCTTGTTTTGGGTATAGATTAGCCCCAAGGCTAGTTCTTCAAGAATAAGTAGACCAAATAAAATGATTGATGACATTCTGGTGGTGGTGGCTTTCTCATGGAAGCTTAAGCAAGAAAATGCAGCTCAGGTTGTGTATTGTCTCCACATTGCAGGCACTCCTCCCTATCTCCCACTGCCCACCTGAATGAACTTGGCGCCCCAGTACCCCTTTCACACACTTGCTTTTTGACTGCCCCCTTTATCTGACATTTCCTTGCTCATTTCTTCCTTTAAACCCAACATTCTGCATAATGTTGATGCTTAATTCCATGAACACTTCACAGGACATCTACTCTACTCCTAATTTTAGTTATTTTGTCACTTAACTCTTTGTACCACAAATTAAACATTTGCTGCTTTATGGCTTAGTTGTTCTTACAGTAAGCTGATAGGACTGTGTTTTATATTACTCTGTGGCTTTCAGTTTTCTAGCAGTGTTAGTCACATATATGCACATGGGACACAGGAAGATTGGGTGTTGTTGGGTTGACAGTGTTCTTAAGACATGATTTATGAGTTTTCTGTTCCATCTTTCCTTTGTCCAATCTTCTCCTTACTTTCTTTTCAAAATCAGAATGTTACCTCATTTGGTTCTCTGAGTCTTATAAATATTTACCTGAAGTTTTGATAATAGATTTTCATTCTTAAAGCCTAAAAACTAAAGAGCTCAATTGCAGAGAACACCATGATTAGCATGGGGCATCATGAGCAATCAGTTAGAAAACCTTACAAGATGGGGACCTGGGTGGCTCAGTTGGTTAGGCGTCTGCCTTCGGCTCTGGTCCTGATCCCCCTCTTCCCTGCTCTGCAGGGAGTCTGCTTCTCCCTTTCCCCGCCCCCTATCCCTCATGAATAAATAAGTAAATAAAATCTTTAACAACAACAAAACCAAAATGGTATAAGATATGTTAGATATAATATTACAGGCTCTAACTAAGATATGCCTAAGTAAGCACAGGGAACCTGGCAGCATGAGGTGGTTAGACTGAAATCGCCCAAGAATGATAAAAGCAGCATAAAACGTGGGGATGCAGCATTCTCAGGATATTTCAAAACCCTTTTTATGTTAAGTGTTTTCCTTGATAATCAGGTCAGTTCTTTGTCCCCCTATTCAAATAAGCTATGCTTAAGTTATCTCCTAGGTACAAATGTTAATTAACTGGGGGGGGGGGCTTTAGTCTAATACTCAAAAAATTTTACCAGTGTTCTCAATTACTTGCTCACGTTTCTTTAAGTTACAAGAGGAAGTGGCAGAATAGCTCTGGTGGGAAAGTAGCATTTTCCATGCAGTATTCTTTTGGAACAGGGCTAGTGTATACAATTTAAAATAAGTGAGTTAGTTTCTTAGGGCTGCCCTGACAATGCAGCCCTTGGGTAGCTGAAAACAAGAGAGATTCATTGTGTTGTGATTCTGGAGACAGTCTAAAATCCAGGTGTTGGTGGAGACATGACCTCAGTGAAACTTCAGAGAAATCCTCCCTTGCCTCTTCTGGCTTCTGGAGATTTGCTGGCTGTCCTTGACATCCTTGGCTTGCAACTGCATCACCCTAATCTCTGGTTCTTTTGTCCCCTGGTGTTCTCCCTGTGTATCTCTGGCTTCATATGGCCATCTTCTTCTTCTTCTTCTTTTTTTTTTTTTTAAGATTTTATTTATTTATTTGATAGAGATCACAAGTAGGCAGAGAAGCAGGCAGAGAGAGAGAGGAGGAAGCAAGCTCCCTGCTGAGCAGAGAGCCCGATGCGGGGCTCTATCCCAGGACCCTGGGATCATGACCTGAGCCGAAGGCAGAGGCTTTAACCCACTGAGCTACCCAGGTGCCACTTTATGGCCGCCTTCTTAAGAAGGACACCAGTCTTACTGGATTAGAGGCCCACCATACTCCAGTATGACTTCATCTTAACTAATTGTATCTGCAGGTACCCCTTTTCCAAATAAGGTCATGTTATGTGGTACTGTGACTACAACTTAAACGTTTTGGGGGTCGGGGTAACACAGTTCACCTCATAACAAAAAGTAATATCAAAGTCTATAGGTGTATATACCAAGATGTGCAGAAGTTACCCTTGGTGTCAGATGATGCCTTCTTACGGCTTGACTTCAATAGCCACCTCATTGGTGAATGACAACGGCAAGGAGGGGAAGCTTTCCTGGCTATTTGTGTTAATTGGCTGCTTCTGTCTCTGGGCTTTGGTATTCCACGCCTTGGTAGAGTTCTTCTTCTAGACAGTAGTATGTACTAACTATGTGGCTTTGGTCTTCCTGGTAAAAATCCACAAAGTAATTTGCGGATCAGGATATTTCTAAGGATGTTTTGGGTTTTTTGTTGTGATAACGCTGCATAACAGCTTCCAAATCTTAGTGGCTTAGAACCACAATTATTTATTTCACGTTTATAAATCGGCAGACTGACTGTGGCTTGGCTGCTCTCGGTTGGGTTTGGCAGGGGTGAGCTGGCCTCCAAAGTAAGGTAGGAGTGCAGCTCTGTTCCACACATCTTGAAGGGGCTGAAGAAGGGAAAATTGGTACCTGGAGCATTTCCTTCTGAAGGAGAGCAGACCTTTGCCAAGCCTGTTAGAGCCTCAAGTTGAATTAGGTACACTAATTACGTACACTGTTAGCTCTCAGTCTGTTGGTCAAAACAAGCCACATGGCCAGGTGGGTGGAGATGCACCCTCTGCATAGTCGTGCAGAGCACCACAAGGTGGCATAGCGGAGAGTGTGGATGTATATTTTTTCTCACAGGGAGCAGGTGGATCATTGAGAACAACAGTCCAGTCTGCTAGAGGGCAATTTTCCTTGTGAATTCTACAAGAACTTTTATGTGAAGCAACTTAATAAACCTTCAGAAGAAAATGTATTAAGCCACAGACTTGGTTTCTTAACCCAGTCTCTTGGAAAATTATAGTTGAAGCCACATACATTTTTTTTTTTCTTCCAAGTAGAGGTCATGGTACTTCACAAAACTGATTTAATTTCATGTTGGGGAGATTTCCTGCCCCTTAGACACTTCTCATTATGCCTTCTTCCTGAAACCATACTTGTGTATTCAGCGCATTTTTGATTATACTGACCAAAGCACCACGTGACCCTCTCCGTCGTCTTTGAGACGTCAGCTGCGGAAGCCGGTAGATAGACTCACCATCCTCTTGAGCATGCTCTGATGGGGAACATTTTCGTTAAGGGTAAAACTGTTTCTGGTTTACAGATATGATTGTTATTCTTGTAGCACCATTGAAATAGAACCATGAATGGTGGTTTTCAATGTGGTCCTACTTCAGGCACCTTTCCTAAGAACACTGGCGCATGTGACCTGGCCCTTTTCTTTCCACTAATGCTTCTCTGTGCGTAAACACAGTTTACCAGTCATTAATTTTTATCATACCTATTTTTGTCTGATTGTTTTATTTATGTTAATTTTGTCTCGTCAAAAAAATCAAAGTTTTGGGCGCCTGGGTGGCTCAGTGGATTAGGTCTCTCTGCCTTCGGCTTGGGTCATGATCTCAGGATC